>NC_056735.1:910030696-910288196 GCF_019279795.1 Protopterus annectens
TATATATCTATATATATATGGGTCTACTTTGTTTCGTTGAATCTCATTTCACTGAATTTCATTTCAACCCAACTACATTGCTGACAACACAAATAATTGAAAACTCATTTCACTAAATCTCATTTCACTGAACTGCAGTTAGTATATATGGTACTGTGTAGAGTACTGTAAGGCAAGTAAAAGGTATATGCCCTTTTCCCCACTGTAGTGCGATCCTGGTGTTAGTATATATAGTTAGGGGGTCTGGAGCACAGCCCCTCCCCAAATTGGGGGGGGCATAGCCCTCCACTTATTTTGTGTACATATTGTCTTCTGAAGAGAGTTAATCATTGGTATTGTAACTATGCATGTGTATGGTATAAAATGTATTGTTTTGGGGTTTTTGGTAAAATACAATATAAAACAAACAAATTGGGGGGCTACACCCCCACACCCCTCAATGTGGGGGGAGGGGTTGTGCCCCACCTAGCTATATATACTTGGACACCATGGGACGGATGGTGTCCCGGCTGTGTGCTTCATGAACTCAACGAGGAATTAAACCCACAGTTAGGACAGCTGTTTAATCTTAGCCTCACCTCAGGATGCACTGCAAGGAGTGGCACACGGCGACTGTAGTCCCACTTCATAAGGGTGCCTCCACAGACCCTGGAAATTACAGCCCCATTAGCTTGACAAGCCTTATCTGCAAAGCCATGGAGAGGATCATAATGGAACTCATAAATAAAGACATAGGGAACTTGCAGACTTTGGATCCAACCCAGTTTGGCTTTGTCAAAGGCAGATCCTGCCTCTTAAACTTGGTTGACTTTTTCGAGACAGTCACCAAGGCCATTGATGAGGAAAAGCAGTCCATACAGCCTACCTCGACCTGGCAAAGGCCTTCGACACAATACCCCACTCAGGTATCATCGAAAAACTCATCAGCTTGAATGTAAACCCATACATCACAAGATGGGTTGCAAACTGGCTAAGTGACAGAACCCACAGGGTCAGAGTTGCTGGAGCCATGTCAGACTCAAAGCCTGTCACAAGTGGTGTCCCACAGGGCTCAGTCCTGGGCCCACTCTTGTTCGGCATCTACTTTTCTGAAGTACAAGCAAACACAGGAGGGTTATGGCTGACAAAGTTTGCAGATGACTGCAAACTGGGCGCCATAATCGAAAACACATCTGACACAGATATCCTCCAGAAGGGCCTCACAGAAATGGATAACTGGTGCCAGAGCCATGGCCTGAAGTTAAACGCCAAAAAATGCATAGTCATACCCTTCGGGAAAAACAAGGTTACCCCTAGCTACCATATAGGTGGCAATCCACTGAGCACAGAAAAAGTCATCAGGGATCTGGGGACCCAAGTTGACAGTAGCCTTTCGTTTGACACTCATGTTGCTAAAGTAGTTAGGAAAACCTTCTATATCGCCCACCTGATCATGAAGGGATTCACATCTAGATCAAGGGAGGTCATTGTCGTATTCTTTTACCAAAGAAAGAAGACGCGGGACAACTGCGTGCAGCTGGTACCAACTCCAAACTTTATTGACCGGCCAACATACATACAGTACACAACAACTTCCTGTCTCACGCCTTAAGGCCATGCACTTTCCCCAAAGAGCACTAGCTAAGGCAAGACAACACAGTCCATTGAATACACCATCTCCCTTTCCAAAAGGCCCCTTTCACTTAACACAAACCCAGGTCTCTCAAATTCTCCCACTTCACTACTTAACTTGGTACATTGACACCAAATGCTCACTTAACCACATTCAGATTACTATAAACCCCAAATGACATTGTTATTTATACACTGATCTTCACAGATCCAAACGGTCCGCTTGTTAATAACTCTTCCTGATCTGGTCCTCACAACATCACTGTGTGCCCGGCTTCCGGGAGGACCATTGCAAAATGGCAAGGCCTCATTGGTCTGACTTAGCACACTTTCTGGACACTCAGGGTTTGATTCACAGTCAGGCTCAGATAGGGGATCAGATGCACGGTTTCACAAGACAGTCCCTTTGGGGCACATCCACCTTGAAGGACCTCGGAGTGATGTTTTTGCTCTACAGTACCTGGGGTCTTCATATCTGTCACCCACACCTGGTCACCGAACAACACATCCAGCAGCGGCCTCGACAGATGGCGTCTATAGTAGTTTACGGCATTATACACCCACTTCTCCCCTCTTTCCCCATGAGCCTTCTCCAGTCCTGCTGCACAGGGTCCAACCGAAGGATGAATCGAAGAGAGGTCCGCAAACCGTCGTCCCCATAAGAAGTTCCGGGGCTATAACCATTCTGCAGTGGCGTTGTCCTATATCTTCAAAAGAGCCGTAATGCGGGTCAGCACTTTTTTAACAGGTTCTTCACCGTCTGCACCGCACGCTCTGCCTCCCCATTACTCTGGAACCTGGGGCTGCTAGTGACATGCTCGAAGCCATAAGCTGCTGCAAAGGCGCAAAGACTGCCCTGAAAACTGAGGTCCATTATCAGACACCAGTACCTCTGGGATACCATGGCCAAGAAAGATTTTAGGTGGGTGATGACCTCGTTGATGTGCTATGTTTCAACAATGCGATCTCCAGAAACCTGGATAAGTAGTCCACAGCAAGGAGGTAAGTGTGACCTTTAAATTCAAATAAATCACTCTTTGCCATGGTCGGTCCGGACATTCTGTTGGGATGAGGGGCTCAGGAGGATTCCTTCTCTCTGAGGTGCACGTCCTGCTTCTTAAAGCCATGTCATTTATCTGTTGGCTAAGTCCCGCCACCAGACGGTCTGACAGGCTCTCAGCTTTGCACTTCACGATGCCTTGATGTCCTCATGTAATTTCAACAGCACCTCATTCGCATGTCAGAGGGGATAACAAGGCGCCAATCTTATAAAAGCAACACAACTTTCAGTGTTAGTGTGGAACGAGCAGGCCAGTAGCTCATCAGTAAGGGATCCTGTCCATACATGCCACCCCTGGCTGCACAAGTCCATGACCAACACACACACTGTCCGCTTTCAACTGCTCCCGTAGTGTTTGGAGGAAAGATGGCTTCACCTGCATGTTTTCCACAATACTGTTCACGTAATATCCGTGTCCTCCATTAACTCCGTTTCCTCCGGTTAGCTTGGTTTTAAGTGGAGAACGTGACAGGGCATCTGCCACCCACAGTGATTTCCCCTGAGCTGCTGCACCGGGTATGAGAACTGCATCAATCTCATCCTAAAGCGCTGATTCCAGGCGGTGAAGATCCAGCGCTGACCTCCCAGCAATGAAACCAGGGGTTTATGATCAGTCTCTAGACAGAACGATTTGCCTAATAGGTAATCTCGAAGCGTTCACATGCCCAGGTAGACGCTTAGGGCCTCTTTCTCAACCCAGCGTATCGCTGCTCTGTGGGTGAGAGTGACCTTGATGCATATGCTACGGGTCTCCAGCCGCCCTCCCATTGTTGCTGCAACACACTCCTAACCCAAAGGAAGAAGCATCCGCTGAAACCTAGTGATCCCTCTCCGGGTCATACACAGCCAAAACTGGAGGTGAGGTGATTGCCTCTTTAAGTCCTTAAATGCCTTTCCTGGTCCCCACCCCAGTACCAGCTGTTCCTTTTTGATAATAAGTCTCTCAAAGCTCTGTCCCTCTCAGCCAAATGAGGGATGAACTTCCCCACCTGATTCACCATGCCCAGGAAACTCCTAAGTTCTCCTACTGTAGCCGTGCCGCCATCTCCGTGATGGACGCGGTCCTCCTTCCGGGTCCGCTTATACCAGCATTCGTAATGACATGGCCTAAGAAAGTCACTGTGCCCCTCGACAGGTCACATTTGCCACATTCAACGTAATACCTGCTTCTTCCAGTCTTTAATACTCGTGAAGCCGGGCATCGTGGCTCCTCTGGCAACGCCCCCAGACCAACACATCGTCCATGTGACAAATCACACCCTCTAAGCCTTCAATGACCTCTGCCATCATGTTGAAAGTGTTCGGGTGCAGAATTAATGCCAAAAGGAAGGCGATTGAAACGAAACGTAAAGGGGTTATAAATGTGGTAAGCTGACGACTCCTCTGACAAAGGAATTTGCCAAAATCCCATATTTGCATCCAGTTTGCTAAACACCTTCCTTCAGCCTCAGCCGAGCATCCCAAGACTCTGCTCAACCGAGACAGCACCTAACCTTTCCCTGCATTATTCATTTAGCTTAGTGTAGTCTACACATAGTCTCAGTCTGTTACTGTCTTTCTTGGGACTACCACCATGCCTGCACACCAATCAGTAGGTTCTTCCATTCTGGTAACGACACCCAGCCCATCCTCATTAACTCCTCTTTCACTTTCCCCATCAATGGCAGTGGTATCCTCCTGGGAGTCTTCAGAGAGTATGGCACTGCCTTGGCTGAAGCTTTATGTGGTAATTGCTGCACTACCCCAACCCAGAGCATAAGTCCGGTATGAGGTCTTCAAAGACTCCATGGTGATAGCATCAACACGCTTCAGGAGGCCCAGCCCCAAAATAGCAGGAAGGCCTAAAAGCTGCATGAGTCCTTTACAACGCACACTTCTCACAGGTCTGTCTTTGTCCATAGCCAAGCTGAAGCTCCAAGGATCCTGTAACCTCCAGTGGCATCCCTCCCGGACCCAACAAGGGTTTCTCCGCTGCTGACAGGAGCATTCTTTCCACTGAACACGTTGTGCAGGTCTGACTTGGAGATAACAGTAACATCCGCCGTGTCAAGCTTCTGGAAGTCATGGTGTGCCCTGTATTTTCACCTCCACAATCCAGGAATGGTTCCCGGAGGAGACAGAACCAAGGAAGAACCCCTGTTCTTCACGCCACCCGCTCCTCGCCTTCCTCAATACTGCACCGCCTTGAACTGTCGGCAGACCCGCTGGTAGTGGCCCTTCTTCCCACCTGGCGACATCTTACTGTGTCGCCGGGCATAAGTCTATGGGTTTAAAACTGTTTTACGTTTTTGAGTTTAAATGAACCCTTTTGATTTTTTAAATAAAAATAAAACATCACACACACACATATCTATCTATCTATCTATCTATCTATCTATCTATCTATCTATCTATCTATATAAATATATACGGTTATATTTCACTGCATTGCTGACTTACTAAATTGCATACATTCCTTTGAGAATAAATTGCCAAAATTAAATTAATTGAAAAAAGAAACGTTTTACACCCATACCCGCATTCCTTGCTAATTTTATATGCTAATTGAGAGTTTTCAAAATGGTGGCAAAAGAGCAAAATCCCACTCTTTACCATGTAGATATGTAATGATCCCAGAAAAACAAATGCTGCCACCCTAAATTGAAATGACAGTTTAACAAAAATCTCCTCCTAACTAAACAAACATTTGATGTAACAAATGTTCAGTCCAACACACCAAGCCTTTATCTATATATATAGATATATATATATATATATATATATATATATATATATATATATATATATATCTATATATATATATATCTATATATATATGGGTCTACTTTGTTTCGTTGAATCTCATTTCACTGAATTTCATTTCAACCCAACTACATTGCTGACAACACAAATAATTGAAAACTCATTTCACTAAATCTCATTTCACTGAACTGCAGTTAGTATATATGGTACTGTGTAGAGTACTGTAAGGCAAGTAAAAGGTATATGCCCTTTTCCCCACTGTAGTGCGATCCTGGTGTTAGTATATATAGTTAGGGGGTCTGGAGCACAGCCCCTCCCCAAATTGGGGGGGGCATAGCCCTCCACTTATTTTGTGTACATATTGTCTTCTGAAGAGAGTTAATCATTGGTATTGTAACTATGCATGTGTATGGTATAAAATGTATTGTTTTGGGGTTTTTGGTAAAATACAATATAAAACAAACAAATTGGGGGGCTACACCCCCACACCCCTCAATGTGGGGGGAGGGGTTGTGCCCGCCACCCCCCAGCTATATATACTTGGACACCATGGGACCGGATGGTGTCCCCGGCTGTGTGCTTCATGAACTCAACGAGGAATTAAACCCACAGTTAGGACAGCTGTTTAATCTTAGCCTCACCTCAGGATACGTACCCAAGGAGTGGCACACGGCGACTGTAGTCCCACTTCATAAGGGCGGTGCCTCCACAGACCCTGGAAATTACCGCCCCATTAGCTTGACAAGCCTTATCTGCAAAGCCATGGAGAGGATCATAATGGAACTCATAAATAAAGACATAGGGAACTTGCAGACTTTGGATCCAACCCAGTTTGGCTTTGTCAAAGGCAGATCCTGCCTCTTAAACTTGGTTGACTTTTTCGAGACAGTCACCAAGGCCATTGATGAGGGAAAAGCAGTCCATACAGCCTACCTCGACCTGGCAAAGGCCTTCGACACAATACCCCACTCAGGTATCATCGAAAAACTCATCAGCTTGAATGTAAACCCATACATCACAAGATGGGTTGCAAACTGGCTAAGTGACAGAACCCACAGGGTCAGAGTTGCTGGAGCCATGTCAGACTCAAAGCCTGTCACAAGTGGTGTCCCACAGGGCTCAGTCCTGGGCCCACTCTTGTTCGGCATCTACTTTTCTGAAGTACAAGCAAACACAGGAGGGTTATGGCTGACAAAGTTTGCAGATGACTGCAAACTGGGCTTATAATCGAAAACACATCTGACCCAGATATCCTCCAAAAGGGCCACACAGAAATGGATAACTGGTGCCAGAGCCATGGCCTGAAATTGAACGCCAAAAATGCATAGTCATACTCCTTCGGGAAAAACAAGGTTACCCCTAGCTACCATATAGGTGGCAATCCACTGAGCACAGAAAAGTCATCAGGGATCTGGGGACCCAAGTTGACAGTAGCCTTCGCTTGACACTCATGTTGCTAAAGTAGTTAGGAAAACCTTCTATATCGCCCACCTGATCATGAAGGGATTCACATCTAGATCAAGGGAGGTCATCGTCCCCTGTACTCATCACTCATTAGACCTATGATTGAGTACAATGCCCTGTTCGAATGTATCTGACCAGACACCTGCTGCAGCTTGAAAGGCCCCAAAAGTTCCTCACCAAAAGGATAAAGGGTCTCAAAAATATGTCTTTTGCTGCCCGACTGAAAGAACTCCAGCTCTATTCAGTCTCATACCGCTTGCTCAGATGTGACCTGTGCCTGACATATAAGGCCATGTCAAACCCAGATTTGATGAATATGTTTCACCTCAAAAAATCTAGATCCCTCAGAAACACAAGGGCGGGAGACTTAAACCTTGACACGGTTATAAATAGAACGTGCTGGAGGGACAGATTCATCACCCAGAGACTCCCTATGCTGTGGAACAAAATCCCGGTACATGTGAGGCAGAGCACCTCGCTGGCCTTGTTCAAGAGGAATCTTGACCAATGGATGGGAGATCGCAGATATACCCCAGGGATTACTTCAGTGTCACTGCTTGACAGAGGCACAGAAAAATGATAGGCATAGTTTTTATTCAAACTAAAGCGGTGGCGAAAGCCACATAACTATGGGCTAGGCTTATAAATGCCCTTGGGCAGATAGCCTAGTATGAACCTATGAACCTATGAACCTACTAAGTCCAGGAATGCACTACAGTGGGGAAAAGGGCATATACCTTTTACTTGTCTTACAGTTCCATATATACTAACTGCAGTTCACTGAAAGGGGATTCAGTGAAATGAGTTTTCATTAATTTGAGTTTCTGGCGATGTGGTCGGGGTAAAATGAAATTCAGTGAAATATGATTCAATGAAACAGAGTAGACCCATATATATATATATATATATATATATATATATATATATATATATATATATATATATATATGTATATGTATATATATATATATATATATATATATATATATATATACATATATATATATATATATATACACACACACACACACACACACACACACACACATATACACACACACATTTTATATATATATATATATATATATATATATATATAGAGAGAGAGAGAAAGAGAGAGAGAGAAAGAGATACCACCTCTGAGGGTAAACATATTCAGAGAAAGCTAAAAACAGAGGAAAATACAACACTCATTTTCTCATTTTTCTCCAAGTGTAACTTTCCTACCACCATCCCTTTGATCTTTCATGGCTGATGTTCTGAGTGGTGATCACCAGGAGTGCACTACACCATACAGACACACCCAGGCATCTATCTAGCTATCAATATATATATATATATATAAATATACAGAGAGAGAGAGAGAGACGTGTGTTTTATATATATATATATATATATATATATATATATATATATATATATATATATATATATATATATATTATGACTATATATATATATATATATATATATATATATGTATATATATATATATAAATATATATATATATATATATATATATGTGCGTTTATATATACTTTCGTTAATTGTACTTACACTTACCCGCTGCACTAAAAAGCAAACCTACTTCACTGAAACCTTATTAGTCTGAATCAACAGATTACCGATATTTTTTCAAAGGGAAACACACCACTTGGCCATGGAAAAACAAAACAAATGGACACAAATTAAACCCATTAAAGTGCGGGCTTCATACCCCACACTCCCCCAATTAATATACTAGCTTCAAGATCACACTTCACTGGGGAAAGGGCAAAGGTCACCCTGGTGGCTAAGTGGTTCACTTCCCTTAGAAAAAACACAGGTGATCTGTTGATTCGTAATGGCAAGGTTTCACTGAAGATGTTTTTAAAATTCTGGTAAGTGTAAATTCGATTAGTGAAAGTAAACCCATATATATATATATATATATATATATATATATATATATATATATATATATATAAATATAATTTCAAAATACCAAAATCTCAAGTTCAGAATCTCGAGATCTTGAAATCTCGAAATTGTGACCCCCCAAAACCCCACCCAACACATGACAAATGTATGATGCAAGCCCCCATGCACCCCCCACATTCCCCACATAACAAGTCCAAGATTGCACTACAGCGAGGACAAGGGAAATCTCATCTTCGATCTTAAGATATTCGAAGTTTTAAGCTTCGAAATTCTGAAAGAGACCTCTCTCTCTCTATATATATATATATATATATATATATATATATATATATATATAAAGAAAGAGAGAGAGAAAGAGAAACACACACACACACACACACACACACACACACACACACACACACACACACACACACACACACACACACACACACACACACACACTAACACACACACACACACACACACACACACCCAAACACACAGAAGAGTTTGCTTGAACCT
Organism: Protopterus annectens; assembly: GCF_019279795.1. Classification (NCBI taxonomy): domain Eukaryota; kingdom Metazoa; phylum Chordata; order Ceratodontiformes; family Protopteridae; genus Protopterus; species Protopterus annectens. Next base: position 910,039,999 of record NC_056735.1, read on the forward strand.
CACAGTACATAAAAGCAACAGTAAGATAGTCATTCAGGAAAATCCAGTACCAGCGACATCTTCTCAAAAAAACTTTATTAGCCACTTGTAGTCTGAATAAAATGGACTCAGGCTACAGACTCATAACCAAAAATAGCCACAGCAGAATAACGCTATATTTATACAAGTATATGCCTGTCAGTGGTCTCTTTGGAGAGATTGGTTGGTTTGCATAAGGTCTTTTTCTAGATACAGGGTACAGAATTTGATTCTAAATTTGGGTTATTGGCTTGGCTTACAATGACCCTTCAAGGCAGTTAGTCTAGTATTTACCTATGACTTTGAAACAGCCTAAAAGTATTTTTTTTCAATAGTGCAATCCATCTTAGATGCAAAACAGATGTTGACTATGGGCTATCTTAAGAACTGCACCAATAACTTTTACATGCATTAAAAGTAATTTATTTTAGTGATGTAATTCAACTTAGATGGAAACTGATTTTGACTATGGACTATCTTAAGAACTACACCAGTAACATTTGCATGCATATTCTGTTTGTCAAAACCACAGATTTAATTCAGGGACTTAATTTATAAATAGTTATAATAGTCCATATATATTTTACTCTCTGCAAGATATATTTTTTTGGTAACATACAATAACCAAAAGCAAATAGGAGTAAACATATAGGCTGTAAAATTCCACTTTGATGTTCAAGTAATACCAAATATAGCTGCAGACACTGTCATACAGTTAAACTGTTGCAGTCTGACTGAAACAAAATGTAACCACTCACACAAATGACAAAAATTTACTAAAAATAAAGTGACGCATGTCTACTGCTCCCATAATTATATACATAGGAGATATTACACAAGTTCTTTAAAGTTCTAACTTCACTTAGGAAAATAAAATAAAGTAGTAATTGAGGCAACAGTTAAGTTTGTTAAAGCAAACACTTCGGTCTCTCCGCTGTGCTAATGGAAATTTTCTATTCAGATGTAAACATAACTATTTTAGTCGTGACAAATTCCAAATGCACATTATAAAAGGTGAAAATTCATTTTAGGGAATAACCTCAGATGAAACGAATAAGAGTTTCTGTCAACAGGATTTTTGCTGGCAGTTGTGGACACTCCAGGTAGGCTCCCTTCACAGGCCTGTCTGCTCTGACCTCTGCCTGTCTCTCCTATCACAGGTATTATACAGTCTACCCTAGATTCTTGATCTGGCAGCTTCTCAACAATTTACAAACAAATTCTGTTGTGTTATCCAGAGACTGGTCTTTAAATAGGAGTAGGTGCACAGGTAATGTTTGTTAAAGGGACCAGTCCCTATTTACCCTCACTGTCTGCAATTCCCTTCTGTAATAGCCCTTTTACCCCATCAAACCATGCAGCTGCATTCTTTATAGCACTGTCTTTCACTAAAAAAACATACTACATGCATTTTTTATGTGTTACCCAGGCTATGTACCATTGTACCCACCACGTTACTTTACAGATGACCTCAACCCCAGCTTGAAACTACTGGTTTTAAGCACACTGTAAAGTCTATGGAACCTTGACAGACAATTCACATTGTGGTGATGAACTGCAGGATGGCAGTGAATGAAGAATATGAAGAGCTGCCATGCCAAGGCACACCCAAAAAACTCTATATTACTTTCTTTAGGTCTGTGCAATTAGTGGAGTGGGGCATAATTTCTAACTAGTGTAATTTTCCATATCAAGAGCTTAATAACATAGGGATCCTAAAGCCCAATTATCTCTCTATCATAGTACTTCTGGTCTCTATCTGCCTTACTTTTTTGCCTAGGTAACAGTTCTTTGCTCTTTACAGGAAGCTTTTTGTCACCTTTTTCTTTTTTTAATGTTTGGCTGGAATAATTTCATAATGACATTGAAGGGGTCATTATCAAGCAATAGTAATCAGAAATATTCAAGAATATGGTCTACTTTATAATGCTGAAATACCACAACACCATCTTTCACAATCCCAAGATAAGAAGGCTGACAACATCAGAAAACTGACATCCCAGAACACCGACTGCGAACTCCAGATAAGTAACCACTTGCCCAAAAAAATATAAAATTAAGTCCGAAGCAAATTAAACCCACTGATGTGGAAGGCTTTGCCCCCCACACCCCCCCTAACTAAATACACCAACTCCGAGGTTGCACTACCATGGGGGTAAGGGGCAAAGTTCAACATGGTGGCCAAGTGGTTACTTACCTGGAGTTTGCAGTTGGTGTTATGGGACGTCAGTTTTCTGATGTTGTCGGCCTTCTTGTCTCGGGATTATGAAAGTTGGTATTGTGGTATTTTGGTGTTCTAAAGCAGACCCACTTAATCTATGATCAGAATATTAGGCTATTCTGCTGTACCATTCTATATATGTTCCAAATCTGAGATGCTGTAATGATCACATCTATTTTTGTACATATCATCTAAGGTTTTATTACAGGTGTTACTAGCATACATTTGGTCTGTGTACACTTGTAATATCCATTGGAATGTGCTACAGATATTATTCAAGATGCTGATAAATAAAATAATATTTTCTATGTCATTATGGAGCTTATAAAATAAACATACTAAGAATCTTCTAAGTCACTATTTAATACTTTCCCATTAACAGTATGTATATAACATATAATATGGTATTTTGAAACCAAATATTTTGTGTTGTTGACTGAAGATCATCACTCGGGGGGGGGGGGGGTCGATAAGGGAATGATTTATGTTTATAGCTGTTGGAGCTACAAGACATCTACCTGGCTGTTTTTTTTTTTTTTTTTTTGTCTAATATTTTTGTGTTGTCATTTTATATAATCTTGTTCTTGTGCTCCAACAGGGCTTTGAAACCAAGTGGACAAACCTAAAACCTCCACATATATTGTCCAGCATTCCAGTACTCTTGCCTTTTTATGCTTCTGCCTAGCTGAGTTAATCTCAGAAAAGTAGATTCCCTAAAGTATGTTCCAGTGTTCACTTACTGAGGGAGGATTTATTTCTTTCCCTTTACAGTTACCTATTTTTTTTGAGCTAAGGCTGCCCTCAGCTCTACTTCTGTATTGCCTGTGTAGACTATGCTTTATAGAAGTCGGGGAATATCAGAACAGATTCAGGACATACATTTCTGAAAAGCTTTATCACTTTCTCATCTCCACATGACCTGCTCAGGGAGATTCCCTTTGGTTAGGTTTGTAACAGGACAGGCTTTAAAAGCTGATTGGGGAATAATGTTCCTCTAATACCACACAAGACCCAGAAAAGCTCTAACTTGCCTCTTTGTTTGGAGAATTGACCATTATTTTACATAATCTATTTTCTCTCTCTCTCTGGGATTTGTGTAACCTTCTCCCAATTAACAGTACTGAGATGTCTCTCCTCAGTCATCCATACTTTTCACTTTGGTGCATTCACAGTAAGCCCAGGTTACTTAGCGAATTCATTTCAACTATGACCTTGGGTAGATGTGAATCCCTGTGTTAAAAGTAGATGATTCTATCTTCCAAATAGGCTACAGCAAATGAATGGTAAGGCTTCAATAAATTGTCCATAAACCTTTGGAATGTGGCTGGAGCCCTGGAGACTGAGGAGAATGATGATCCACTGAAAAATCCATCCTCGTTTGAGAACTCTTGCCCTATATAGCCACTCTACCAATTCATGTCCCAAAGGCATAAAGTAGCTACAAAATTTGTAAATATTTTTGAGTCACCTGAGATCATTACAAAACTGGATAGTAACATGTAGTTTTAGAACCAGGAAACTAGGAATGCTCTAACCACCCTAATTTCAACATTTTTATATCTGCTCTCTCAGAGTATTTGCTTCTGTTCTTTAGAAAGTCTATATGGCCTTAGACTATTTTTTCTTCCTTGAGCAGTTTTAATGTGATGTTTGATAAGAGTTGTCCTTCCAGACAACTCAGAAAAGATATCTTTGCTTCTTAAAGTAACCCTCGTACTTCATTCCCCAGAGACTTTGAAAGAGTATCACACACTATTGAATGTGGATAACATTAATTTTCCTATTCGTGGTACCTGACCTCAAGACAATGTGTTTACAACTTTTACTTGTGCCTCCCTTCAGGCTTTTAGAACATTTATGCCATAGATTTGTTCTCTACATCTCTTTAATACTTGACTTACCTTAGAGTACACTTTGTTTATTCTTTCATTTGCATCATAGTATCCTTGACAATTGACTGGGAACTTTTTAAATCATGGAGGCCAAATGTAGGACTAGGTTTCCTATTTGAAATTCTCTATTTTATTCAGCTACTACTCCAATTGTAAACTTTTTATTGGCTAGATTCTTATTCATGATATATAAGTTTGTATGATTGGCATAACAACTTTTATACACTCCTGCAAATCAGTGCAATGCCCTAAAACACATTTAAAAGATGTCTCTTCTTCTTCCCACATATTTTTAACTATAGACAACAGTCTTCTACTTTACCATGTCATGGTATGAAGTGGCTAAACTGAGACACAGCTCAAACTGCAGACATTGACCAATGCAACAGATGGGCCTATTTTTTCACAGCTTTTTATGTGACCCTTCTCAACAGCAATTTTGGGAGCTTATTAAAATGTTCCACCGACCCATCAGTTTGAGGTGGGTAAATGGAAGTTCTCATTTTTTCCCCTGAAATCATTAGAAGAAATGCATCACAAATTTGTATATAAAGCATGTGCCTTGGACTGTTAAGATCGTGTTCATTTTATTAATTACCAGCAAAGATCTCTGAAACCTGGTTTTAATGGGTCTGCTGCAGGCGGTCACATGCTAGCAGCTGACGACACACCCACTTGCTGCAACATGTATGGAAATGCAAGTGCTTGTGCTCCTACTACACTGATCTCCAGTTCATACATAGCCTTGCCAACACCCAGTCAATACTAAATAGTACTATCAGAAGCTAAAACCTAAACCTAAAACTCTCACCCAGTTGCCAACCTGACTATGTTGTTCCTAGCTCTAAATCTTTCCTCTGCCCCAGAAACCCTACAATCCCTAACTCCTACCTAAACCTAAAACTGCAACCCCCCCCCCCCATGTCTCCTAACCTCAACACTCCCTTCCCTGTCTGTAAACTTAAACCTCAAACTCCACTCTATAAACCTAAATTCCCCAATCACTACCTATCCTTAATACTTCTTTTCTTCTCCCTAATTCCAACCCCCTTCCTGATCCCTAAGTCTAAACTCCCCTCTCATTTCCTAAACCTAAAATCTCCCTCCTGCTCCCTCTAAATAACTGTTTGCCCAAACTCATATTTATGTTTGGGCAAGCAGCTTTGAGATGGAGCAGCTGTTTGCATAAACTCATATTTGAGTTTGAGTGTAAATAGCACTCCCTCCACATGGCTGTGAGCAGCAACCTACCCGAGTTACAAGACACTTGAGTCTCTGGCTTCAAAACTATGGGTTTTGAGTGTTTGGGACACATGATTCCATAATGGTATCTTTGCTACTAAAACAATTAATTTCTAAGCTAAAATTTTCAGTATACGTTAGCCAAAACAATCATGATCTTACTGTTCTGTAGATAGTCTAAACATGAAACTTAAGGTCTTGAGTCTCAGAGCTGATGCCTACCTATTATAGCAGAGTCCTTCTTACTTTATCAAAATTATTGAAGTCAGAATGATCACGTCCATGTTCACCCATGAGTTGAACTGCCAGAATTTAAGTCCAGCTGATATGATTACAAGCCTCATGATTAGATTTCTTTCAAATGTCACCATTTATGCTTTCATGTCCTCCTTATTGGTGAGTGGATTGATAGGAGGAGCAGGCCTTAGTTTAGCCATCAGATTAGCTACCAATACCATGCTCTCAGCAAAGGTACCTATCATTTCTGCTAGTATTGTATTGTAGTCCTCAAATAGTGATTAACTTCTCTACTAGAATATTTCACTGGGACATCCAACCCACGTCTGAATGGTACACTGGAACCAGGCAACGCATGACAATAGTGGTTGTAGAATGTGACACCAGAATATAGGAAAGAAAAAAATCATTTTACTGCCACAAAGAATTACCTTCTCAACTCATCCATGACAGGTGGAGTCATGATGTCAGGGTTGCGTCTGATGATGCATTTACTCTCTGCGTTCACCAGATGTGGTATTTTCAGCAGCATACACTCCATTTGCTCTTGGAAGTAAGTAGCTTTTTACCCCAAACACAAAATTAAGTCACCTTTGCTAGGAAAACCAATAGTTAAGGCAAAAAGTGTAGTCAGTTAAAATGGACAGTTCTGTCTCATGGCTGCACTCGGATGCAAACATAACAATTTTGGTGCTGAAAAATCTGAGATGCACCATACAAAAGCATAAAGTCTTTATTGGTAGTCTCAAAATGCACAAACTGCAGATGCTATAAAGCAAAAAGTAATTTTTTAAGATAAGCACTTTCGTTTGAATGTAAATGATGGACTGCATTAGATTATAAGCCTGTATATTGATACTGGATCTTTTAATACTCTTTTCAGAATTTTATCTTAATGTATAATGATCTTATGCAACTGTTGGAAGCATTCATATATATAATGTATATATGTTGTAGTATTGTATTAACAATTGGAAAAGAATATTTATTATTGGAAAAAAAAAAAAAAAAAAAAAAAAAAGTTCCCTTTACATTTAATATCCTGTTAAGCACTGCCATCTAGTGGACAACTCACTAATTAGCTTGCAAATGTTGAAAAAGTCAAATAAAAATTGTATGTAATAAAACTTCACAAAACATTCCATACACAAATTGTCAATAAAAACAATGCATAATTTGATTAAAGATAAAACTTTAAATCCTAGATCTAATATTCATCAATAAACTAATTATGAAAATTCTGTCGTTGATCTCTGGGGTGTCTGTAGCGTTCAATAGAACTTGTTATTATAATTCACGTCTTTCAATGTGAGATTCCCAGTCACCACCCTCTTAAAAGGTAGTACCTTTTTCAATATAAAAAAAATAATTTTTTAAAAATTCCCACATACTTTGGATTGTTTAAACAATATGTTGTTGTTGTCCTTTCTCTTGATAGCATAGCAGTGCTGGTAGATTCTGTGCTTTAGTGTGTTCACCATCTTCCCAGTGTAAAATACTGAACATGAATTACATTGGGCTTAATAAACTTCCTCCATTGTATTACAATTGTACTTCCCATTGGGTTAAATAGCTTTCGGGTAGTTCACCACAGTAATGCTGGAGCCTTTGTGAATAAACCTACACTGGCTACAGGCTCCACATGTAACCATAACCTTCACAGCCATATTGTACTCCCACTATATCAATTAAAGTCAGTATCACCATGACTGTCACTATCACTTATATATACTCTAGAAAGACTCCTTTATGAGAGCAGACTGCCATCTTCCACAGGTAGAACAGATGTATGACTTATCTGGATTTTTGCTCAGAATCCTTCCTGCTATACACATATAACTGTTTGTATACTTCCAAAGTATTCTATCAGTTTTTCAAACTGGACTGCCATGAGTGATTGTAGTACATGTTAAGACTTATTTTTCTTTTCTTTTAATTTCTCTTCTTTTCTTTTCCTTTTTATTTTATATGGGGTTATGCTGTTTACAGATACTCATGGCCTTATCGCTCTATCTAGCTTTCAAGACACGAGTCTCTCTTCATTCCCAGATTACACGTATTTCATTGAACAGGTACAGGTATTGCTACACAACTTTAAATTGTCATATGCCCTTTATTTATTATGCACCTTTGCTAGACACCGCCTGCCCCTAACAGTAACATAGTGCTATATCTTCATAGCCATAACTAGGGTGGAGTATAAGGTGTGACTGCTCTGGGCACAAGTTACAAGAGGGGCCAGTTGACAGTTACTGATGCAGCATGAGTGTAGTACCAGTACTCATATAAGAAGCCAAGGGTGAAATTGCAGCTTTCTAAATGAAAGCCAATACTGCATTTGTGGTTTTAAATGTCTTAGGCTAATAACTGTAGCAAGAAACGTGTTTCAGTTACATCTCAGAGTGAGAGACTTTTTAGTCATCAATTTAGGGAAGACCTTATTATTTATGTATGTATGTATGCATGTATATATGCATGTATGTATGTATGCATGCATGCATGTATTTATTTATTATTTATTTATTTATTTATTTATTTATTTTGTGGTCCACAACTTTGGGTTGTGGAGACACCAGTCTTGGAACTGTCCATGGTAGCAGTAGACCTAGTTGCATCACTGCACATCTTGACTTGTTATGAGCTTTCTACAGATTAGGCCACCCCACTGTATATGCATCTAGCTGCAGCCTTCTTAACTGGTTCACAGATATGCAGCCCTTACAGTAGAAAACACCTACCCCCATATACTTTCAGTTCTATGTATCCATACTGGCACAGAATTTGCTTAATTGGTCCTACTATACTGTGAATGTAGGGTTCCTATCGTGTGATCAAAAATTGTAAAGGGCAAATGTGTATTGAGCGAACCCGATCAGTCAAAATGTCAAAACGTCGCACATATAACACAGAAATTGCTGTAGGGAATATTTTTCCTTTACTTCAATGCAGTGCGATCTCGGAGTAGGAATATTTAAAAGTAGCAGGGGTGTGGGGGGTGCAGGGGGGCTTGCCCCCCTGCCTACAGCATTTAAGTAAGTATAGTTTTTTTATTTTTGTTTTTTATTATATTTTTTGAAATTTCAAACATCGCTCATATGGTGTTCGATGTTTGAAACTTTTGAAAATATAATATAGAACCGTGAATGTATTCCCCTGTAGCTACTTCATCTGCCACTAGGAGCAAGGAAGGACAGTTTCAATAACATAAACACATTCTCTCTTCCTTTCTTAATGCAACCTGTTCTTGGCGGTTGTATAGGATGCTTCTACATTTGCTCATTGTTTTAGTAAGGCTCATATATGAAAAGCTAGCAGTAACAAGCTTGTTATAGTGAGGTTCTTATTTTTCTTATTTATAAACCTCACTCTTACAAGTAAGGAAAAGTCACCACAGACATGTATGGGTAACTACCTAGTAGCTTAAAAGCTGTAACTTTCCTTCAGTTGTCAGTGAAATGGCAGCAAGAACCACAGCTTTAAAAGATGTACCTCACATAACAGCTGTCCCTGATTTTCCAAGATGTCCCCAATTTCCCGTTAAAATTTAACTTTATCTTTCACTAGGCATTACAGCTGCAGTTACCTTTTTCCAAGAATATTTATTTCACTTTTATAGTCGATAAACATAATAATTTAACAAATAATTATAATGCTATTTGAGACAATGAACAACAAAACAATCATATAAAAACATACAAAAAAATCAGAAACATGAAAAGCTTTAACAGAGTTATATACACTATTTACAATAAGTGCTACACATGGAAATTGGCTGTTAAAGAGAAATTAATAACAGAGAAACAGACTTATACTGCTGAATTTCAAAGAAAAGGGAATATCATACATTTGACACAATAATCTGAATATCATCATTTGAGTATGAGAATAGAATAGAATATTTAACTGCTTATAATAATTTGAGTAAAATAACCATGCTGTTTACTTTAGTCTTATGTTCTAGGAGAAGGTTCCAATAGCGTTGGTAGTAGGAACATTTATTCATATTCATTGTTAAAAACTTATTAGAGGATATATATTTGACAGCCATATTTTTGAAGCCTATCCAAGAAAGTTTAGAGGTATCTAACCAGTTTTGGGTAATGTAAAGTTTAATTAAAGCAAAAAGAGTTATTAGAATATGCATTTTTTGTTTGGTAATTTATGGGTGGTAATGTTAAGAATGGAAGCTCCCAGGATAGCGCTGATTTTTCATAGTCCATTTTTTGTAATCTAACCTTCAGAGAACACCAAAGTTTATGCAAATATTTACAGCTCCATAGAATATATAATAAATCAACTTTGGGAAATGGTCAGCATGGGTACTGAGGTGAGATATTTGGATTAAATGTATTGCTTCACTGGTATACGATATGCATTATTATTAACCATTAGTTGTGTGTAGATGAGATTTTTAAATGGAGTCAGCTTGAGAGTTGATTTAATAGCTTCAGATTTCAGCTTATCTGTGAGTTCACCATTCAGATCATACAGCTGAAATTTTCTCATTTTTCAGAATATGCATACTAATATAGATATCTCATTCCATTCACTTGCTAAGTGAATACTGTTAATATTTTTTAAATTTTCCCTGATTTTGGTAGTTTGTCCCTGATTATTTTTGGCATTGTCTCTAATTCTAAATACAAGGGTTATTTATTTATTTTTTTCTAGTTAATACATTGGGTCAGCTAAAACTATGCATATGCTATAAACATCTGATAAGTGTTTTCAAAATGGATTAAATAAATTAATCTCTTAAGCTTTGCTTTTATGCTGATTTTCTTGAACACATAAATACTTGGTTATGATCCGACCCACAATCACAATCCTATATATATATTCATGCATATTCACCTTGGGGATTTGAATATGTTGTGTGAAGGAGCAGTGAACGCAGATGCTAATATACATGCCGTAATGGGTATATCTGTTTTCCTCAGACTGCTTTAAAATGTATGAAATGCATCCCTGGTGTGTTAAGCGTTTTTTTTTTTTATTCAGTGGCATGCTGTGCAGATGCCGCTCATATCAAACAAAGCAGAAAGAAAGGCTGTAGTAGTCATAAAGAGCCTAATATATAAGTTGTTTGAGGACAGACCTGAGGTAGTACACAAACATTCATTAGCAATATATGAAGAACATACATAACAATATAGCACACAAGCTTTCATTAGCAATATATAAAGGTCATACATAAGAATAAAGAGGTCAAGAAGGAAGCAAAAAAGTGCCATCTGAGAACAAAAGGATTAAGGCAGCAATACCTGCACATACTTCTAAACTAGGACTTGGAAAATGGGGTTGTTGATGTGAAAAGGAGACCAGTTGCCAAGGATGTGGCCTTACTTCCCCTGAGGATAATATAGTAAGGGTATTGATCAGAACAGTCAACGGAAATACTGCAAATCAGCACTTTAACTAGATACTGATATTATAGTTCATTCAGAAACTAATGACAGGAAAGAGCAAAAATAACAGACAATAATTCTAAAAACTAGAGCAGTTCACTTCATACTTGTTTGTACTCCTGGAAAAGAAAATATAAAATGTAATGTAGTGTTCTTTAAAATGATGGGTACTTGATCTAAACATACTAAAAAGTTTTAAGGTTGAGGACTTCATCATTAGTACAACACATGCTTATTTTACAGCACCACATCATAAAAATAAGTACGAAGAATTTAATGGCCTTTCTCTAAAAGAGACTTTTCCATACAAAAAGTAAAATGGATTGCTTGGTTTAAAGGAAAAAGTGTTTCTCTTACATCTGAAACAGGAAGTGATATCTCAGAGCAGTCTTTTTAATTTAATGTCTGCATTATAAGTTTCCTGTCAATATATCAAAAACTCCTGGTAACATGGTTATATCTGGCATGTCAATGTGTGGCCATTAATGAACATTTAATAATTTAGCAATAACCCACTCCTGTATGTGGGTAATATAGATCAGACTGTGTGATGTACCTTTAAGAAGCATTCCAGTCAATGGACATGTGCATATAAGTACTGAGCATGTATAAGCAAGAGTGCCATTTTGAGTTGGTGGCCAATGTGAAAGCATGTATGCGTGTAGCAGTCAGTCAGTTAGTTCATTTAAGTTTAATGTTCCAGTCATCCATCCTGATGTGTTTGTGTGTAATAAACTTGTTAAATGAACAACCAAGCCTCATTGTCTTATTTAGTTATGCAAGACGAGTATCATGGTGCCAGAAGTGGGATCCAGAGTCAAAACCATGAGGCATGCAGTTAGAAATGGAGGAATATAGACAAGTGGATCATCCAAAGCTCAAACAACTCACAAACAGGTCAGAAATGAATTCCGGGTACTAAAAGTCACTTAAATGATTTTTTTATGCAATGAATATAAAACAAAGCATTCAAAATGCTTAAAACAAATTTCTAATTAAATAAAATGTCCGAAACTGTGACATAATGATAAAAATATTCAAAATAATTAGGAAAACATTTGAAGCAATATCTGAATTGCATAAAATGTATAAAAAATGGAAAATAACCATATTTTTACACTATATACTACTTTTTCCCATTAACTAAAGCTATTTGAAGTATACAAAGTGTTGGCAAGTGTGTGCAGTATTACAGTACAGTTATGTTGCAAAGTACAGTCATTTTAAAGAGATTATTGTGCATTTAAATATTATTAGAAGGGCCTGGTGTGTGTTTGTATATGTTCATACATAATTCCAAGGCCAAGTTTGCACTGTGTTTAAAAGTAATTTGTTGGCATGGCAGAAGGATTTTGCAGACTAAGTCCACTTGTGTTTGATAACAATATCGCAGAAAATTGGAGAGTTTGAGCAAAAATATATTTTCATACAAGCTGCTTTTTCTGACAAAGGCACACATACAAAGGCATTTATTCTGATTATTTTAACTGCATGAGAAGCCATTGAAAGAGAGCCTTCATTTGTGTATGCACCTGCTGTGTTTGCAGGGGAGGGGGGAGACCACCATATTGTGGTACTGGCTAATATGCAGGAAGATCCTGAGTGCTTACAAAGTAAATTAAGAAAAATCTGTAGCCCCCAAATGAATATTACAATGAAAAGGGACTTATTTTACACAAGAGATCAAAAGCCTGGTAAAACTTTTGCAGCATATATAACTGACTTGAGAAATAAGCATAAAATGTGCAGATCTAGTGATCTGAGAGATGAGTTGATAAAAGACAGGCTTGTGTGTGGTATTAGTAATGATGCTGTGAGAAAGATTTTGCTTCAGTTCAGTGATTTAACTTTAAACAAGGCCATAAAGCTTTGTCAGATATATGAGCTCACAGAAAAACACACAAATATGCTTATAAATGAGAAGAACATGCTATGAGTGTCTTCCAGTGCTAATGTTGATAGTATGCAGCACGAGGTTAAGAGATACAAGCCTAAAAGCATGGTTCCTATAAAACCCAGAGCAACTTCAGTAAGACCCAGGGGACACTCAACAAAGCAATGTGGTGACTCAGCAAAACCTTGAGCCCAAATCAGAAAAATGCTTAGCTTTTGGTCAGCAGTGCCACACATGTAAAAAATGGAATCATTTCAAAAGATTTTGAAAATCCAAAAGGGTACATTATTTTATTAAAAGTAATCATTCAAAGAGACAAGTTGATCAATTAGAAAGCTGCAACACTGCTTTTTATGCTGATGGTGTGTCTGTGCTTGGTGAAACAGTCAATGCAGTAGATTTGTGGGCAAAAAGTACATTTTTTTATACTGTCTGGATTAATGGGAGACCTGTACAGCTCAAAGTAGATACTGGTTCAAAGTGTAATGTTATATCAGCAGAAACATTTGCTAGCATAAAAGCTGGTGAAAAATGTAATCTGGCAAAATATGCAAAGCTTGTTGCTTATGGTGGTGAAGAAATTCAAACCGAAAGCTCAGTAGTGCTTTCATGCTGCTCTGCTGGGAACAGCTATGACTTGCAATTTTACGTAGTCAAGAGACACATGCAGTCATTATTAAGCCTCAAAGACAGTTTGAAAATGGGACTGCTTTAATTTAATAAAGAAGTCCACCATGTAAGCTTCAATGATAGCTCAAATTTCACACAAACCATTTTTTTGACTATGCTGATATTTTCAAAGACAAACTAGGCAAACTGCCAATTGTATACTCAATGAAGTTAGACAATGAGGTAAGCCCAGTCATCAGACCAGCACAGAAAGTTCCAGGAGCTATGCATAACAGAGTCAAAGCCGAGTTAGACAAAATAGTGCAGCTAGGAGTAATTTGTACAGTAGAAGAACCAAATGAATGGGTATCCTATAGCATTGCTTATATCTACTACAGTGAAATATTTTTGTTGCGGCTTCAAATCATTCAACAAGGTGTGTGGATCTGGCACTGTAGGTGCTCTAGGTATTATTGCATTGTTTACAGCTTGTAAATCCTGTACCATCCGCCATTCCCCGTTTGCTTTTTTAACAGGAAACAGAGGGGTATTACATGGTGAATCAAGAGATTCTACCAGTACTCCTTCCTTGAGTAATGCTGCTATTATAGGCTTGATTCCTTGTTCTGCATCTTTCCTCAAGGGGTATTGTCTTTTTTGTGGTCTAAATGCTGATTTTGGCGTAATAGTAACTGGTCCTGCTGTTCGAATAAGTCCTATATCTGACTTGCCTGCTGACCAAAGAGTCTTTGGTATATCACACAAGGCTTTTTCTTCTTCTTCTAATAAGAATGCTAATCAGCTGTCCTCACTGGTTTGTAAGTGTACAGCTGGATGTGTCTGTGTTAGCCAATTCAATTTCTGTTGTTGTATTCCCTGCTCTGATAATTCTGAATCAGTTTGTTTTCCCACCTTGTTACTTTTTCTCCTAAATCTGCCCATTTCATATTCTTATTTTTCGTTAAGCTGACATGCGGCAGTCGATTAGATTTGTACAGTGCTATGAATTCCTGAGGTAATGAACAGCTTACCACACTGTTTCCCTCAGTATCCCAATACAAGGTTCGTAATACTAATCTGTTAGCAGGATTTTAAAATAACTCTTGCTCATATTCTTTATCAGGTCCTGGTATGCTACAGTAGTATAGAGTACAGTGTAACAAATGCTGTCGGTCAGTGTCAAGGGAGGGGGCCTTACTGATGGCTACGTTCATCAGTTCCGCAGTTACTGCCCCTGGACCAGTCGTAACTAAGTCCTGGCTGTACCAGTAAAAAGTCTCACCCTCCGGTTGCACCATGAAAGTATCCATTTGCCTTTGTGCCTCCATACCCTGCATGGTGGGAACCACCGCTATGCCAAATATCTGCAAAAGATCTCTTCCTAGTAGATTTACTGGACATTTTGCAGAAACTACGATTTTACTTTTCTGAGTCACACCTGAAACAGGGTCAGTTATTGTTATATCATGGGAGAGTGGCTCCCTGTATAGCTGTCCGTTTGCCGCCTTTACTAATATATAATCAGGTGATTCGGAGTCTTCTGGTAACTTGGAGGGGTGTATCAACATCCGTGACGCTCCTGAGTCACACAGGAATTTTACTTCCCTCCCCTCCACCAGAAGTGTAACTTCCGGTTTCGTGTCTGTCAGATAAAGCTCCAAGCTTAGTAATGCCAAATCTAGAATTTCACTTTCTTCATCCTCTATATCTACTTGCACTTCCTCTGTTCCTTCTACTATATTTACATTTGTTTTTTATTTGTTAGCTTTTCCTGATGATTTCTGACTTTCATCACTATCATATAGTCAGTCCTCATCATCCTTGCTTTCTGTAGTCACCTTTTTATTTAGCCTGCAATCCCTTGCTAAATGTCTTTTCTTCCCGCACTTAAAGCACTCACCTTTCTTTTTTCTCTCTTCAAAGTCTTCTGGCCGTTTGTCAGATTGTCTGTTTCCCTGGGCATTTTTCTTACCCTTTTTACCTGACTGTACTACAAAGACCTCAGCTCTGTCTGTTTCCCTGGGCATTTTTCTTACCCTTTTTACCTGACTGTACTACAAAGACCTCAGCTCCGTCTTCAGCAGTGAAGACTTGTGTCTTCTTTTTCTTTTTACTATTAAAGTGTCTTTCAGCATGTCTAACATATTCAAGTAAGGCTTGTAGCCTACTTGTTCGATGATCTATCATATGCTTCTTAATGAAGCTACTGATAGGTGCAATACAACCTTTCAAAAACGCATTATTCAGTTGCTGTTCATACGAGGTTTCATGTGTCTGATTTTCAGGAATAGCCATACCACTATGGTTAATGAAACATTCCAATAATCTACCATAATACCCATCTATAGTTTCATTCTCTTGTTGTATGCATTGATTAATGCAAGTCCAATCTGCTCTAGGTTTCCATTTTTCTGAAATTCGGTCTGTAAGACCTTTTACTCTGTTGTCTAGTTCTGCGTCACTATGTGGGAGTGGTTTAAGCTCTGCATTACGAGGATTCCAGGTGCCACAAATCATGTGCCAGTCTGGACCCACAATTTGTCTAACTACCTTTTCCACTTCTTCCCCATTCAAGTGGTAACTTAGTCTCATACCTTGTAAATCTTGTAAAAACTTTGTGTAATTAATTTTTGGATGGGGGATTCCCTCTGTAGCTTTCCGAATATCTTCCGGTGTCCATGGTCTGTACACTAGAAGAGTTGGGTCCTGCCCTTCCTGTCCTGCCTGAGGATTTGGTACCTCGATTAGTGGACAGATTTCTTCCTCATTTTCCTCTAGTGTGTTTTTCCCTATTTGATACAAGTCTGTGTCCCCAAGTGTTTTACGTGTTCGGGACCTAGTTTCAATAGGATCTCTAACAAATGGTTTTAGTGTTCTTGTGACATCAGGATAACGTGGAGGTGGACCAGCTTGTCCTCCTGCTTCATATCCTGAAAAAGGCATCGGAGGGGGCAGGGGAGGAGGAGCCGTCGCTATTACTATATTATTATCCTCTTTATCTAAAAATAACGTCTTAGCGTTTTTAGTTTTTTGTTCCCTTCGGTTTACTTCCTCAATCCACCTGTGTGCCTGAGTAATGCCTAATCGTTGTTGTTTTTTTGCCTGACCTTCTGTGTCAGATTTAAGTTGTTTTAAGAGTTTAACTAATGAAATTTTATCCAATTTACCATCGAATCCGTTTTATTAACCCATTTTGTATAATACCTAACATTATCAGCCCGTTGTAATTGCATATATTTTGCGTCTTCAGTTAGGGCCGGATCTCACGATGTTTTAGTGCACTGATTTCCCATATTAAAAGAAAATGTTACTTAACCCTTTTCACCACGTGGTATTTCAGTTCCTTATACAGTTTATCTAGAATGACAGCCTACCTTATTCTTTTTCCCTGATCTCTGACAAAATATACAGTAATTTCCTTTTGTCCCTGATCTGTATAACAAATCTCCTGACAATAGTATTTACTGCAACCTAGTCCCTGATCTAAAACAGAAAAAAGGCAAATATCTTCCTACCTGAGCCTCCTGAGTCGACCAGTTCGAGACCGCTCTTCGGCCACAGATCAGAAAGTGGCCAGCCTCTCAAAACGACAATTCAGTCGGAGGTCTTTTGTGTTTCAAGAAGAACCGTTTCGGTAGCTTCTCTTGCGCAGTGTTCGACCACTGGTACACTCTGATCTGTAGCTGTCTGAGGGTTTCCGATTCAAGAAGGACCAAACTGTTAAATAAAAACAAAAATAACAACACAGGAGGCTCAGATGCAAAAGTTTACTAGTGTACACCAGGAGGCAAAAAAACATACAAGTACAGAATTTTGTCTGACATGATGCAGGAAGTACAGAATATTTTATAGTGTTTACATTCAGGTTATGCCCACCTTACTGACGTGGTTAGTCACAGGGCATCTACATCACTTTTACTAACAGTATTCTATTCATAAAGATTGCTGATGTTATATTTTTAAAAAAAAAAAGCTTTCCCTTGGGAATAATACAGCCTTGCAAAGCACCTGATCAGTTATAATGTCTTTCTGTAAATGTTACTCCTTCAAGGTTTCAGGCCTGCTCGAATACAATAGTTGGTTCAGTCTTGTAATACACTTATTTGTTCTTCTTGCAACATTTTCTCAACAGCTGTGTCTTATCTTGGTAACATTTACAAGGCCAATTGTCCCAGAGGAAGGAGAAGAAGATTTTCAATGCTTTATACATTTAATTTCCTGACCCAGCAGATAATCATTAGTGAAAAACATAAGCTTGCTGAGCTGGCTACTGCCAGGGTCAGAGTTCAAATACACTGCAGTTCCAAAGCTTCAAGCAATTACATGTAAAATCATTCTTATTGCCATATTATTAATAGAATAAAATGCATTATATGCTATTTGCTTTTTAACTAGCACTTTATATATGTTCAAATACATATTTTTCTAACACTAGTCTTGATCAGAACAATATCAAAGAGCATTTGATGTCCTGAAATAGAAAATTGCCACTCCACCCACTTTAAGACACTATGATGTTCACAAACCAGTTGCTCTTTTCTATGATGCTTCAAAGTTTGGCCTTGATGCAGTCATTTTTCAAGAGAGTAGACCAGTAGCCTATGCATCGACAACTGTTACCCAAACTGAGATGCAGTATGCCCAGATTGAGAAAGAGCTCTTGGCAATTGTGTTTGCATGTTTGAAGTTCCATGATTATATTTATGGCCGACCTATCCAAATTGAAACTGGTCATCAACCTTTGGTCACTATTTTGAGAAAGCCAATGCAAACAGCTCCTGCTAGATTGCAGCACATTATGCTCAAATTGCAAAAGTTCAATTTCAATCTTGTTTACACAAATGGCAAACTTCTTTACCTTGTTGATACTTTATCCCGATCACCCAGAAAAAACACTGAACAGCATGACAATGAGAAACATGATTTTGAAGTCATGGAAGTGAAAAGTTTTTCTTCCACATATCTTGTTGAGCTTAGACTTCACAGAGCTTCAGATCTATTTCTTCAGAAGCTCAACCACTTTATCAGTCAAAGCAATTTTGTTTACCAGTTGATGTGAAGCAATATTTTCCTTACAGAGACAATATTTTGTTAGACAATGGCATCATCATAAAAGATCCAAAAGTGATTGCTCCAATCTTGCATCGTGGCCACCTAGGAACTGACTCTAGCAAAAGAAGGGCTAAAGGACTAGTATATTGGCCTTATATGTCAAAAGATATTGAGGAAATACTTTCTTCTTGTTCTGTTTGTAATAGTACTAAACTGCATCATCAAAAAGAACCACTTTAGTTAAGCTAGATTCCTGAACTACCTTGATTGACAGTAGCCACAGATATTTTCAAGTGGGATGGTCAACATTACTTGGTGTTAGCAGACTCTAATTAAAACTGGTTCGAGATTGACCTATTTCCTAACCTGACATCCGATACTGTTGAAGAGACATTTTTCTGTCTATGGTAGTTCATAAAGAATCATTTCTGACAATGGTGCACAGTTTACAAGTCAGCAGTTCTAATGATTTGTGGAAACATGGGACTTTGTTCATGTTACGAGTAGTCCTGAATACCAGCAGTCAAATGGCTTGGCTGAACGTGCAGTTCAAAGTGCAAAACAGCTGTTAGAGAAATCCAAATGAGACAATACTGATGTTTTTCCAAACTTGCTTAATCTCAGAAAAATTCCTTGCAATAATTTACTTGGTTCACCTGCTCAGAAACTTATGCCGAGACAAACCAGAACCACACTACTAATCAATAAGAATTTATTGGCTGCATGTGCTAGAAAAAACAAGGCAGTAAAGGCTATACTTCTAAAAAAGTGTTTGTCCCAAAAGTCCTACTATAACAAAACCAGCAAATCTCTGAATCCATTAAAAGAAGGTGAGATAGTGAGGCTGCAGACAACAAAAGAATTTGATTGAACTGGACTTGTGAAACATTTGTATGAAGAACCGTGATTGTACACAGTGGAATCACAGGGAATGAAATTTAGCCAGAATCAGAAACATTTATTACCTGTGTCTGAGCCACTGTTACAGCATCTTGTCTGTAAATCATCAATGATAGGTTTTTTTTTTTTTTTTTTTTTTGATTGAGATTTTACAAAGGATAGCTTATCTAATTGAGAGAGGGTAGAGGTAGGTAGCAGTCTGCAGAACTTAGTCCATATCTGATACATCAGCACTAGAACTCAAACTATACCCAATGTATATAGAAATATACTATATATATAGAATTAAAAATGCTAACAAGGATAACATGAGTTCATAAAATTCATTGTTAATCACCTACATTGTCTGTGCATACTTCCCATACTTGTCAGTGATATACAAAACCCCTCTCAGATAGATAAATGATAACCAAATAATGTGGATCCTGCTATTCTCCTGGAAAGGAATGTCTTTCTCAGTTCCAGACAGCACACATCTGGGAAAAGCATCCACTTTTTCTCTTTCAGTCTTCCATTGTTCATCAAGCCATAATGAAGCCCCACCCCACCCCCACCTGCCAAATTTGCTAATTCATTATTTCAGCAGATAAAAGCAGTATGTCAGCTCTGTTCATTCCTAGGCCAGGATAAGTGGCAGAAGCAGTAACATCTTTTTACTTCAGGGAATTGGGAAGGTCATTTTTTAGCTCTTTGTTTTCCTCTGCAAATGCCCATAAAATCCCTAAGGGTAACATATATTAGGTATAAGCAGCTGTCTTGTTTTGATAGCTAAGCAGTTACAGTGACCCATAGTTTGCACAGGGTTTCTACTCATCTACACTCTGGTGATGTGTGCCCCATCCTTCCCCCAGAGAAAGATAAAAAGGCTTCACATTGCAATTCCTCTCTCTTCCTGGCCTGCTCGCTTAGTACCTGAGCAACCAAACCCAGGTGGTCTGCACCTCAGCCATGCTCATATACATCTACACAAAGGAGTATGATAAGAATACAATATCCAGTAGCCCATAAATTACATAGATACTAATCAACTTTTGACCTTGTACACATGTAAACATACTCTGGTGCACTCGTTTCTATATGGGTGTGCTTATTTGATTTAATTAGTGTGAGGGCTTTGTGGGCGGCCACGGTGGTGCAGCGGTTAGCTTTGTCACCTCACAGCAAGAGGTTTTCCAGTTCGATCCTTGGCTGGGGTGCCTTCTGTGCGGAGTCTGCATGTCCTCCCTGTGGTCACATGGGTTTCCTCCAAGGCTCCAGTTTCCTCCCACATCCCAAAGATATGCTGTAGGTGGATTGGACACTCTAAATTGGCCCTAGGCATGAGTGCATGCATGTATGTGCCTTCTGTGGAAGGTTGAGCGCCAGGCTGGCAACTCAACACCGTAAAACTCCACTGCCAATCATGAGCAGACAAGTGATTTGCTGTGGCGCCCCCTAACCGGGAAAAGCCAAAAGGAGAAGTGTGAGGGCTTTGTCTCTTTCTATTTAGCGTTGAAGGCAGTGAGCTGAGACAATACATGCCTTTAATTTAGAAATAAAATAAGAATTTATATACAGATTCAAAAGTGCATGAAATTTTAATTTTGCCTCAATCCTCACCACTGACACTGGTGAGAGACGGTCACTAAAAACAGGAATTAATTTACGCAGTATTTTCAAATTCAGGTCTCTGCACCAAGCACAATTTCCTGCAAGAGCACTCAGGGGAAACAGTCCAGACCGGGACTGGAGTCTCTGTCTCTCCAGATCCCAAACAAGACTCACTTTGGAGCACTGTGTCTCAGTTCCAAGTAGCTGACACACCCACACCCGGGTATTTGATTTTCACACACACACTCCTGGGAGCTGGTACATATTTACTAGCTGTGCCCTTTCTGCCCAAACTATTAGGTAACTATACTGACACCAGTCAACCGCTGTCAGGCTCTTACAAGGGCATCTGATTACAATGAGTAAAATCAATACTAACATAAATGGTGGAGCGTAACCAAAGCAGCCAGCCTTTTCAGTGTGGCCAAGGCGTCACTAAAATAAGCACAAGTACTCTCAAGACATTAAAACTATTCTCTAAAAGACCAACCACAATGAATGGTGAAAAAATATTTAATAATAAATAAGAAAATTAAATACCCAAGTACAATAAACACCAGTTTCATATCACAGGTAAAATAAACATAATAATGTTGGACAGATTCAAACAGATGCAGAAAAACAATACTTAAATATGCTCATTATTTTTCCTGAATGTCTAAAGAATAATTGCTCCATAGCTAACTTAATTAAAACAACAAGGCAAGATAAGATTATGAGATGCTTACTTCCACAAGGCAAGGTGATGAGCTTACAACTAAAACTGAACTGAACTAACTTAACTAACTAAACTGACTGTCATAGATTTTTCTATCAGGTTCCAAAGAAAACAAAACAAGTTGCTGGGAGAGTTCCATACTCTCAGTGCTGGTTATAGAATGACATCACATTTGATCACCTGAATCTGGTACAATACACATACAGAGCTTCGCTAAGATCTGTTGCAGTATTTAAAAATTATGGAACAATTTCAAAAACTTCTACTCTTCCCTTCCAGAATTCTTTGTTTAATCATATACATTTAATCAGTTATAATGGCACTGTTGATACATTTTTAACACAAGCATCTGTATAAATCAATGTGATAGCCAAATGACACAAATCATCCACAAAACTTTAGTCAACCATGCTGGCACATGAAATACATGCACCACCCACTCTACCTAGCATAGATGGCAACACCCCACATCTTCACAGTCCCCATAGCATAAGCCTCGATAGTCAACTGGATGAATCTAACTTATTGAAAATCAAAGCACCTTAAACTGTAAGTCTGATAAGAAATAAATCTTTTGCAAGGGGAACTTGCCCCTTTACACCTGTCTTCCTTAAGCATACTAACTTCACACACCATGACAGGGAAAACAAAAACATCCTAAAAGGGTGAAAAATATCTTGGTCAAATACAGTCTCATAGCAGAGCTGATAATGGAATAGTCAGATTTTGGAATTGTATGATAGTTTCCAGAATGTAGCCTATACTCCAACTGTAGTGCCCTTCCAACCCCAGAAAGTGCAAGCTTATGTAAAAAAAAACACTTAGTCAAAAAGGCATTCTAAAAAAAAACAGTTAAGCAAAATATCTAAGAAAAATGGATGAATTGTAATGGCTCCCTCTCCCTCATTGTTTGTATCTGTCTCTCTGTCAATATATATATATATATATATATATATATATATATATATATATATATATATATATATATATATATATATATATATATATATATATATATGTTTAGCACATCTGTAACTATACCCAGTGATTCCTATGTTTCCGGAATCATTCCAGGACTTGCAAATTCAATTAGTCTAGATCAAGAAAATGGAGTTCCTGCAGTTGCTATTTGTTGAGGGGTAGATCCTTTGTGGAGTGTTGTAGATAGACAGAAAGATAGAAAGCCATTTAAATATATATATATGTCTGTGTGTGTGTGTGTGTGTGTGTGTGTGTGTGTGTGTGTGTGTGTGTGTGTGTGTGTGTGTGTGTGTGTGTGTGTGAAATGCTGAATAAAGGCACCAGCAATCACTAAAACCAAAAAATCCAAGATATGTTTCTTAACCTCAACTCATGGTGGTCATTGATGCAGCATTTTCATTGTTGTTTTCTTCAGTAATTGATTAATTGGAAGGAGGATAAAAGTTATGTGATGTTGTAAAGTCTGCATCTGAGGAAGTCTGTGTAACAGGGACGAAAGCACAGTCCCCTGGATTCAGTAACCTTCCATGCAGAACTAGCTTAGTCCTGCATGGAAGCGCCCATTTAGGAGCAGGACGGCAGCGTGCCATGCATAGTAATGAAGGCACGCTGGCCGAGCTCCTAGGCTTACATGGAGCATGTACGAGTGCAGGGGGCATGTCTGAGAGCAGAGTTCTCAGAATATACATGCCCCTGCAATGAAGGACTGCAGAAAGGTAGTAAACAATGCTCGAGACCACCCATAGATGTACGCATACCCCCAGCAACATCCCCCCACATGTATAAGGACAATAGTGAATAAAAAAAATAAAAAGGATATGTATTGTTAATGAAACGGACAAGGTTTAACCGTAGGTGCGCAGGTTTGCCCATCGCTTAGCTACGGTTAATATAGCTTAAATAGCAAAAGGAGGATAAAAAGCAAGATATGCGCAAATGAAACTGTACATCAATACTATAGTGGGCAGAGCATTCACCTCATGAGCAGTCAATCCCGGTTCGAGTCCCATTGCAGTATATTCCAGTTCCATGTCAAATCACTGTTATAAGCAATATATTTAGCTGTATAACCTAATAAATAACATATATTTGTGAACTGGAGTAGTAAGCTGTGTAATGAATGATAAACCCATACACTTACCAAATACACCACTTCCCCAAGAACCAGTAGACTATTCCTGTCAAAAAAATAGCAGTAGCAAGGATAAATAAGCACTAGTAAGTAGGTGCAAGTCTGTTTTCATGACGGTAAGCAGTGCTTACGCAATAGTGAGGCTAACCATGTGTAAGTGGGTGTCACCGGACGTAAGCAGTGCTTACCATCTTGGAAAACCACTGACAACTGTATAAAAGTGCTGCAATCACTCCGTATCCAATGGGCCTAGTTCTGGCCAGCAACAAATAAACAGCCTCTGTCAGGCTCGAACCCAGGAGCCTGTACAACATAGCCAATGTGATTTACCACTAAGTCACCACAGATATACATAACACTGATGTTTCCACAAACATAGCATCCAGCAATACCATTCAACATTACAGGACATGTAGCTATACATGTAGATGTATGTGTGTGTGTGTGTGTGTGTGTGTGTGTGTGTGTGTGTGTGTGTGTATATATGTCTACAACTAAATAGATATATACCTCTCCCACTCTGTATTACATATGTGTATATATATATATATATATATATATATATATATATATATATATATGTGTGTGTGTGTGTGTGTGTGTGTGTGTGTGTGTGTGTGTGTGTGTGTGTGTTTCTGTGTGTTTCTGTGTGTTTGTGTGTATATACACAGATATATATCTATAGATATGATACAGCACATAACAATGACATATATGGCAACAGGCATCATCAATAGGGTGAGGGGGCTCAATCAACATATGTGTTACATGTACCGATACTGCCCCCCAGCCAAACAGGTGAAACATACAAAAAAAGTAAACAAACCACTGCTTCCCAAACTACAGGCAGGATACAACCAGTGGGAGAAACATTGTCGGCCGGCTAAGTCTAATCTAGAAACAAAGACAGGAACGTCCCTTGTGGGAAAACCCAGAAATTCATGGGTATTTGAGTTCCTTCCATTATACAGATGCACATGGCAGGGGACGTAGGTTCTCGCACTACACGGTTGGGAAAACCTGATGATCCATGGGTTGGGACAACGTATGTAATGGGTCCCGAGAAGTGGAGAGTGGGCAGTGTGCAGTGGTGTGGTCAGACCCGACTTGCACCCAGAGAAAGGATGATAGCTGCAGAGGAGGAGCGGGGGGGAGGAGGGATGATGGGTATGAAATTATGGGTAGAGGCATGCCGGTGTTGTATGGAGCAGTTCTAATTGGACCGCCTCATGGATGTAAGCAATAGTGTGTATTGGGCAGAGCATTCACCTAACGAACAGGCATTCCCGGTTCGAGTCCCACTGCAGCACAGTCTATTTTACATGGCAAAGCATGTTACAACTAATAGTTTTGTTGCAAAACCCACTAAATAACATATATTTATGAACTGGAGTATGGCAAAAAATGCACATGTGAAGTATCAGTGTCAGAATGAATAATTTATTTTATTTTTATCTATTTATTTGTATTTGTTGACTGGGAGTGTCCGACTGGACATAGGTCCATTTTCAGCGAAGACCTGAAGAGAAAAGCTCCACAGTTAAAATAAACAGACAGTAGTTACATTGGATTACATAGCGATTAATAATTTACATAGCAATTACTTACACCATATTTACAGATGAAGAACATAGTACATCAGTAGACAACTAGAATCTTTATCTGTGAAGTACATAACAGACATTAACAAATGTTACAATAAGAAGTTCCTGCTGTATAATAAGTACTAGGCTTATGAGCATCTGAGCATGCTATAATCAAGGTAGTTAGTGGAGTGGAAAGAAAGGTAGCGGTTGGATGGAGTGGGTGATATTAGAGTGGGAGTTGCAAGGGCATAGCCAGCATGTTTTTAGGTGCACTTTTAGTAAAGTTTTGAAGTGGGTGCATGATGGTATGGAGGTAATTGTGGGTGGGAGGGAGTTCCATAATTTGGCTATGGTGCAAGAGAATAGTGCTTCACCAGCAGAGTTATTGGCTTTAGTGATCTGCAAGTGATTTTTGTTGCTGGATATTAGTGGTCTGGTGGTGCGATAGGGTTGTAGTAGATTCTGGAGGGATAGGACATTTAGTGGATGGTTTACTAGTTTGTGGGCGAGTGAGAGTTGATACCATTGAAGGAGGTGAGGGAGTTCAAGCCAGCCCATTTCAGCAAGTGAGAGACAGTGGTGACTACAGTAGAATGCCCCTGTGGCGAATTTGGTGATTTTGTTGTAGCAGGTCTCTAGCTTGTTTAGATTGCATTGCCTTAGGTTGGTATATATTGGAGAGGCATAAAGTAGGGTGGAGATAAGGTGGGAATTTGCTATTGAAATCTTTGCTGCTTTGGTGAGAAGTTGCTTATTTCTGTATAACGCTCCTAGTTTTTTGTGGACTTTTTTTATGGTCATGGATATGTGAATGTCAAATTTTAGTTTATTGTCTATTTCCACTCCTAGCAATTTGGTGGGTTCAGTTGGGTATATAGTGGTGTTGTCTTTTGCTGTGATGTTAATGTGATAGTTGTTTTGAGTATGTTTGGTGGGTTGGAAGATGAGTAGTTTAGTTTTGTTTGGGTTGAGTATTAATTGGGCATTGGATAACCAAGTTTCAACAGAGGAAAAGGCTTCCTGTGTGAATTTTTGCAGTTTGGGTAGGGACTGGGCTGAGCAGATGATGGTTGAGTCATCTGCGTATTGTATGAGTGTGCCATGTTTGGTGGCAGAGGCTAGATTATTGGTGAAAACAGAGAAGAGTAGGGATCCAAGGATGAATAAGGCACTAGTAAGCAGGTTTAAGCACAAATAAGCAATAGTAAGCATATGTAAGCACTAGTAATTGGTCTTAAGCCCGTTTGCGCGGTGGTAAGCAATGCCTACACTGGTTAAGCAAATCTGAAGCTAACAGTCTGATGTAATGGCAGGTTAACAGTGCTTACCTCCACACAAACCCGCTAACAACTGCTTAAAAGTGCCTTAACCACTCTGTGTCCAATGGCCCTTGTTCTGCCCAGCAACAAAATAAACAGCCTCTGCTAGGCTCAAACACAGAACCCCACACACCATAGCCAATGTGATTTATCAGTAAGCCATGTCAGATATACTTAACCCTGATGTATTCAAAACATATCAACCAGCCCAGTCATTCAACAGTACAGATAATGTATTCCAGCATGTAAATGTATTTGTGTGAGTAAATATATTAATATCTAAACAGATACAACATATCAATATATGTATATATATATATATATATATATATATATATATATATATATATATATATATATATATATATATATATATATATATACATATGGCCACACATCTGCAGATAGCAATGGTAGAATGACAAATGCAAATATGTCCACAGGCACCATTAATGGGGTTGAGATGCCCCAAACAATATACGTTGTGTACGGATAGGCATACCTCCCACCACTGCCAAACATGTCCACCCTGAAATACACTAAAGTGTTACAGATCCCATAAGCAGAACCTGATATGACATGTGCATAACATGTAAACAGTACTACAACCCACCTGTATGATGTCAGGCTAGTATTGGTAACATATCATGCAGTACAGTGTGGCTCCATTAGGAAATGTAAAATATGGAAGCTATCAACATCCCCAGGATGCATATACACAGACATATATACAGATGCAGATATACACATATATCTATCTATCTATATATATATAGATGGATATACATGTGACTACACAGACACACGCAGAGATATGTACAGGAAGATACATATGTAGAAGGTGCACACAATATGGAACAGCCACTATGCCTACAGTTCACACCTGAACAACTGGACACTGTATGGGCCACCCATACAAATACAATCATCGCCTGCAACATATACCCACAGAGAGGTCATAGGAAAAACACCACTCACAGGTTTGCAGAAATGGAAAACCTTTATCTGTGTACTATTACAGCTTTATATGCCATGTCATATAGCTGTGCAGACATTGACATCCATATAAACTGTGAAACAGTGATACTAATACAGTAGTCTGGAAAGGTTCACAACTATCACTGTCCTGGCCAATGCCTTCATATTGTACAATAGTAAAGACGTTCTGGGCCACAGGATACCAAACAATCAACAGTATGTAATACAGGTGTATAGTTCAGCAACCTCCATCTACACTCTGTACAAAATCACTAGGTGTTGAAGACTTCATCTGACCAAATGGGATGTAACTCTTACATAACAAGGCATAACTGACACCATCACAAGCACAATGACAAACAGAACAGTGTTATATGGCAGGAGGCAATAGGCCTGCATTAACCCAATATATGTGATTAATGTAAATATAGGTGAAGTATACAGTACTGTACATGCAGATACCTTAAGGTAGCTCACCCCTAATACCCCCACATTTTGTAACAGCCAAGGTCAGTTATGGTGCAACCCCCCCCCCCCACCAGACGCACTACTACAGGCCCATATACCACTGTTACATACACTGGCCTCCGGAGTGCATAAGGGCACACATGTATTGTTTTAGTGTAGCCCACACATATATGGCCCTAGCACCACTGTATGTGTGGGGGATACAACAGCAGTGGACTCATGGCAGCAATGGCAGTGTGATATACATGCAGCCCACTACAGAACAACCCCTAACAGCATGTCATATGTGCAAAGCTTGGTATGTAGGTGGAGGACAGAGGCTGGAACACAGGCCCATATGTGGGAAACTGTTGCCATACACTAAGCAAGTTGCTGATGTTACAGGATAGTCTGCAACATACCCTTAGCCAGTGAATTGAGGTTAGTAACATAAATGGATGTAGCCATATACTGATAGCACTCAACACACACACTGCCAGTGACATATCTGACACAGGACCTGTGTGGTGGACAGACAAAACATGATAGGCACACCTCTGGCTACCAACAGGATAAGCCCACAGTTGAGAGCTATGCAGATAGACTGCATTCCAAGGTAAACTATTATGTACACACACACCCTGTAACATCAGTACTATACAAAGCATAACACAACTCTAGTCACACTCTGTCTGTAGTTCTGGAACCTCCTACAAATATGTAACTGGTCGAAGTGTGCTGGTTCCCCTGGAAGAGGTTCTGCTACCTGCTGTCTGTAACACTGATGCCCACATACAGGAATGATGTGCATCACACAGCAAAGATAAAGGGACCACTCCCACATGATATAGGGATTTATAGTAGCTGGTTGCCATGACAGTGGTAATTGGAAGTACTACACAGCAAGCTGCATGCAGTTAGCAAGTGTAGGACACTGATTGGTGCAGAGGCCATCACCTGAACAACTGCATCACCTACTAAAGCCAGGTGGCAATCTACCCCAAACAGCTCAATCCATTCACAGGAGAGAAAAAGCAAGCAAGCTAAAACAAAAGCAGGAAAAAAGAAAACTCACAGAAAAATTACAGCTGAAAATGCAGCCATCTATGCAGCTGTCAGTCATTAATACATAATTCCCACAACAGGTATGTGAAGTATATGTACATGTATTAGAATGTAGTACCTGGTCCATAGTACTGTGATAGATGATGTGGAATGCATTATATGTGCCAGCAGGTGTTGTTGTGATGATGGTCAACTGAACAACTGCTATGGACAATAGTATGTGTCCCTGTGGGTAGAGGGCCATAGCTGTTAACTGTGCAGGTCAGCACTGACAGACAGGATGTAAGCCATCATTGTGTGTGTTGTGTAATGGGGATTATGCATATAACATGTCCAATAGCCAGTGGTGGAAGTAATGCCAGCGTGATGGACATGTGGGTGCCATGGACCACCACTGGCAGGATACCCAGGTGAATCTTTAATCTAGCATGGAGGAATGCCACAGGTGGGTAATAGGGTTACCTGCAAACAGGTCCCACATATACCCCACTAATGTCAGGCCATGTCCATATGTGGCACCTGTCTGTGTTGTATCAAGGGCAGAACAGTGCAGCTGTGCAGGAAGGTGTCATGAGATTGTGGAGCTGATGTCTGAATGTACCCCACATATAGTTATGCATATGTGTTCATATGTCACAGATATAATATCTAAGGATAAATGTATATCAGCATGTATGTCCAGAAATTTACATATGCCCATGTGTAGACATATATATCTGCACATATATATGAATTCACATATATCTACACTCAGATAAATACCGATATGCAAATGTCTATATCTGTACAAACACACACACACAAACAGATATGTATGGAAAGACATGCCCCCTATATCACTACCACAGTGATGTGTGCTATTTGTGAGGCAGCAGCACACATAGCAATACAGACAGATATCTTCAGCTGGCAGTGTGTGCACCATGGATGGGTATGTCACATGTTAGTCCCATCCTAGCACCACAATGCCCTCGCCTGTGAAGTATGCAATGGGAATATGGGGAAGTATGGCAGATACACATGTGGAGGTGGTCAGGATTGGTAGATATAGAGGACAGTCTACAACGGTGGTATGTGACACTTGTGGTGGGTAAACACCGTAGATGGTGTCTGTAGTCCGTGTTGTGGATGCTCCATGGTCCCCAATATGGGCACAATGGGAACAAGGCTCCCAACAACTGCCACTCACAACAGCAGTCCATGTCCTGAAGGTGCCAGGTCTGGTGGCTGAGCAGAAGAAGCATGTTAGCCATGTAAATGTGTACTGGGTGCCTCAGACTGATGTAGCACATCCCTCATGTGTCTATGGAGTCTGGTATGAAACAGACCCTAGACCTGAGCTCAGGAGACAGGAACATGTTGGTGTGTGCCCTGAGGGGGGGGGCAACATGCCCTGGGTGGTTCCACCTGATGGTATTGCTGCAACAGTACGTGAGGAGGCCCCATGTTGGCACACACATGTGATGTAGCCAGGTATAATGGTTAGATGGGTGTGGAGAGGTGGATCAGCTGGCCAATGGAACATATACATGTTATTGTGTCACTGTCATAGTACATATGTTGGTTGTAATAGTCTACACAATCCCAGTACATGTCCAACAGCATGCATAACCCCCCCCTATAACACAGACTGTCAGATGTGCAGCAATTTCAGAGCAGCCATACCACTGGCATATATGTAACCATAGTGGCCCTGATATGGCATGCAAGTGACAGGCCAGCAATGTTAGTGTCCTCACAGGGGACATGGCTACAATCACATAGCAGAAGGTGTGGTATAAAACACAAGCTGTCCAAATGATAGTTAAGCTGTAGCCATACCTAATGAGTTGTGTGTATAGTGTATTGAAGCTGATATGGTGGGGGGTGACAGAGATGTGTATTATGAACTGTGGTAACCTTGCCATATGAGTCACTCAGGCCTGTTCCCATCCTCATGTTTTTAGGCAAGATGGCACACATCAGGCTGCCCATGTATTCAGTGGAGGAGAATGAGGTTATTATCAACCACCTGGTTCAGCACTACCAGGTCCTGTTTGGCAGGACAGCACATGACCAGCAGGAGTGGACCACCCTGTGGAATGATCTCGTCCACAGGGTCAATGATGTCGACCTGCATAACCTCAGTTATGAGCAGATCTGGCATCATTGCAGTGACCTGCTTCGCAATCCCCTTCAGCATGCTGCCGCAGTCCAGGGGGATCACCTTGCTGCAGGGGGACCATGCCATCTATCCCCCCGACACGTGTGGAGGAGATACTGGCTAGCCTCATGGCACCTGCCCGTCTGGAACACCATCAACCACTGGACCCCTTTGTGGAGTGGGTGTCACCCACACACCAGCCGAGGAGCGTGCAGGTAAGGACACAGGGCGCATCAGTAGACCACTGTTGTGTAAATATCTACAGTGGTACAGGTAGATCATGTAGATCTGATATGTCATACAAATATTGTATTGCTGCATTGTAGTCATAAACAGATGTCCAGATGTGGTAGTATTGTGGGAATTTACAGTTGATTATGGTAGTACTGCACCCAGCCTGTAGCAATGCCACAGGTGTGGCCACTGACATTGCATCTCTCACCTACTTATGTAGGTCTCTCAGGGGTAACAGCAAGGCAGCAGCCTGAAGCTGGTGAGTATGTCTTATGTAGATGCATGCCAACACACTGGATGTGTAATGGTGATGTTATATTCCATGCACACATCTAACACACCTACCCTGAATGCATGCTGTACACATGCATATATTTTTGCTGTGAAATGCATGGTCTCACAGGGGCGAACATGATGAGGTATTGAAAGGGTATGTCACACATCTGCATGACAACTAACGTCGTGTCATTGTGGAATGTGTCCACAGTGGGTAACATACTGTTGGTAGATATGGCCTACAGTAGTGACATGTTCTGAACAACACCCGTATACAGTGCAACACCAGTGTACATACCTGTAGGGCAATGCCAGCTGCTGCTGAGATACACTATGGCATACGTCATTACAGTAGTCCACATTATCAGCAGGGTCGAAGCTGCAGCATGTGGTGTTCAGTGTATGGGACACTGCAAGCTGACATATATGTATAAGGCTTACCTGTCATGCATCTGCATAAATGTTGAGGGAGGGGGATCTCAGCATGAAACACCAGTGCACTGCAGCAGGGATCCTAAGGATGGTAGGAATGGCTCTATCTGCATATAGTCAGGTCCAGGACCTGTGGTAGCCATAACCCTACCCACACTGCAATAGTGACGGCATTGTGTGAACACCATGGGATGTGCACATGAGTAGACCTTGCAATCATGCAGAATAGGGGGACATGTGTAGGTTAGGCTGAACATACACTGGCAATTGCAGAAGGCCCACGCTCGTATAACCCTGCCATGAGTAGTGACTACTGTAGTACACGCAACAAGAGGTGTGATAAACCGTCATGATAAGGGTGTGCACACATATCCCCACATGGTGTGTATGCATTGCGGTCAGCAGCCACACACCTAACACAATCTGTAGGCACTGCATGTGAAAGTACAGGACATATGTTACATACTGGATGTGTGTACAGCTAAGATATGCAGCCCTGTGGTCCCATGGTGGATCACAGATGTGTGTGTAAAAGCAATAGCCACAGTATGCTCTAATGGTTGTCAGTGTAAGCATTTCTGCAGTGGTCATACATGGTCTGTTGATGTTGACAGCTCTAAATCAGGCATCAGGCATTCACCAATGACAGCAGTCCACATATCATACCAGGTATGTGCTGCTGAAACACATAGGGGCTGTGAGAGGTACAGCTGGCATAACTGACATGGTACTACACATTCTGCAATGGGTTGGACACCTGCGAGTTGTGGTGCACAGTACATGGCAGGGTGCAGCACAGGTGCACAGCAATAATGTTTACATGGTACAGTGGTATCCAGGGGAAGGAGCATCACCTAGTCACAGCGCATGCCTCATACACATGTATACCATTGCTAGCATGGTGTGAGTATAGCTGAACTGATATTCTGTACCATATGTTCTTCATGTTGGCAGATGGGTAATTGGAAGACTGTGTGTACAATCATTGTGCAACCTCACGTGTGTGTGTGTGTGTGTGTGTGTGTGTGTGTGTGTGTGTGTGTGTGTGTGTGTGTGTGTGTGCATCCTGGTGGTTAGTTAGTTTGCCTGCAGGGTCACTGTGAAGAAGTGGTGGGAGGTAGATGCATGTATGATACGTATGTGTATGTGTGTGAATGTGTGTGTGGCCATGTATGCATATGTGTGATTGTGGGGTGTTCATACACAGCTGTACCCCTCTTTGGGACCGTGCAGTACATGGACATGGAGTGCCACATTGCACACCAGGAATACCTGTCATGTACTCACAGGACAGCAAATAGTATAATATAGCCTGTAGCATGGATCAGGCATCCAGAGGGAAGGTAGACCCCAGGTACACTTAATATTGTTGTCAGCAGAGAGGTCACCTACAGCCCATGTATGCAGCTCTACAGATGCATTGGGGAAGTAATAGTCAACACCAGGGTGAGTACCCACATATTACAGCTGACACATGATGGGCCGGCCGATGGAGCAGCATATCCGGCATGTACTGAGCATTGCATACACATGACACACCAGTGGGAGCTATTATGGGAACAACATAATAGCCCACACTTATAGGGGCCATGCACATCATTCCAGCAATACAGAAGTTGCATACTGAATGACAGCATTGAGGCCATGTTAATCCACTACACACAGGTCAGGCAGGTTATATAGCAACAGGCCTTGTGTTGTGCCTGCTTGTGTGGGCATTTAGAGGACTGTGATGTTAATGAGTGGTATCAATGTGTGTATGTTAACAAGTGTGATGCAGGATGGTGTAAAACATGGACATATATGTGGGACTATCTGTAAAGCCAAGGAAAGGTAGGTAGTATGAAGGTGTGTGTGTGTGTGTGTGTGTGTGTGTGTGTGTGTGTGTGTGTGTGTGTGTGTGTGTGTGTGTGTGTGTGTGTGTGTGTGTGTGTGTGTGTGTGTGTGTGTGTGTGTGTGTGTGTGTGTGTACTGTTAAGCAATGCAGTACAGGTTTTAAAGTGCGGTTATTGTCCCCCCCCCTCCAGGTGGAGAGGTGGGTCAGGATTCCTCCTGCACCCAATCTGATATAGGTGCCCATACAGACACCAATGATGGTGATGATGATGATGATGATGATAGTGAGGCACAGGTGGGGTTGTCAGGGGCCGACACTGCTCAAACATTTGACAACCCCCTTTTAGCCACCCCAACTCCACACACAGTTACAGTGCCTATACACACCCCAGCACCAATGGCCATAGCAGAGGGACAGCTGGCGTTCAGTGGCAGTACACAGGAAAGTGTGGTAACCATGCCTACTGTGTCTAACCATGCCTACTGTGTCCAGTTACAGCAGACATAGCCGGATGTCCGGAAGGGTGCCACATAGGCGGATGTCGCTGGGTGCTCGTGGTAGGGCCACTGGACATCATGCCCTTGGCATAGGCAACATAGCTGCAACCAGCAGAAGCATGTTCAAGGCTGTAATGGTGGCACAGGCACATATTAAGCATTACACCAGACAGGGCCTTAAGCTGCAGAGGGTTGCACTCGCATCTGTAGGTGACAACCTCCGTGAAGTGTCAGCTGCCATCCGTGCTTCTACTGAGCAAGCAGATAGATGGCATGATGAGATGATGGCCCTCATCTGGCATGGTGTGTCCGTGCTTCAACATGTGGTGGGGATGGGGTGATGCCTGCGTGGATGTGGGCCAGCAACACCAACAGCTGGCACTCAACGTGGGCATACTAGGACACCAAGGGGCTCACGTAGTGGCAGTAGCAGCCACAGCAGTGCAGAGTGTTTGTGTTCCACACCACACCACAGCTGGCCACATGTACATGGTTCTGGCCAGTCCCAGGAAGGATGTGGTACCAGCGGACAAATGTCATCAGCAGGTGAGAGTAGCACTTCAATGCATGTACCTGCACATGCCCGCAGAATCCCTGGCAGACACAGTCCACGTGTCCATGGCTGGAGGCAGTGAACTGCACACCCTACCAGGTATGGTCTGCAGCTGTCCATAAACATCAGTGTAGGACAGCTACAAGGCAGAACTGTGTGCATGCATACCCACACACTATGCAAACACACTTAGGGCAACCTCATACATACACATACTGCATCACCTCAGTCAGCTCCCCAGAGTACACCCCTCACCCACATACATGTTGTCAAATGTATGGCAAACCCTCGGCCTCTGGCAGACCAACACCACACCCTGTGCATATGATGATACCTGTGCCCAATCCCTGACATCCATACCATTGATGAAGGGACAGGCTGATATGGTTCTGATGCACACGGTGACTGTACACCAGTGTGCCACAGTCCTGCATAACATGCCGTAGGGGGTAGAGTGTGAGGCATATTTGGCAGGTAGTGTAGCCATCCAGCAATGATGCTTCTAGCTGTTAGTAACACTGCTTGTTTGTTGTCTCTAAACTGATATGCAATTGTGTTGTAGGTGTACATGTGTCACCATGAGGATGTCCTGTGCATATAATGATACCTGTGCCCCATCCCTGTCATCCATACCATCGATAAAGGGACAGGCTGATATGGTTTTGATGCACACAGTGACTGTACACCACTGTACCACAGTCCTGCAGTGTAACACGTTGTAGGGTGTAGAGTGTAAGGCATATTTGGCAGGAAGTATAGCATCAAGCAATGACGCCTTCTAGCTGTTAGTAACACTGATTGGTTGTGGTCTCTAAACTGATATGCAATTGTGTTGTAGGTGTACATGTGTCAGCATGTGGATGCCCTGAGCATATGATGATACCTGTGCCCCATCCCTGTCATCCATGCCATCAATACAGGGACAGGCTGATATGGTTCTGATACACACAGTGACTGTATACCAGTGTACCACAGTCCTGCAGTGTAACACGTTGTAGGGTGTAGAGTGTGAGGCATATTTGGCAGGTACTGTAGCTGTCCAGCAATGATGCCTTCTAGCTGTTAGTATCACTGCTTGGTTGTGGTCTCTAGACTGATATGCAATTGTGTTGTAGGTGTACATGTGTCAGCACAAGGATGGTCTGCAGTCATATTGCACAATGGGGTACGTCACTGTGCTGACACCATGGCAGTGGCATATCTGGGGTACAGTCGAACACATTTCACAGGTTACTATACAGGGTATTGCCTGTGCCACATGGACAGGTGGCCCGCTGAGGCATGTATACCCTACAACCTGATGTAGACCCATCCACATACACGCACACTGTTACTTGCCAACACTGGGACTAGACCCCTACCTAGTAATGTCGTGATACTGACGTGTGTGAGCTACATTGCACAAACACTGCCTTAACCACTCTGTATCCAACAGACCTTGTTCTGCCCAGCAATAAAATGAGCAGCTCTTGCAGGTCATGAACTCAGGACCCTTTACACTGAAGTCACAACACATGACCACTACACCATGACCACTGTGGGGACAGCTGTTGTGTTACCAAAAAAGCTGTCATTACCCAAATTGAGAGGTATTGAACACTTACCTTTACATCCTAGATTGTGTAGTCCTTGTTATAAATATGACTGTTGCAACACATATGTTGTTTTGTCACAATGTACACATAGCAGATACATATGGTGGGATACATGTGAGAGGGTATATGCAACCGTGACATTTACTCATTACAGATATATGGTTGTATACATATAGATGTATAGATGTCTACATGTACCTACACAGGTATACACATACATAAGTCTTTATACACATCTGTATAGTGCTACATATATATGGCCATGTGTACACCTCTTCGTATGTATATATGTATACATATCTATACATATATGTATCTATCCATATGTGTATGTATAGGTATGCATATATGTACATATAGATATATGTGTATATAGCTATATATGTATGCACATCCTATGTGTACAGATATGCCTAGTTACGTTGGTATATATATATATATATATATATATATATATATATATATATATATATAATTATAATTATATATATATATATATATATATATATATATATATATATATATATATATATATATATATATATATATATATATATATATATATATATATATATATATATATATATATATATATATATATATAAAAATTATATATATATATATATATATATATATATATATATATATAAATATATATATGACTATATGTGCATATATATCTATACCGATATACGTACTACTGTCGATATATCTGTAGATATCCATACGTATATGTGCATATGTATCACTATCTGTATAAGTGTAGACATATATTGCTCTGTATATGTATATATCTGGGTGTGTATATGTATATCTATGTACATATACATACCCATCTATATATGTCGATATGTATATGTGTAATCATATATATATATATATATATATATATATATATATATATATATATATACATATATATATATATATATATATATATGATTATATGTTCAGATATTCTCACCATATGTCCTGGACATGGAGTGTAGATCTACCCCAGCCCCTATAGTCCCAATGTTGTAGTGCAAGTGGATGTCAGGTATGTATAGCAGGTATATTGCTACTGTAATCGGGATTGTCTTCACAGACATGGTGTGTATTGGAGGTCACATCTGCTTTCCACATGCGTGCCATTGGCTACTGACAGACATCCTAAGAACATCCTAGTAAAGTACCACTGCTAGCACGTAATGCCACCGGGAACTGCAGCACAGATATTGGCCAATATATGTGGACATTCTGAAATACTCTTTACAGTCCAGAGGTATACACAGAATGACTTAGTGCTAAACATGTGTAACATGCTTGACAATATGGATGTTAACAGCCATGTAAATGGGTATAACACATAACGACAGGTATACATATGCCATCATAGGTTATGCATTCACACACCCCTGTCTGGCCTGACACATAATAACCACTGTTACAGGGGTGCCATGGCCACATATTACCCACTAGATATTGACATACATCTGTACAGAATCCCACTGCTCTGTCTGACATGCATTACAGTTAAGGGAGGCCCAGCAGCAGTACATCCAGCAAGTATCTTCACATGCCATCTCACTGGATAAGTACACTAAGCTGCTAGTCATGTAACAATGCACTGTGCAGTCTACAGAAAGACTGGCTCAACACTGGCCAACATCTCCTATGGGGGAATGTACATGTACCTACATATATAGCAAGTTCTGCAGGCATGTCACAGCACAGGGTAAGATACACCTGTGTGAAGGTGCATAACCACATCAAATGAGAACACAGCCACATATGGTAAGTTAGCATAGAAGTACAGCATATGGACTATCTGTTCAACACCATCCTCATATGTGCCACTCACGTCTAACCCTACATATACTGGGCTGCTACACGGTGTGGTGTGCTGGCTGTCTGTGGTATGGGGCATGTGTGTGTATGGCCCTACAAACATGTAAACCAATATGGTAGCATACAGTGGAGCAGCATGTAACATCAGATAGGATGCAAACTATAACAATGACATCTACCACAGTGTGTACTCAGGCTAGTGAACATGTTAACAACATTGTTGACATTCACCTTAGTTACACAGACCTCAGTTCTGTACAAATGACCATGAAATGTCCTGGTAATGTTGTCAAATATTACCCGTACTGTACATAACATGTGTTGCAGTCTGATATCTCACTGGCTTGCTATCAGATATGATGACACTAATGATGGTGTACAGCACATATGCACCTCTTAATGCATGACATATGTACAAAGGTTGACAGAGTTGTGGCTGGAAGCAGATACATAGGGCCAATATTGACATGTTGCTGTGATAACCTCATACATGTACTGTTGTAACAGGGTTTGTTGCAACATGTGTCTTATGAGGGATATGAAGTCAACAACTGTCACGGCTTTCACCATCTACAGACTGCAATCCTCAGACTACCTTCTGCAGTTCACAGATACGTGCTCTGTGGGTAACACATGACACCAAGGGCCCAACACACTGCCCAGTCTGCAGATGACCCTGCAGAATCGGATTCCTCATAAACATAGAACTGACATGGCAGGTATTACAACATGTAGGACAGCCATATCCACACACACACACACACACACACACACACACACACACACACACACACACACACACACACACACACACACACACACACACACACACACACACACACACACACACACACACACACACTGTTAAACCAACATCACTCCACATGCAGTATAGCAGCACTTGCAGTCTGTAGTCAGGTCAGGCACATCTCCCTTCCGTGTGTTGCCCTGTTTCCACAGTGTATGTTGTTAGAGGTAAATCCCCAATCATTCTGAGATGCTGTTTGCCAAACAACAGATCTAGTTCCTGCCCACAGTGGATGTAAAGGCCCAACACCAACATGATGTTCCTAGATATTGGAGTGTGTTTCCATGCAATTGGCTATGGGAATGTTACCACAGCTGTTCCTCATGCACTCAGCTAGCGGAGTACTGCAATTGGTGCAGAGACCATCAGCTGATCATGACCATCACTTACAAAACACAAGCTGCTGCCTAGAAAAGCAGGTGTACATCTCCACATCCACCAGAGAGGGTGTGAGAGGGACAAAGACAAAGTATGTCAGGGAAGGTGTGGGTGAGTAAAACCTAAGCATGTTTGTGTCACACACCTACCAGTACATGGTTTCAAACACCTGACTGACTATGCATAGCTATCACATGTGTATGCAGTTATTGCATGTGCCAAATAGC
This sequence comes from Protopterus annectens, assembly GCF_019279795.1. Classification (NCBI taxonomy): domain Eukaryota; kingdom Metazoa; phylum Chordata; order Ceratodontiformes; family Protopteridae; genus Protopterus; species Protopterus annectens. Next base: position 910,080,098 of record NC_056735.1, read on the forward strand.
TTACATGTTGGTGAACTGTCCAGACGTATATGTGCTGGAGAGTGACATCTGCAACACTGTTGTGATACAGTAGGTGTAACACATGAGCCTGTCCACATGAGCAGGTGTCAGCGTCAACAAAGCCACACTCTCTAAGGGACTCCTACACATAGCCACACTTGGCAGGGTAACAAATACACTTCCTAACCACTTACTTTGCCACAATACAGTAATGCAAAGGTATCAATTGGCCCACAGGGGTTAGCCTGGGGTTCTATGGTCAAAGGGTATGTGAAGGTGTCTGACATTAGAGAGCATGCTTCAGTATGCCAATGGGGGTGGTACTGGTTGTGAATGTGGTCACAAGCATCATACACCACACACACAGACACAGGGTGCCAGTACCAGCGTGCATGTGTGCATTGCTTTATGGGTGTGTAGTAGTTGACTGTGCCAGATGGCTGTACAAAGCTAGGTGAGGGGTATACCTTGGCATCAGGCCACATGAGAATGGTCTGCATTATGGCTAAGGGGTGTAGTGTCTGGAATGATCCACACAAGTGGGTATAGTATTCACCATCCAGTCACCTGGGTTAATATTGTGCATGGCCAGTGCTATGCAATGCTTGACATGTATGTTTTCTGTACACCATGACATGGACAGTGTTTGGGATGTGCACACATCCCACATTCATGTACAGTGGCATGTGGAAGTGTACCTGGTTTGTCTGGCCCATGTTGTGTACACAGAATGTTATCATCAGATGTGACAGTCCCACCCTCATGTAGTGGAGCCAGGTAATGGACAGCAGGTTGACCCTGCACCTACACTGATAGCATGCTACAGGTATTCCCTGGTGTCAGTGGCATCTGTCCATACAGGGCATGTGTGTAATGCATGGTATGTCCTTTGTGGATCACACTTGATGGAACCATAGTTGTTGCAGGCATCCAGTATGAAGCATACTGAAGGCGCACTGTCTGCAATTATGTGCCTATCGTACTGATGGACAGGGTGCCATGCCCTCTGTAGGCCACTGCATTCACACCATAGTTAATATCAGTCACCAATATGCAGTGTATTACATACATATTGGCTGTTGCCTCAGCATGTTTGTGTGTGTATATGAGTCATGGGTTGAGAGTTTGCTCTGGGTAATACTGGGGTTGCTAACTGTCATCGCCTGGCCTTTATGTCACATGTATGGGTATGGATATGCACCCTAGCCTCTTGGCAATTTCACAGCTGTTATCCCTGTACAGTGGATATATACTAGGGCCACCATATAAGAAATTTGCAAAACCCACTACCCATTGGGCCCAGGTGGCACACACTCACATCCACCTCCAGACAGGATACGAAGTACACACACACACACACACACACACACACACACACACACACACACACACACACACACACACACACACACACACACACACACCTGTCATGTCTGGGAGTAGAACCCCTACCAAACTAGTTTATTACACTACAGCACTACACAGTTATAGTATGTGCCATGGTGATTACTGCAGTACTCCTTCCACAAAGGTGTACGTCACATTGGCTGTCATCAGCAGGATTCCCAAAGTAGGCCATTTGACATGTACTGAATATGACTAGCCTAAAATGCATTGCTCCCTACACAGACAGTGAAACACACACAAAACATCCACAACCAACATGTGTGAGTATAGAACCTCTAACAGGGGTCTATAACACTCTACAGCATGGAGCTGTTATAGGACACACCATGGGGATTACTGGAGGACTCCTTCCGCAAAGGTGTATAACACATTGGCTGATATCAGCAGGTTGCCAAAGCATGGCGTATGAAATGTACTGAGTGTGACTAGCCTCTAATGCATAGCTCCCTACACGGGCATTGAAACACAAACAAAACATCCATAACTGCCATGGCTGGGTAGAAAACCCTACCAGAGTTCTGAATCACACTACAGCAGTACGCAGTTATGGCACGCCCTACAGAGATTACTGGTCTGCAACCTACCCAGAGTTATATTTCAAGGTGGATGACATCAGCAGCCTTACCAAGGTAGAGCATTTAAATTGTAGGGGGTGTGCCTGCCCTAAAAAGTATTGCCTTCTACACAGAGTCAGACCGGCACACACACACACCCACACACACACACACTTGCCAAGGCTGGGGTTAGAACTCCTACTTAACTATTTTATCACACTACAGCAGTACACAGTCATGGCACATGCCACAGAGATCACTGGCCTATCTCTTCCCCAAAGGTGTATTTCACAGTTGATGACATCGGCACACTTGCCAAAGTGGACCATAGGAGGTTGTAGTGTCAGAGACTTGACTCAAAAGAATTGCTCCCTACACTGACAAAGGAACACACAAACACACACACACGCACACATATGCACACACACACACACACACACACACACACACACACACACACACACACACACACACACACACACACACACACACACACACAAACACACACACACATAGTTGTCATGTCTTGGAATAGTACTCCTACCTAACAGCAGTATGCAGTTACAGGACACACTACGGAGATTACTAGTCTACAGCTTCCCAGAGTTGTATTACTAGGTGGATGACATCAGCAGCCTTGCAAAGGTTGAGCATTTGAATTGTATGGAGTGTGACTATCCTAAAAAGCATTGCTGTCTACACAGACAGGCAGACACACACACAAACTCACACACAGTTGCCATGTCTGGGAATAGTACTCCTACCTAACTAGTTTATCACACTACAGCAGTATACAGTTACTGTACATGCTATGGAGATTACAGGGCTACAACTTTCCAGAGGTGTATTAATAGGTGGATGACATCAGCAGCCTTGCAAAGGTTGAGCATTTGAATTGTAGGGAGTGTGACTAGCCTAAAAAGCATTGCTTTCTACACAGACCGACACACAAGCACACATACACACAGTTGCCATGTCAGGAAAGAGTACTCCTACCTAACTAGTTTATCACACTACAGTATTATGGAGTTAAAGGACACACTACAGAGATTACTGGGCTACAGCTTCCCAGATGTGTATTACTAGGTGGATGACATCAGCAGCCTTGCAAAGGTTGAGCATTTGAATTGTAGGGAGTGTGACTAGCCTAAAAAGCATTGCTCTCTACACAGACAGACAGACAAACACACAGTTGCCATGGCTGGGAATTGAACACCTACCTAATATTCTTATCACACTACAGCAATATGATGTTATGGTACATGCCATGGAGATTACTGGGCTACAACTCTCCAAAGGGTATATTCCACAGTGGATGACCTCAGCAGGCTTGTCATAGTAGGGCTATGGGCAGGGCAGTGTGTGTGCATGGGCCATAACACATTCATTTAGAGGTTGACATGCCACATGCAGGCACAGACAGGGTCATATTCCACAGGTAAATGTATTCAGCTGCTAGATGACTACTTCCTTGTACAATCATGTTTCACAGCTGGCACGTGCACCAATAATCTGTAATGCCGACAGATACCGGTGGCTAGTATCTGCAGTGAGTGACATCTGAACCTCATGTGTTTAGGGCCCTTTGGCTGTGTGCTGGGTGGAACAGGCCTGGATGGCTCCTTGTCACGGTCACCCTCTTCCACACATCTCTGTACATCTACCTTTGGCTTATTATAGTGTGTTGTCCTTACATATATGTCTGTATTCCTAGTCACTGTGTGTGCAAGGCATGCATGGTGCATACTGATGAGTGTCTGCACTAACAACTGCAACAGCCAGATATGTCTGATCCGCTGGTGTTTGCAGACATGGCCTTCATGTATTTAAATGTGTGAGCATGCCCAGTATGAACTTTCAGTATGTTGTTGACTGACATCGCCTTCATTTCTCTAGTGTGTGAGCATGCCCAGTAAAGCCTTCTGTATTTAATGTGTGGATCGAGTCCAGGTAGTTTGTACTGCAGTGCTGAGCTTGGTGTTGTACACTGTCAGGTGGCATGCTGTTTCTGCAGTGTATCCATCAAGCGTTTGGCAGTGACTGTTCCTACATGTCTGCATAGGATGGGGGGGGGCAGCTCAGCCGACTATCTACATTTCTACACAGGATGGTGGGCACACGTGACTGTTATTAAATTACTACATGGGGGGGGGCACACCTGTATATTTCTACATTTCTACACAGGGGTGGGGGAGGCACACCTGACTGTTATTACATTACTGTGTAGGATGTGGGGAGCACACATGACACATACACATTTGCTATGACTGTACTAGTATGTCAGGTACTCCATTTCATTCTGTATTGCTAACTATCATCCTGACTAGAGGCATACCAGTGTACTACAGATCATGGCTTTGGTTGCCCTACATATTATTGTCTGACTTCCTACCCTTCAGAACTAACATCCCACTGCCTGCCCTGCTATGGTCTGTCTGTGTAGGCCTGTGGGGAAGGCTAACCATAGCCATCATTCAGGTGACATGGCATAGGCTCTGTTTGGGTCTGTCTACACCAGTCCTGCTGGCTAAGACTGTTGTTGGGTATGTAAACCATCCTGACTGGCATGTGTTGGTCATATGGACACAAATGTCGCTCAGCACATTTCCTGCAGTGGGTTTTGTCACCCCGTGTAGTACTGGCTACTATGGTGACTCCAGTATGTGTTACAGATGTCATGGTGCCACAATGGGTGTCTACTGTCTGCTGCCATAACATTCAGCCACCCAATTCCCTTGCATGCTCACATTCATACCATAGCTACAGGTAATGACACATTCTACTCCATTTGGCATTTGGTAGGTTGACTGACTTGGCTTGAGGGTGTGCCAGACGTGCAGATGGTGCTGGAGGGCTGCTTACATTGGATGCACATAGTACACTCCCTGTACATGGTTGAGCACAGATAGTGTCATGTTTGGCATCCCTTTTACTGTATTTATGAGTCAGAGAGAGGTGTCATTCCCTGGGTTCCTACTGTGTCAGTGCATGTGCTATCTGTTGCCCTTTGCCACAGCCACGGCATACTGGGCATGCCTCCATCTGCCTACTGGGGCAGGCTCAGGTTGTTCATCCTCCAGGTCACTCTGTGCCTGTGCAGGCCTTGGCATTGGTGGGGAGCTGTGTGGCCCTGGCCCATGCTGTTCCTGCTACAGCTGTTTCCGGAGCATCATATTGAGTAGCATAGCACATACCATAACAATTTGGGTACATGTAGCTGGTGAATACTGTGAGGCTTCACCGGATGTGTCCACACACTGGAACCGTGATCTGAGCATCCCAAGCACATGCTCTATTATATGTCTGGCCTGCGCGTGTGCCTCATTATTCTTGTTCAGGTGTGTTTGCATTTCTGATGGGTGTCATCAGCCACGGCCCCAGTGTGTACCCAGCATCCCCCACTAGGTGACCATAGGGGATGTCCCTATTGGCAAATCTCTGGTACAGCTGCATCAGATGCCATATGTGGGAATCGTCATAGCTTCCAGGGCAGCCAGCACACACATTCATTATAATGCCCTGGGCAACACATAGGACCTGGCAGTTGATGCCCCTATGGTTGATGTAGGCCCTACCCTGCTCACCAGGTGGTACTTTGATGCATATGTGCATGCAGTCTATAGCACCCACTACCCCATGGTGTTATGCTATTTGGTGGAAGAGATGCATATTGCTGGTCAACACCTCACAGATGTTGAGGAAATATACATGCTCACTGTCATGTGCTGACATGGCATCCAGGAACTGGTGGAATACTCTGGATGCTGATACCTGTGTGATCCCAATCACATCCCCAGTTGTGCTTTGGGAGGTACTTGTGACTAGTATACCTAGGCCAACACATACCTTAGTATCCACTGGGATGGGTTCCCCTCAGTCAGTTTGTTGTGTCAGGTGTGGCCAGCACAGCTCAACAATTTGCTGTAGATCTCTGTCCACCCTATAGCGCTCCACTATCTCCAGCTCATGTAGCCCCTGGTAGGTTACCCTGGGTCTGTACACTCTTCTCTGTCTCCTCACTGTGGGTTGTTTGGCAGCATTCACATCCTCACCACCCTCAGCCTCTTGCACATGTTGTTCTATGTTGCCTGCTGCAGCACTTCTCATTTTGTAGGTTTGTTTGTTAAGATTTCCAGGCTTGTATACACTGGTGGTGTAGAGTTTGGGAAAAAACAGAGGGGAAGGTGTTTGCTTAGTTTATAGTAGTGTTCTGGGCTGGACTGATCTGCTGCCTGTGTAATTGGCTGATTCTGATACATTTCACCTGCCAGCTAAGCTAGTTCTCCTTGATTACCTTTCTACTGCTGTTTTCACTTCCCATTGCCTTCCTGTTTAAGCCCATGTGCTCGCCACACAAACAGAGTGATCAAATGTGCACACTGCTGCTATTTCCAGGTTTCACCTCTTTTTCTTCCTGTAAGTCCCGGTGGGCAGTGTGCACACCCGCTTTGGCTTTGTAAAGAGTGCTATGCAGGTTTAGACACACCCCCAGCTAAGCTCTGCTAAGCTAGGACCAGACCTGGGCTACAGAGCTCCAATCCACTTACAGTATGCCTGGCACATCCCCCATGATGTCAGCTAACTCCTAGGCTTGCACCAGACTATTCCTACTCTTAGACTGTTGGGACCTGACCCACATGCTGGAGAAAACTGGGATTCACTATCCTTCCCCCATTTACATAGGATTGCCTGCTAATGCATAGCTACATGTCTCACACTGAGCCTCCCCCCTTAGCAACGACTACTCACTGGACATTTTGTCTTCTGCGTGACATTGACTTGCATGGCAGGATACTGATTTTAGTTAGAATGCTTAATTTAGGTTCATTTTGTTATTTTCCCCCCATCCCATTTGCGCGCCACTGCCCTATGCTTAAACAGCCGAGATCAGCTACAAAATAATAAAAGTAGATTTTTGTATTTATTTTTATGTTGGCAATGCCAATGGCCTTATACTTGGCCATTGGCATGCTTACTACATGATATGCAGCCTTTATATGGAGCTGTCGTAGCTCCGTTTTGGATTTTGCAGAAATGTACACCGTAACTAACTGAGTACATTTCTGCAAGCTTCCTGGATTGCAAAATCACCTAATTTGCATATATTTCTCCTGAAAATGGGGTGATTTGCATGCCGGGGCTTAGTCCATGCAGGAGTAGTTCAGGAGCGCTCGTGCACACCCTTGCAGGGTGTTCCTGGAATGCACGGCAGACATATTGCCTGCTTTTGCTCCTGCACTGATCTTGCACTCCGTGTAAGCATTTGAGAATCTGGAGGAGTGTCTGTAAAGCGTTTATGTGCTGGATAGTTTTATATTAAACTTTGGACTTTAAAAGTGAGAGAGCACTGTTTTTTCCCTTTCCGAGGTACTATCTTGGATTTTTTGGTTTTAATTACTATGTGTGTGTATGTATATATATATATATATATATATATATATATATATATATATATATATATATATATTTATATTTATATATATATATATATATATATATATATATATATATATATATATATATATATATATATATATATATATATGGATCTAGGACTTATGCACGAATGTGCAAAGTCTCGAATCCATAATCACTGAACATATATTAACGAAATAACTTTCACCAAAAAAGCGCTTTCATTAATATATGTTAAAAAAAAAAAAAAGAAAGACATCTATGTTTTTGCAGGGGATCTTTGCCCTCCTGCACCCCCCACCCCCCACTTCGATATTTTCACTCCGAGACTGCATTACAGTGAAGAAAAGGGAATTTTCTCTTATCCACACCATAGTGCACTCTCGCAAACAGCCATACTTACTCGAAAGTGCTTCTTCGGTGAAAAGCACTTTTGCGCAAGTATGCCAAATCGAAATTAGTTTTGGTGATTTTGTCTTCGGGGATCTGTATGGATGATTCTTGAATGGGTTACCAGTGGCACATGGATCATTGATTTCTCAAAAAAAAGGTGCTGGACACTGCCTAGAAGTAACTCTGTAAAGGGGTTGTATGTGCAAGGCTGAATCAGCTTAGGTTTTTTTTTTTCAATATGTACAATTAATTTTACTCTATAGTTGATGACATATCTCTTTATTTCAGTATATGATAACTGGCAACTATGGCTAACACAGAAAATTTAAAGAACATCATTTTCAGGAGTGATTAGATACAAATCTACTGTTCGTTATGCCTGCCCATTTTCTTAACTTTGGCCCATTCTCTGATGACAAATCAAAATAAAGGCATAGATGTCACAGATAAAAAAATAATAATAATTAGAAAAAAAGGCCCTAAATTAGGGACACTTTCTAAACACTGGTACTATTAAGTTAAAATTTCTCAAAATTACTGCCAGTTTTAGGAGGGACAGTGCAAAGGTTTAAAAAAATTAGGGCCGTTCCTTCAATATCTGGACAGATGAGATCTATAGATGTGAGGATTGCTGTTATTTTTTTGTTAAGGTAAGATAAAGGCTAAAGACTGCCCTTGTGACTCATTTATGTGCATGTACACATTGCTGTAACCCTACCATCTCCATTTGTGTTAGCTCAAGGGGCAGAACTGCTTATTGATTATGCAAAATGCAAAGTAATCCTACGCATACGGCAGCACCTGTTTGTGGCTAGAACATCTGTTAGCAGGATACCTCTCAAGCTCTTAGCACAGATCTGGACATAGCCTAAAATAACAGTGGGACAAAGTCCCAAAAATAGGGATGGATTTTAAATATTGTTCTTATATACTTAGAAAGTTGCTAGAATAACAGCATTTGTGTTAAAATACATTTTTCTTAAGGATAAGTAGTCTGAAAAGTCAAAGGTGTGCCATTATTTTGTGGCTCCAATCCTCAGTGATTTGCCAGACAACCACAAATTTTATGAGGAACAGACCAAAAATATGAGGCAAAAAAATTAACATTCTATAACAATCTGGACAGTTGAGAAGTGTGGGTAGCAGCCACAAATATCTGCACAGAGACTCGAGAATACAATGTAAGCAAAAGAGTGTTTGGACAGCACAATACAATGGCAACTTGAATACCATAGGATCATAGGGCCATAGGATCATTATAAGTTACTAGACTATTGGCCCTGAGGCCCTTGTAAACTGAGCCAAGAGTTTATCCTGTGTTTCGACAAATCAGCGCCCGATGCCCCTGTTCAGCATTGACACGGGTGGAAACCCAAGGATGATTTTTTGTTTCCCATCCAGTAATCCAGGTTGTGCTTAAAAAAGGGTAAAGAGGTACTCTGCTTGACATTGCGAGGGAGTCTATTCCACAGATGGGTGAGTCTCTGGGACACAAATCTGTCCTGCCAAAAAGTCCTATTGATGTCATAGACCAGGTTGAGGCCACACAAGCGAGTTACTTGAGTGGAGCTTGACTTGCGGTTATGCAGCAGTCCCATCAAGGCGGGCTCCAAGATTTCCTCGTATGCCAGACAGAAGTCACTTCTGAAGAGCCTATATGAAACCGAGTAGATATAGGGCTTTTAGTCTATCTGTGTATGGTAGATTTTTGAGGCCCTGTATTCTCTTGGTGAGGAACTTCTGTGGTTTCTCCAGCTGCTGCATGTGCTTTGCAAGGTACATGCCTAATGGGTTGTTGTACTCAGTGATAGGCCTTATAAGGGAAGAATACAGGGATGTTATGACTTCCTTTTCACTGGATGATATACCCTTACCTATACCCTTACTTATGAGGTGGAGCATGTAGAAAACTTTTTATACAATGGAAGCAACATATTGGTTAAAAGTCAGGTCAGTATCAACCTAGATGCCTGAGACCCTCACAACCGATTGTGTGCTTAGGACATTTTTATTAATGTGATAATTTGTGGGGATGTCACTCTCCCTGAAGTGGGTAATGATGAGGCATTTTTTAGTAATCAGCTTGAGGCCATATTTCTGTCACCAGTCATTTGTTTGTGTGAGACCCTCTTGGAGGATGTTCACATCACTAGGAGAATTAATGACAGTGCCCAGCTTCAGTCATCTGCAAAATGGTCAGCCATAGCCCACTGGTTTCGGCCTGCACCTCAGAAAAGTATATCCCAAATAACATAGGCCCCAAGACCAAATCCTGGGGTACACTGCTCATTATGGGCCTACTGCTTGAGGTGGCTTCCCCTATTTTAACAAAGTGGATTCTGTCAGTGAGCCAGTTACCTACCCACCTGGTAACATATGGATTGATGCCTAGTTGAGAGAGGTTATCTATTACGCCCGAGTGGGGAATATTGTCGAAGGCTTTGACCAGGTCAAGGTAGGTGGTGCACACCATTTTCCCCTCATCTATGGCTTTGGTGACTGTCTCAAAGAAGTCGACCACATTTAACAGACATGACCTCCCCTTGATGAAGCCAAGCTGTGTGGGATTGAATGTTTGGAGTTTGACAATGTCCTTGTTAAGAAGGTCCATGATAATCTGATCAATGGCCTTGCAGCTCAGGCTAGTTAAGCTGATGGGTCTATAATTAAGTTTTCACTGAATCTGTCAGCCAACAAGTTTGCTATATCTACGGCATTTGTATATGTGGTGTCCTTGACCACTAGTTCTGAACAGATCTGGGTACTTCCTTTGAGATTATGGACATATGTGAAGAAGGCCTTATGACTGTCTCTAGTAGATGTGGCCAATATGGATTTGAAGTTAGTTTTGGTGGATTTCACTACTGCTCTTATTTGCTTGCTCAGGCTAAGGAGAGATTGCTTCCAATTGGGCACCTGCTCCTTCTTGGTCCTGGGCAGCAATTTTTTTCCTTTTGTTATAGAGTTTGTTTATTGCAGATGTCCACCAGACAGATTTACTCTTCCTAGCAGAGGATGATTTAGTCCTGTCAGGTATTCCTGATTCCATGCATCTATATAAATGCTTGTATAGTGCTTGGGTATAGTTTTGGATACTGGTGTCAGTTCATAGAGAGGGGGAGAGGGCTGTGAAGCTGTTTATACCATCCCTCAGAAGGCTGTAATTACCTTTGAAAACTTTTTTGTTTGATGCTAGCTAAAGGGGGTTGGGGAGATGGTGACTTTGAAAGTGACTGATTTATGGTCAGATCTTACCAGGGAGGATGATACTGCAGGGATGCTGTAGTGGTTACTCATGCTGGTTAATACCAAGTCCAAGATATTATCACCTCTTGTGGGGGTATCATCTTGATGTTCCAAAGCATTTGCATTGACAAAATCAAGGAATCTTTGGACATTTGTGTTCTGGCATGAGTAGTTCTTCAAGTCTATGTTTGGGTAGTTAAAGTCTCCCAGGATCAGGGTAAAGACTTGAATCTTTATAGATTTGAAGAGGTACAGATAGGTTGATTGGGCATCTTGAGTCAAATTTTGGGGCTGGTAGATAGCTATGATTTCTATAGGTGTCTTGTCAATGGTTAACTGCATCTGGAGTGTCTCCTGTGCGTCATACTGTTTGACAACCCTGGATGTGTGTATATCTTTAATATATATTGAAACTCCACCTCCTTTGACTTTACTGCCCACAATTTGGGGTCTGAGTGTATGATAGCATGAGTAACCAGGTATGGCTGGGATGCTCACTGCAGCTTTGAACCAGGTTTCTGTGACTGCGCAGATGTCAGCATTTTCCAGGGTTAAGAATGCTTGCAATTAGTGCAGTTTCATGTTTAGACTCCTAGCACTTAGCAGCATGACCTTTAATTTGCATTTTGTTAAAATTTTTATTTTGGTAGCTTTAACCTCATCACTTTTCCTAAAAAAGGCACTATGGGGGAGGCAAGAGCCTTTGCCAGAAGCCTGAAGCCCAACTGAGACAGATGCAGGCCATCTCTAGCAAAGCATTGTGGTCTGTCGATCATATCTTCTCAGGATGTCAGGTACTGGATCCCCCTGGAATGACACCAGAAACTTAACCAATTGTTAAAGTAAATCATTTTCTGTTTTTATTGAGGCATCATTGTGGGTGATGGTAGAATGCTGCTTCAGGCTAGGGACATACCCACCTGGGACACATATTCAGCGAGTTCAATCATGTCTCTCTTCATATAGTTCAGGGAGGTAGATCTCAAGTCATTCATGCCAACATGGACTATGTCAGAGTCATAGCAGTACCTGTTGTTGAGAGAACTGAGTGTGTATGTAATATGGTGGATTGTGGCCCCTGACAGATAACTAATCATGACTTTCTCCTTATTGAGCCTGTGAAAGATACATCTGTTTGTCTCATAATGGAGTCTCCTATGACTAAAATGTTGGGTTTATGGTTAAGCCTTAGTGGCTGTGAGACACATGTGTGTGAACTATGCATGGTATGTGGTATGGAGGGCTGTGGAGATTGTGTTTGTTTTTGCCTCTGAGGTCTCCTTTGTTTGGGTATGTTTTTGTGAGGACCTCCGTATATGTGGCGGTGTGTTGTGTGGGTGGTGTTTGAGGTGCAGTGATTTGTGTTGACAACCTTCTCAGTGCCAGATATACTGGCTTGTGAGGGAGAGAGCATAGATTATAGGTTCCTAATGTAATGGCCTCTCTTACAAATTGTGTTCCTAGATGGTAGTAGTAGATGGTTATCTGTGTACATGAGGCAGTTGCTACACTGCTTCAGGATAGCCATATCAACCAGACTGGCAGGAGAAACTGTAGGAAATTGTCCATCTATATTTGTTAGAATCTGAGGGAGAAAGGCCAGGGTGAGCTAAGGGGTAGGCCTAAAGCCCAAGTGCTTAAACCAAAATTAAGAGGCTTAGAATAACACTTACAATTTAAACAGGCTATAAACAAGCAGTAATAAATGCAACAGAAAATATGCAATTGAACAGTTTAGGGAAGAAGCAGCAGCATGTAGCATAGAAAGCAAGATGAAGTAATAGAGTAGGAGGAAACACAAACACAGTAAAAGTAGCTGAATAAAGTGTTTTTTTTTTTTGTTTGTTTGTTAGTAAATTGGAAAGGGAGAGAGAAGGAACAGAAGATAATTCAAGGTTAAGGAACTAAGGGGTTTGGCCTTCCCAAATTACTCTGTATTAGGTAGAAAGAGCTAATGAGATAGGATTAAGAGAAGTGTCCCAGATCAAATTTACAGTAGGGGAGGGCAACAACAAAAGCCACCAACTTCATAACAGCGGTTAGGTGGGCGAGTGGGAAAAAAACAAAAGTTCAACCAGAGGTCAGCAAATATATAAATGTAGACACAGAAAATTAAATAATTTAGTCAAGTAAATAAATAAAAACAGTGCAGTACTGTTATAATTAGACTAGTGCACAAACAGTAGCAATTATTATTATTATTATTATTTTTTATAAACCACAAAAGAAGAAAACCTCAATGAACAGTTTCCAATAGCCTAGATGTTACCAATAAGTGAACCACAATATTCCGTGCTTATAAAGGACTTTATTTCATAAAAATAAGAAAAGTTAAGCGCTTTCACCCATCTCATTGTGGGCTTCTTCAGAACGTCATGATTCCTAAGCATGGAATATCATGGTTCACTTATTGGTGACATCCAGGCTTTTGGAAACTATTATTTTTAATACAAATGATCCAGTTCACTTAGGAACACTTGCACATGAATAAATATGAAAGGTTGACAAAGGATGTGAGGAGGAGACAAAGCTACATTGTAACATAGCAAGTAAACGTGATAAACTTTTGAGTTGAAATAACGGTTAGCAAAGTGAGTAGATACTTTAGGAGATATTTACATATACTGAAATTATTGCACATACAATGTGTATCCTGAAAGCTGTAACCAACAATATGCTGTATTCCCCACCTTTCTTGTAAAACAAAAAATAAATGAACCCTACAGCTGTTTTCCTATGGACTTCAGAAAGGGATGTTTGTTGCCATTTGCTGTCACTTATAACCATAGAAATTATTTAAAGTTGAACATGTATTTTCCAGGCATGTCTTGTATATGAATATAAAATATAAAGACTAGCATATACATTCATAAAACCTAAAGAATGGTTGTCACTATGCATGTTCTGTGGCATGGTCAATAATATTTGTGCTACTCATATGATTATATTTAGAATGGCTAGCTACACCTGTGTAGCATGCGTATCGAAGTATTCTGGCATTGTAACCTATCCAGTGTGACTAATCAAAGATTATTAGTGACATCTACATGGCTGATGTTATAGCATACAAAGAATTTTGGGTCCATATTAGAACATCGGTGTTTCAGAGCATCGAATGTTCTAATATTGAACCCTATTCAGCGAACACTGAAAATAGCGAAGCAGCAGAAAACCAAATGTTTTTCCCAGGGAAAGAATTTGGTTGTCCGTTTCTTTTGCTTCGCTATTTTCAGCACTGTGGTGGAACATTCCGGGTCTGGTTCAGGTAAGTGTGCCATTGTGTGGATGTGAGGGTTAGGGCAGGTTAGATGAGTTAGGGTTAAGGCGCGGGTCAGGCAAGTGTGCAATTGTGTGGACGTAAGGGTTAAGGTGGGGTAGATGAGTTAGGGTTAGGGTAAGGGTGAGGTGAGTGTGCGATAGTGACGGGCCTTAGGGTTAGGGTTTGGGTTAAGGTAAGTGGATAGTTAGTGGTGCATGTACAGTTTAATGTAGGGTTAGATATAAGATTTTAGGTGTATGTGTGTGGATTGCTGTTTGTTTGGTGTGCTTGTGTTGTGTGTATGTGTTTCAGAACAGCAAATTTTTTTCCCTTGGAAAGAATTTGCTGTTCTGAATGTTTGATGTTGTCAGCATTCACTGAATTGGGTTCAATATTAGAACATTCAAAGTTCTGATACTTCGATGTTCTAACATAGACCCAAGAATTTTTAAGCCTTTTATTGCTATACTTGTACATAAGAAACACTACTGCTGTTGGTTATGTCAGTCTACACACCTGTGACAATGTGGAAATATGGATAAGAATCCTGGACACCTCTAATAATAATAATAATAATAATAATAATAATAAATTGATGAAAAAGTAATGTTTTCAGCAAACTGCATATTGTGAATTGTAGTAAATTTATGACTGTTTATGCATGCTGTGTATATATGTATTAAAATAAAGAAGGACATGATGCATACACAGAATATGTGTCACATTGATCTGATATACATATCAGCAATTGTGTAAGTTTTGCAGAAGTGACAAATATTCACAAGGAAGCACAACAAAAAGTACAATAATATCAACTATCCAACACAAAAACAACAGACAGTATCATAATACAGGCCCACTCATACTTTGTAATGATTTTGTCACATGGCACACAAATGGGAAGAGGGCTTCATTAGCCCTCATCTTCTATAAAACCCTAAAGTGTGAACAAAATAATTACATTTTTATGTAAATGTTTGTATAAAATCATGCGGTACAGATCAATATTATTCAGGAAATAAATAATCTGTGTGAACATTCGCTGACATACTCAGCATTTATATCTGGAAAGACTCAAACACATGCTTAAGGCAGATCTGAGAGAGATGTGTGCCAACCACTGAAGCTACATAAAGAGGCATATCTGCTGTGTCATGAAGAACACACTTGAAAGTACACTGGTATCTTATTGTAATGGGTATGGTTCTTCTAACATGGAGTGGGAGACCTAAAAAGTGTGGGCCTCTTATTGTGCCTTATCTACTTTCTTTGCCTAAGCCACTCCTGTTTGCCACAGTTGTCTGACAGACAGATCTTACCAGTTTAAACCACTGCCAATCATGCTACAGACTCTACATAGCTGTGTATTAACTACATATTCACTGCAGATAGTAATGGAGGTAGTTACAAATAACACACTTCAAGCTGTGACGTAAGAAAGGGCTTTCAATGTTAATTTATCCAATACAAATTTGTCTGAGGGATGAAAAGGTTACAGCTTTGTTACTGTTCACACAGCTGTGAGCAGTCCAATATCACTTTTGGTTGGCTAAGCTACTCTTGTCCATCCAGATAGTTTCACACATATGCAGTTTCATATTCAAATCACTGTCTACCTGTGCAAATATACTATACAAGTCAGCATTAACTACATGTGGCACAGGAGCACTCCCACCACTAAAATCACAGAACACGTATTTGACTGTCATGAAATTCCTAGTGTTCTTCATAGGTATGTATTTGGCATAAAGTTGGATAGAAATAACAATACAATGTTGCTTTTTTTAGATAAGTATGCTCATATAATACTGTCTTTTGTTAGAATTGAACAGCCACATGTGTAAGTTCTCAAGCTATACAACTGTATTAACCATGTGGGCCACAGGCAAAGTTTTCCCACAGCTTTTAGACAGAGCATATCTGAAGTCATGACATCATTATTGTATTGCAAAGCACTTCTTTGAGAAAAAGAGAATGAAAGGTCCCTCTCCCACTGTAGTTGTTCATATTACAGTTGTGGTGGATTTAATTCGTACATAGCGATATACTAATACATTCAGTCACTGCAGGTTTTGAACACTTATGTATGTGTCCACCACATTAGCATAATGATATTGTGTAGACTGCATGCACCACAGGAGAAGTCTTATTATAATTGTGAGATAGTGGCGCGAAACTTGAGTACACAGGCTGATAGCAATCTGAACTTTGAACACCAATTTTCCACAGTGGTAAGGGATGCCTTTTACATTGCGCACCTCATAAGCAAGGGCATAGCATCCAGGTTAACTAAAAGAGTATAATGCACCCATTAGCAAGTTCCTCTCCAGACACCTGCAGCAGCTGCAGGCACCTCAGAGGTTTCTCATTAAGAAAATACAGGGACTCCAAGCCATGACCTACATGGACAGTCTGAAAGCACTTTCACTTAACTCTGTATCTTACAGGCTACTGAGAAGTGCCTTGTGCCTGGCCTATAGGGCAATTCCCAACCCTGCCCTAATGGAAATGCTGCACATCTGCAAGTCAAATAGCACAAAAGATCTCAACCTAACTTGTGACATTAACAGAACATGCTAGAGGGACAGATATGTCTCCCAGAGACTGCCTTTTCTCTGGAATAGGCTTCCTATTCATGTAAAACAGAACTTCTCACTGACTCTCTCTAAACGCAACCTAGATAATTGGATGAGAAACCACACATTTTCCCCTGGGGTGGCACCCATGTCCCTCATGGACAGGGGTAGCTGGTGTTGATCAGTGACCCACTGTCTTCATAAATTCATTCTGCAAACTGCCAAAAAAGAACAAATGGGGATACTTGGGACTAACATAGCTAGGCTTGTAAAGGCTCTAGGGCTTCTAGCCTAGTAACCTCCTATGGACCTATGAACCTAGTGTGTATTTGAAGACATTACATCATCTTACTGCTTGCTAGCCATATGTGTGCCTGTAAACTGGTTAAAAGAGTGGTGTGATCTGTCCCCTTGTCAGAAAATGTTGAATAATGATAGGTATACCCAGACACATGTGTTGCATAATGCAGTCATCACTGTGACAGTATAAGCACAATCGTGCACAATGCATAGAAAATGCCTGATTCAAACTCATGGCTTACTAAGGCAACAAGCTAATGAACATTGTGCCATTTATGCATGCCAATGGAAAAGGCTTACTCCTAGGTTTAGATAAGGCACACTTCAACAAATTGCATCATCGTTTAACAAAAGAGCTGTCTGTGGCAAAATTGACAGAAACAGACCTCTTCAGCTATAAATGTATACATTTGATATGTGAGTGATACCATTCTTTCTTACATGTGAGCACACACACACACACACACACACACACACACACACACACACACACACACACACACACACACACACACACACACACACACACACACACACACACACACACACATATACACTGACACAACTGAGTGTATGGAGTAATGGCTGATTCTGAACCAACAGCCTAACAATAGTCACAAGCTGGAGCACATTGCGTGAATCACAAGCACTGCACAATATATTTGTAAATAACTTTGACAGTGCAGATTTAAATGCATGACATCACCACTTTTTAATAGGGTGATGTGTCTGTTAAATGGGAATAAAGTGGTGAAAAAAATACTACTACTACTGTAAAGTTACACAATATATATGTAGGTGAAGCTATTTCTACATATCATGAGAAAAATGCAAACAATCAGGGTTCATATCATGTTATCGAAAGCCAATAACGTCGAATGCCACAATGTCGAACACTGTGCATCGAACGCTAAAAATGGTAAAGCTGCAGAACATCGAATTCTTTCCTAGGGAAAGAATTCAGTTGTCCATTTCTGTGGCTTCGCTATTTTAGCACTGTGGTGGAAAGTTACGGGGGTTCAGGTAAGTGTGTGATTGTGTGGACATTAGGTTTAGGGCACGAGTTATGTGAGTTAGGGTTAGGGCGCTGGTGAGATTAGTGTGCGATAATGATGGACGTTAGGGTTGGGTTAAGGTAAGTGGATAGATAGTGTTTGTATAGTTTAGTGTAGGGTTAGATGTATGATTTTAAGTGTAAGTGTGTGGATTGATATTTTTTGGTGTGCCTGTGTTGTGTGAATGTGTTTCGGAATAGCAAATTTTTTCCCTGGGAAAAAAATTGCTGTTCTGAATGTTCGATATTGTGTGCTTTACATGATTTAGGTTCAATTAAATGGTGTTCAGTTTTTTTGGCTTTTGATAACGTGATATAAATGCTACAATCACACTAGTCACTCACTCTAGCCTAGGAGAGCCCTCTATCATTCTAAATATGACAGTGGTCCACTTGAACCACTTTTCAACTTCAGCCTTGAGTCTGGTTTTGTGCCCAAGGAATAGAAGATGGCTTACAGTCATTCCCCGGCACAAAGGAGGTCCAACCACTGATCCGGGTAACTACAGGCCCATAAGTCTTACCAGCCTCATATTGAAGACCATGGACATGATAGACGAGGACATATGTGACTTGCAAACACTAAACCCATAACAGTTTGGCTTTGTTAAACAAGGTTATGTCTATTTAATCTGGTGAACTGTTTTGAGAGGCTTCCCAAAGCATTGGATGAAGGTAAGATTGTGCACACAGCTTATGTCAACCTGGCCAAGATTTTTGATACATTACCGCACTCCAGCATTGTAGACAAGCTCACTAATTCAGGTATAAACTATTTTATCACCCACTGGATAGCCAACTGGCTTACTGATAGAACCCAGGAGGTCAAAATAGGTAAGGTCACCTCTACATAGAGGCCAATCATTAGTGGAGTCCCACTGGGCTCGGTACTAGGCTTACTCCTTTTTGGTATCTATTTCTCTGAAATGGAAGCAAATGCTTATGGCTGATCGTGTTTGCAGATGATTGCAAGTTGAGTTTTATCACTGACTCCCCTATAGACTCTAGCATTCTTCAAGAAGGCCTATCTATGACTAACAAATGGTGCCAATGCCATGGTCTTAAACTCAGTGCTAAGAAATGCACAATTGTACCCTATGGGAAGTCAACCATGCCAGCTAATTACCATGTTGATAATATGCCCCTAAGAGTCGACTCAGTGGTCAGGGATCTGGGAAAGCACATAGACAGTAGCCTAACCTTTAACAACCACAGTGCCACAGGGGTGAGGAAATCCTTTTATGTTCAGCAACTTATAAGTAAGGACATAGCATCAAGGACAAAATAGGTCATTATCCCACTGTACTCTGCCCTTATCAGACAAATCATAGAGTAAATGCTTCCTTTGGTATGTACCTAACCACACATATGCAGCAACTAGAGCAAATTCAAAGGTTCCTTACAAAAAGAATACAAGGTGTAACAAACCTGGCTTATGCAGAGTGCCTTAAAGCCCTTTTTCCTCTACTCAGTCTCTTATAGATTGGCAAAGGGTGATCTATCCCTGGCTTACAAGGCATCCCCAGACTCCACACTTATATATTCGTAAGTCAAACAGAACCAGAAATACAAGGTCCAGGGACATGAATTTTGTCTGTGACTTCAACAGCTCATGCTGAAGAGACAGATGTGTGTCTCAGAGACTGCCCCTTAAGTGGAACAGGCTTCCCATACACGAGAAGCTGAGTTTGTCTATTACCCAGTTTAAGTGCAACCTAGACCAGTATATGGGGAATAGGAAATTTACACCTGGCCTGGCATCCATGTCCCTTATGGACAGAGGTAGCTTATAAATGACTGGACCTCAATGTCCTATTTGGATACAGGGCATCATTATTCTTTCAGGAAAACTTGGTAGGCTTAGATAGGCCCCTGAGTCATTAGCCTAGTAACAGTCTATGAATCTATGATTCTATATGTCTTCTAAGTGGAAGTATACATGATGGATCGTTTGATGAAGCCAATTCTACATGGCACTACAGATGCATACACACAGTCGTAGTATTTAAGTAATGCTGGAGGTGATCCATCTACCTATTTACTTACACAGTCTAGAAAACACAGTGCCAACTATAAATGCTACAGGAGAAGTCTGACTCCAACAGTGAAGGAATGCACTCTTGAAATGATTACCTCATTGAGTTCCAGAGAAGGTGTATGTGATAAAATTGGTAAAAAAGGGATAAGGACTGTCTCCTCATTTAAATGTTTCTTATGAGTAGAAGTAAACACATTAGGTCTGTTTCTATAGCCATACTTACTTGACACTAGACACACTCTAGTTCAACACTGTTGGAGTTGAACCATCTAACCTAACTATTTATACAATTTAGAAAACATAGTATCAACAGTAAGTGCCACAGAAGTCTGATTCGTCTCATGAGACAGTGGGCATTTGAAAGGATGAAATCAGTCTGTTGCAAAGAATGTGTTCTGGTTAAAAATGCAAACAGATTCTTGGGAGGGGTCACCTAGTTCAAACATGCCTTGTAAGTAGAAGTCTACATGATGGATTTTTTTTAATCCAATTTGACCTGATTGCACACAGTCATAGTATTTAAACAATGCAGAAACATCTACTTACCTCATTATACAATTAGGAACACAAAATATCAACAGCAAGTGCCACAGTAAAAGTCTGCCACCTACAGTGACAGAGTGCACACTTGAAAGAATAATCTCATCAGTGTGTTGCAGAGAAGATGTTTATGGTAAAAGTGGAAGAAAGTGATCGGGAGCCGTCTCCCAGATAGCATGTTTCTCCTCAGTAGAACCATACACACATAAGAAGGCATGATTGAATCTAGTCCTACCTAGTACTACAGACACACACACACACACACACACACACACACACACACACACACACACACACACTAGTTATTCAGGGCTGTATAAA
The DNA here is from genome assembly GCF_019279795.1 of Protopterus annectens. NCBI lineage: Eukaryota > Metazoa > Chordata > Ceratodontiformes > Protopteridae > Protopterus > Protopterus annectens. The sequence continues at coordinate 910,101,201 of NC_056735.1, forward strand.
AAAAATACCTATCTTATTATACAATCTATTGTCCATCATATCAGCTGCAAGCACCACAGGAGAAGTTTGTCTTTAAATGTTGATGATGCACATGGGTATGCTCCAGAGGAGTTCGTGTGCATCACAGGTCTGGGTAAAAAGGCATGTGTCTTGACAAGCAGAAGTAAAAGCAATGTGTTGATCACAAGTGTTCACATTCTGCTTAGATAACTTAGCTAGCCTGTCATTGCTATAAATTGCGATATTGTAAGTGACATGTACATCTTTCACAGTATGGTGTTTTGATGACAATCAGACTTAAGAAACTGTGGATTGACAGCAAGAATTCATGAGTCCTCATCTCAGGATTATTGTACACAAATATTAATCCTCTGCTGTGTCATTTTCAAATGTATTTCCTCATGCTTGGACAATGTGCAGAATAAATACCAATAGACAGGTCAAAAATATGACAGAGCTCTACTTAATACCACTGATGAAGTATGCGTGAAATGGTCAGATACCATTGTATATCATTTGCAAGTCTAAATATGTTAGAATGCAGGCATAACATTACGTAATGAAGTGCTCAATCAACATTACAGTGAATTCACGTATCATGAGTACGGCAGTCATAACTGCTCCCTGAAGTGCATCGCTGACAAGATCATTTCTGCAACCGATGACAAAGTGTAAACACATGCTTAATTTCATTTTGAGGTTTTGAACTTAGAACGGTCACTAACAGTAGCCTGTGATGTTGCATGCTAACCTTTGTGCAGATAAGGAGTACAGACATACAAACAGTTCTGGTTCTGATAAAATTAACAGATGTGTGTTTTACATGTCACGCTTTCCACATTTGTCATAATAATTGCAGGAATATATTCATTATCTGTGTAATACAAGTGTATACTTAGACAGTGCTCATATTTGGTGACTGTCCATGTATTTGCAGCTTGTTGTACTGCTTCTTATGCAATTGTATGTGTTTGTGTGACATCATTGTGTAATATAGTTATTACATGATAGCAGACATGTAGACATCATAATCAATACACTAAATTCAGTCTATCTCATTTTCTTTGCCTCAGATGAACATAGTTTGCTATACTTTTTAACACATATAGCCTTAATTCTAAAAAATGTCTTTCACTTATTTTTGGAAAGGTATGAGAATTTTGGGATAGATTTTTGAAACTTGCAATGTGACAAGCATGTTTATGCTATTGGAATGCCGAACTGTGGGGACATTGTGATGCAAAGAAATTTGTGTACAGCATATTTCATAACAATAGTTACAAATGGAGTATCCTATATGGTGTACATTGTACTATGCAGTCTGGTCAACATATGATAATAACTGTCTCCTTACAGTGCTATCAGCCTGACTGTCCATAGGACAATGAAGCTAAGGCCGATTGCATGAGGAGCGGCAGACTAAAGTGGTCAAAGGCAAAAGCACGCAAGTTTTTGCCATTAGCCATGAAGTGCCATCTACTGTCAGTTACTATTGGTGCTCAGTGCCAGGAACTGCACAAATCTTGAGGTCAAACAATGATGAGACAGAAGGGAGGAGAGACAGAGATTGGGAAACAGGAATAGAGACCTGATGTTTTACTCTTCGGTTTGTCATCATAATTATTCTGCCATGATCTGTACAATAAACTGTTTTCAATAGGGATGAAGCAGATGAAAACAGAAGCATGATAGTGGTGTGTTAATAAAATATGTAGCCTACAGTTATACCCAAAATAGTCATATAAATCACTTTTTGAAGGGACAGTGACAAAATACTGAAGCAAGGTAGAATGTAGGCATCAGGCTTCTTTACAGTAATGACAATTGCAACTTTCCACAATATCTGCATTGCATCCATTAGCCTAACACATGCTTCACCATAGTCCTTTCAGTCTTAATTTCTATAGCACAGTGAGGTTAAGTATAGTTGCACAAAGATAACTGTACTAGTGCAGGTGATGACAAAACTCACCAGTTTTTTTCTATATGATGTGAATCACCATTTACTGTAACTTGAATTGGTATATGATGTCAAGCTTCACATACATGCTGAGGAAAAAAATGTGAAGGCATTTTTATGGGCCATTTCTGACCATGTGCGTTGTGAGTGATTCTATTTTTGATCAGATTAAATGTGTGAAAAAGTTTTTTTTTCTTACTTTTTTTTTCTTGATATTTGCTTATTGGGGTAATGCAGTGATCAGTATTGACTAATTTCAAGCTCAACCTGGGTTAAATACAAAACATTTCACAAAGAATAAATACAGAAAGGCAAGCAACAACAAAGTAGTATTTTATTTTACATTTGTTAACCGGGATGGTCCGACTGGGCACAGGTCCATTTTTAGTGGAGGCCTGGGGAGAAAAGCTCCACAGTAAGTAACATTTTACACGTTATGTTAAAATACAGTATGCAGAAAATTTTCAAAAATATGTTAAAATACAGTATAGAGCAAAAGACATTACAAGACTTATATGTACAGGACAAAATAGTTACACATGGTTAATAACAGAATAAGTATACACATTCAATCAGCATTAGGAGAAGACCTACTCTGTAATATATATTACAGTAAGTATATTAGGAAGTGAGGTATATAAGTGGAATAATTTGAGGACTTATGTAATACATGGGCATAGTCACTTATTCTTTAAGCGTGTTCTAAGTGAGTTTTTAAAGTGAGAAGAGGTAGGGGCAGAAATCAGAGCAGGAGGGAGATTATTCCAGGCTCTAGCTATGGAGTGGGAGAACAGTACTTTTCCTGTAGTATTGTTAGCCCTAGAGATACAGAGGAGGGGTTTGTCAGAAGATCGGAGAGGACGATTTGTATTATGGTGGGTGAGAAGTTGGCCTAGTGGAGGGTTTTTTTCTGGATGTGTTACCACATTATAGGCAATGACTAATTGGTGATAGGTTAGTAGCTGGGGAAGTTCCAGCCACTGCAGTTCCCTTAGAGCCTGGCAATGGTGGGTTCTAAAGGTGGAGTTGTTTGCAAACTTGGCGATTATATTATAACATTATTCGAGTCTGGCAGGGTCAAGTTTTCTAAGCTGGGTAAGAATTGGAGCAGCATACATTAGGGTAGACAAGAGGTGAGTTTGGGCTAGGGTAATCCGTGCTTATTTTGAGAGGGATTTCCTGTGCCTATATAGTGTTCCCATTTTTGTATGGACTTTTTTGATAGTTTGTGAAATGTGGATGTCAAAGTGCAGATTTTTAACAATTTCAATGCCTAGGAGTGTGGTATGGTTAGAGGGAGAAACAATAGTGTCATTTTTGGAGGAAATAGTGAATGATAAAGGGGTGGAAATGGTTTTACTGGGAGTGAAAAGTAGTAATTTGGTTTATTAGGGTTTAGGATAAGTTGGATCTGAGTGATCCAACTTTCCAGGGAGCTAAAGGATTCCTGGGTGAGTTGTTGTAAGGTGGGACGTGATGGAGCTGAATAGATAAGAGATGAATCATCAGCGTATTGTATAAGTGAAGCATGCTTTGTGGTGGTGTAGAAATTATTGGTAAATATGGAGAAAAGAAGTGGGCCTAATATGGAGCTTTGTGGTACACCTATGGTAGTTGGGAGTAAGGGGGATAGTACATGTTGCCATTGGACAGATTGTTGCCTATTTGACAGATAGATTTTAAACCAGGCTATAGCAGAAGGGGCAAAGGATAGGGATGTCAGGGTGTCTAGTAGTAAGGAATGTGAAACCATGTCAAATGCTTTGGAAAGGTCTAGAAATATTGCATATACAAAGTTTTTATTATTTCTATGTTGGTTGATCAGATTGGTGAAAGAGAGCAAAGCGGTGGTTGTGCTATGGTATTGTCGGAAGCCATGCTGTGTGGGGGAGAAGAGATGGTGTGAGTTTAGGAATTGTGTTATCTGAGAATATATACATTTTTCTAGTATTTTAGATAAGGGGTAGAATGGCAATGGGGCAATAATGTGAGTATTTGTAAGAGTTTCCACCTTTATCTAGTGGAATAATGCATGATATCTTCCATAGTTGTTGGACTTATGCTTCTTGTATGGAACGATTGATAAGAATAAAAAATAGGGTAGGATAAGGATACAGCAGCTATTTTTAGGAAGTTGGCTGGTAGATTGTCAGCAGCAAGGGTGGTAAGTTTCAGCTTTAGGAGGCGTTTTTTTAATTGTTGAGGTGGGAACAGGTGAGAACATAAAGGATGGGATGTTGTCAGGGCATTTGGTTGGGTTATATGTAGGGCTGTTTTTGGATAGTTGGGAGGATAGTGTTAGGATGGATTATGTGAAGTGGTGATTGAATTGGGAGGCAATGTCCTTGTTATCATTCATGGAGTTAGGAGTTGGAGTGGTAGTTTTGCTTAGTTTTAGGAGAGAGTTAATGGCATGCCAAAACCTTTGGGGATCTTTGGAATGTTTGTTTTGGATAGTGAGGAAATAATTTTGTCTAATGGGTTTAGTTTGTCTCTTGGCCTGATTTCTAAGTTGTAGGTAACTTTGGCTAGGCTAGTATTGTATTTCTTCCAAATTCTCCAAGCCTTATCCTTTGACTTTGGAAGGGCTCTAGTTTCCCTAGTTAGCCATGGTGCATAGTTTGACTTGGCTCTTATTTTCCTAATTGGTGTGAGTCTATCAAGGATATTGATGAGAATATTGTTGAAGTAGTCAATGGCTTGGTCTAGATTTAGGGTTTGTAGTGGTTTCCAGTTACTATGTTTTAGAATACTGTTTAGTTATTGTATATTTAGTTTACAATCATCTCTGACTTGTCTAAAAACAATGAGTTTGGCTATGTTGATACATTTCCGCAGGAGGAAGGTGGGGAGATGGTCACTAAGACCATCAGGAAGGCATGCTGTCTGAAAGTTTTGTTTGGGGCAGTGAACTAGTGTCCAATGTAGAACAGACTGTCAGTGTTTTTTTTTTTTCGATTCTAGTGGGTTCTTGGGTAAGTTGGGTAAACCTGTAAAAATTAATATGGTTAGTGGGGTTGTTAGAGATATAGGCTGACCAATCAGTGTTCAGGTCACCTAGTAAGATGGTTTCTTGGGGGAGATTATCTGTAGCTCATTCTAACATTTCTTCAGTGCTGGGAGAGTCATTAACTGAGGGAATATAACAGCAGAGAATGATGATAGTTTTGTGTCATTTATGCTTAGGGTTGAACCTAAGGTTTCGGCATTTTGAAATTTAGGCATGGGGGTTTGTAGAGATTTGATGTTGATTGTATTTTTGTAGAGGATAGCAACTCCACTCCCTTTTTGCCCACTCTATCCAGTCTTAGGATATTATATCCTGGTGGGAGAATTTCTTCATTTTGGGTACTAGGTTTTAGCCACTTCTCGTTAATGGTTAGTATGTCAGGGGAGTAGTGAGCTATAAATGCGAGTAGGTCAGAAAGTTTGTTAGAGATACTTCTGATGTTGACATTCAGAATCAATAGGTCAGAGATTTGCCTAGCAGAGAGTAGAGAGTTTTGTGGTCCAGGGTTTGGGTGTATGTCTCAAGTTATAAGTAGATTTTTAGTGATAAACAGTATGTGTTTAATTGTGTGTACTATGTCTATGTTGGATCTAAATTATGTTTTTCTAGTGTAAGATAGTGTTGTATGAGACTTATGAATGGGTAGGATTAAGCTATTTCTAAATAATGTACAAGAGATAGGAAAGAAAATGTGTGAATGTATATTTGTTTGAGAAAGTGTTATGTGGAATGATGTGTTTTCTAGTGTTGTGTTTGTATATAATGATGTGATGTTTGTTAGGTATGTGAGAGTTAGGAAAAGAAACCCTAGGGTTAATGGTATTTAAAGATGGAATAATGGTTCGGTCTTAGCGGTTTTTGGGTTCAAGTATGGGTGTGAGTGTGAATGCATGGCAAGTAGATGCTATGTACCTTTTTAAGGTAGAAATTTGATAGGGGGTATGAATGAGAGGTCGTTGATTGGAGGAGGGTGTGATCAGGTGATCTGGGCTAGAATAAATGTGGACGTAGTGGGGGTGGGTGGGAAATGGGGGCAGGGTAGGGGAGCAGAGTGAGCCAAGTGTATAGAGGTGAACGGAGCGAGACTACACCAGTCCTCGAGACTGCAGAACATATCTTTAGGACTGGTCAGGACAGAACATAAAAGGAAGATATCTCTGTAATTAAGCAGGAGTGGGAGGGAGTTGTGCAGGTTCAAGGTGAGGGAGGTGGGTAGGCACAAAGTAATACAAGGTTGTGAGTCAGAAAAACTGGACTAGGCCAGCTGCTAAAAGAAAACAGGAAAAGTAACTAAGTCATTTCCAGGTCAGTACAGTGCAGTATCTTCCTAATAACTACAAATCATATGCTACTAATCTAGTACAGTGTGCTGAAAAGGACCACCACTTCTACAGGAAAAAAAACAATTGAAGTTTTGTCTGTAGGTACATAGTAAATGTGTTTCAAGAGAAAGTAGTTTTAAGTAATTGATCTAGGAGTACAATAGGAAGAGAAAAATGGGGGGAGCAATAGTGTGCACATGTACAATGAAAGGGGAAAGAGTCTTCAGTTTAGAGGACAGATTAAATACAACTCTAACATACACTAGTGTAGCTGACAGCACTTTAGTGTTCAACTGACACAGGGTCTCACAGTGCAGGGCAATGAAACAGCCTTGGGTTGATTGGAGGTTGGCCAAGACACAGGATGAAACTTTTGCTGAGGGGACTGGAAGTAAAAAGGAAAATGAGGTAAATATTAAGTCTGAAGTTTTAAAATACTCTGATTATCAAATAACTAAGATATAGGATGCAGGGCAGAAGCAGCATACCTTGTAAAAAACAGCACAATTCTATGAGCAACACAAAATGCAAGGATAGCAGAGAAAGAAAACAAACAAAAAAATGGTAACTGTGGTTGATACCAAGCTATTATAACATACACTACACTATTATGTACTGTTATAAGGTTATGGAGAGAAAATAGCAACTACTATGATGCTGCACACAATTCAGCATTCTCCACTAAAAGTCAGGAATAACAGTGGTATGCTACAGAAACAGGTAACTACTAAGATGCTACATGCAGTTTAGAATTCTCCAACTAACAGTCAGAAATAACAATGATGTTATGCAGATACACAGAGTCAGTTGTATCTCTCGGAGGTTACAATAAGTTCTACTCTAATTGCCAAACAGGTTACTGATGTAAAAGTACACATATCAGGTGACAATATTCACATTAGTGAATAAAGAAGCATTTTACCTGTTATCTAAAGTCACAATATGCTATAAATACACAATTGTATACTGGCATATCAAAAACACTCATATGCAGGGCAAATACAGTAAAGGAAAAAAGCAAAAATGCTCTTGAACTGCAAGTCCAGAAAACAAGTGACCAAACATAGCTGTTACCAACTAAAAATATGCATGACAAAAAATACATACCATGCGTGAAACTTCACAAAAATAGCAATAAGAATGACAAAAACAATACCAGGTTGTACTTACATGCAAACACATTACTGGAGATTCCTATGAAGCAAGGCAGAAAAGTTAAGTCAAAAGATGGTGCCTTTCTACATCATGTTTTTTGATGCTGCTGTAATTAAGCAGGAGTGGGAGTGAGATGTGCAGGTTCAAGGAGGGGGAGGGGGTAGACCAGAGTAATACAAGGTTGTGACTCAGAAAAACTGGACTAGGCTAACTGCTAAAATGAAAACAGGAAAATCATACTAAGTCAATTCCAGGTCAGTGTAGTGCAGTATCTTCCTAATAAATACAAAGCTTATGCTACTAATCTAGTACAGTGTGGTGAAAAGGACAACTGATTCTACAGGGAAAAACAATTGAAGTATGGGCTGCAGGTACATAGATAAATATTTTCCAATAGAAAGTAGTTTTAAGTAATTGACCTAGGAGTACAATAGGAAGAGAAAAATGGAGGAGGGGGAACAGTAGTGTGCACATGTACAGTGAAATTGGAAAGAGTCTTTACTTTAGAGGACAGATTAAATACAACTCTAACATACACTAACATAGCTGAAAGCATTTTAGTGTTCCACCGGTGCAGGGTCTCACATTGCAGGGCAACGAGACAGCCTTGGGTTGATTGTAAGTTGGCCAAGATACAGGGTGAAACTTTTGCTAAGGGTAACTAGTGTAGCTGAAAGCACTTTAGTGTCCCACTGATGCAGGGTCTCACAGTGCAGGGCAACGAGACAGCCTTGGGTTGATTGGAGGGTGGCCAAGACACAGGATGAAAATTTTGCTGAGGGTAACTAGTGTAGCTGAAAGCACTTTAGTCTTTCACTGACACAGGGTCTCACAGTGCAGGGCAACGAGAGAGCCTTGGGTTGATTGGAGGTTGGCTAAGGCACAGGATGAAACTTTTGCTGAGGGGAATGCGAGCACACTGCTGGGGATTCCTTTGAAGCAAGGCAAAAAAGCTAAGTCAAAAGATGCTGCCTTTCTTATACAATATATACATTAGATTCTTAAGTGGGTCAATCCTCAATGAATCTTGAGAGAGAAGGAACTCAGAAAATAGTTAGATTATTTGATGTGTCCTGTATTCAAGCAGGAACATTTGTCTTGGATGAAGAAGCACTTTTTGAATTGCAGTCTGAATTTGAAATAAATGTTAACTTCCTTAATGTCAGTGGGGTTGATAGGACAGTGGTGAAAATGGGGGAAGCAGAGGGTAGTATGCAATGGAAAGATAGAGCAATGTCCAGGATGGTGTTAAGAGAGCACCATCGTTATCCACTTCTTTGCATCTTAAGTGTAGGCTTGTAAACAGAATCTGATGAATTTGGAGAGTCACCCCACTGGCGCTGGCTGACAACATCAGAATAATGTTGTATGGCTAATTGGAAAAAATCAAGTGAGTCAAGCAGACACGGGTGAAGTGGAGAGCTATGTATGGGATATGATTTGTTTGAGGGATAGGTGACAATTTTTTTATTTATTTTTTTATTTTTTATTTTTATTTATCTATTTATTTATTTAGTTTGTAGAGAGAGGACTGTTGGAGAAGGTGTTTAGGAATAAGAGGGTCAGTTAGGCAGGGTACGTTAGTTATCAAGTGCAGAGATACAGGAAATACAAGAAAGGCAGGAATGGTGAAGGACACAAAAGGCTGAGGAACACCATGACTGGGGATAGGTAGGGGAGCATTTTGTCCATCTTGAGTACAGTAAGAATCTAGTTTTTACCTTCAGAACTGCTATCACTGTCTCCTATCTCAGTTCTCTGTGTCAGTGTTGGACATGGCATAAATTTTGCAATTTGAAGTAGGACCTTTCCTACTCTGCCAATTCATGCACAAAAAGAAAACTATCCACAATGTCCTTAACTAGCCCTGTCAGCTCCTAGCAGATGATACGATCACTACCTCTAGCACTTTCCGCAGTTACCACTGCATAAGTAGCATGGTCAAAACTACCTGATGCAAATGGAGCAAGTAGAGCAGGAGTTGTGGAGGCATTGGTAACAGGTTGTGACTGAAATGTGCTGGGTGTCTGTGCTGCCTGTAGTGGTGCCACCAGAACCACCTGTGGAAGAATGGCAGGATGAACCCCAGTGATCAATATTGACTAATTTCAAGTTCAGCCTGGTTTAAATACAAAACATTTCACAAAGAAGAAATGCAAAAATATAAGCAAAAACAAAGTATTTACTAAACAGAACAAAATGTGTGTGTGTGTTTGTGTGTGTGTGTGTGTGTGTGTGTGTGTGTTTGTGTGTGTGTGTGTGTGTGTGTGTGTGTGTGTGTGTATGTATATATATATTTATATATATATATATATATATATATATATATATATATATATATATATATTTATATTTATATCCTAGTGAACAACCACAGTGCAATGTACAATATATATATTAGATTCTAAAGTGGGTCAATCATCAATGAATCTTGAGAGAGAAGAAAGGACTCAGAAAAGAGTTAGATTATGTGATGTGTGCTGTATTCAAGCAAGATCATTTGGCTTGGATGAAGAAGCGCTTTTTGAATTGCATTCTGAATTTGAAATAAGTGTTGATTTCCTTAATGCCAATAGAGTTGATAAAACAGTGGTGAAAATGGGGGAGAGCAGAGGGTAGTTAACAATGGAAATAATAGAAGAATGTGCAGGATGGTGTTGAGAGAGCACCATAGTTATCCAGTTATTTGCAACTTAAATGTAGGCTTGTAAAGAGAATTTGATGAATTTGGAAAGTCACCACATTGGGGCTGGGTGACAACATCAGAATAATGTTGTATGGCCAATTGGAACAAATCAAGTGAGTCAAGCAGACACGGGTGAAGTGGAGAGCTATGTAGCAACCTACAGCAGTAGCACCTGAGGAGCAGTGCCACTAAGATCCTGGTCTCCTCTTCACACCAGTTTTGGGCTCTAAATGGAGCACCATCCTCACCTTTGTCTGACATGTCTACTTAACTACATATAGAACTATGTGTCTGAAATGACAAATAATTCAGATCTTGCCAGCTTCATTTGCACATGTTAAAGCAAAAAAAAAATGGCATGACAGAGACATTGATAAAGATTCAATCAAAATAAAATGATGTTGTGAGACTAGGCCATATATGATGTTCACCCTATGTACACGTTCCACTTTTTAATAATGAAATGATTTATAATGTTTGCTATAATTATTTATGTTTAGAGGTAAAATGTTTTGAATTGGGACATAATGGGTTATTGGGACTTGCACAATACAAAGACTGACTAATACCACCTGGGAACTGAACCCATAAGAAAAAAGGATAAAATAATAAATGCTGTTTATTAACCATTGATGCTACAGAAGAACTTAATTTTTTAAGTTGTAAGTTAAGGTATACAAATTTCAAAGTGAAAGGAGATGACCTTAAGAGATGCTTGTATGTGTATTACTTTAAATAGTTATTATTTATAGTGTTCTATGTAAAATGCAGTTTTTATCGTTGTAAATACATTTCATATGGATGGAGTTGCATGGCCTGAATAATACATGTTGGGTTTCATTCCATGCATAGTTTACATGACATACTATCCTACACATATTATACGTGATGAGTAATAGTAAGTGTAATTACACCTATCATCATTGCTATGCTTAACATAATTATCATTTACACTATTTGAGTTATGTAGCAATCATTAATGATAGCTGTGTTGCCAAATTCATGTTTGTAATTGTCATTTGTATTTAATGTTACATTAATAAAGACATTTTGAGACAATACTTATTCTGACTCCTTTGTAACATTGCTTGTAAACTGGATTCAAACCCTGTAGTACTTGAGTTCTTCCTACAAACTCACTGCAATTACAACTTATGTCACAAAGACAGGTAGATGAGAGGTAAAATTTCTTCATGCATTACTGTCCTGAGTGCTGATGGCAACCCAAATTAAATTTTTGATTTATTTGCCTTCAGACATAAAATATCATAATTGCACACTGCCAATTGGCAAAAATAAAACAATTATGCGGTATATCTAGCAATGAACAGAGCAGTTACAGCATTAACCTGACATATTCTTCCTTTTAACATCTGCTTGCTATGATATAATTAGCATCTCTGTTACATATCATCAGGTCTTCAGGAAATGCCATTTATTGAGAAAGGGGACACACACAAGATGACATTAGCACATTTTTGACACAGCATATAAAAGTAATAATGACATTCTTTTAAAAGGAATGTATTGTTGTCATGAATACTACTTGTGAGATATGGATAAGTAATCAAGTATGTATATATATATATATATATATATATATATATATATATATATATATATATATATATATATATATATATATATATATTATACATATTGTATGTATAACATATTTTCATATTCCTCATCTTACGGATTTTCTGTTGTTATCATAAGTTACAGACTGTCACATTTTACATCCTATAGATATTAATAATGAGAATAGTTCCGTTTTCAACAACAAAACATTTGTAACAGCAACTCACAAGAACTAAAGGTAACATATTTAGCATTTCTGACAGACCTAGGCTGTTAATTCATACGCAAAAATGTGTGTCAGTGCCTAATCTGATTCCATATGTAAACACATTAATAGTGTAGCTTTAAATCCACCATCATCTTTGTGGTTGCTCTGAACTCATGGTGAAATTCAATAAACCCTACACAGTTATTTACTGCCTTGTGCACACTGTGGTAATGCAAAGTTTTAGATTCAATAAGCAACATGTAGAGGCGCACACCACTGCACTAACAAGGTAAGCACTGTGTAATGCTAATTACACCAGAAGCAGCTGAATAGCATGCTAATGAACCAATCCAACAAAATGGAGCTAATAAACAAGCTATAAAGCAATCATGTAGACTCAGTCCTGGTTTTCCCTGCTAATTCCAAAACCTTTTTCAATACAGCCATGGAAAGGAGTCTACATGAAAAGAATATTAGGGGCTGCTGCTGCTTTAATTCATTTGTATGTGCAAAAGGCTAAAGTCTATGCTACTGCTGTTGCCAATAGAACTAGGACTAGAAGGAGAAGAGTCTTCAGGCCCCTTTTAACTTTTTACAACCTACATGATGTGGAAATTGTAGAGCACTGCAGGGTCAATAGGGACACACTACAGAAACCCTGCAATCTCTGTCATCTTCAGCTTAGAGCTGAGGCAAACTGAGGGGGGCCCATCCCATTGGAGACAAAGATTATGTGTAGCACTTAGAATCTTAGCTACAGGTACCTTTCAGAGACCACAGGGGACATGCTGGTGGTGTCATAGGCATCAGCATCCAGGATCTTTCATTAATTCCTGAATGCTATGCTCCCACATGCCAGTAACCACATATATTTCCCTGTACGTCTGAGGAGAGGGGCAGAAATATGCAGGAGTTCTATCATGTAGCAGAGTACCCTGAAGTACTGGGTGCCATAGAGTGCACACATATAGAAATTAAGGCACCACCCAGGGAGCAGGTTAGGCTCTACATAAACAGAAAGGCCTACCACTCTATTAACTGCCAACTCATGTGTAATGCCAAGGTAATCATCTTCAAAGTGTGTGCTGGCAACCCTGGCATTTACCATAGCACACATATCTGGCACACCTCCAAACTGTACCATATTTTTAGTGGAAGGGATATCTCACATGGTCATTTACTAGAGAATGCTTATTGTAAGCTGGAACCATGGCTGATGATACCCATCAGAAATACACACCCACCCACCGATGAATGCCTTAGTGAGGCATTTGCTCAAACCAGAAACATCATAGAGTGCATTCCTGTGCCTAGATAAATCTGGGGGGAACCCTGAAGTACAGTACATGGGGATGTACAGAAATATTCACAGTATGTGCCATGCAACACAACATTATCCTGAGAAAATAGCTTCAGCAGGATCAGCAAGGGGAAGGAGCACACATCCAACCACCAATGCCAAGGTCACAGCAGCTACAGGCAGGTTAGTGGTCAGAGGGGGAACCAGCAGCTGCTTTCGGTGTAGGTTGACATAGGACTGCTCAGTATGCCCTTGTATTGGCTAAGAGAATAGTGCTCACTGACCACACCACCTAAGGACCTTACATTGATGCCAGGCAACTCTCACAACCTTTACCTCCTCATTTATTGGCTGTGTACTGCTTGCATCAGAATCATCCCTGAAGTAAAACCATGGCAACTGCTGCATTTACAAGGTAAGTCTTGAACCAGGAGTGTATTGTGTAATAATATGAATGAGTGGCATATCCTTGTATTTCATTAATTGGTAGTGTAAGCAAGTAAAATGTGGGAGATGTGTACAGAACTGAGCTTAACTTGCAACATCAGAGACATATTTGACTTAGACATGAAGGCTGAATGCAAAAAAAACGAGAGTTATAATAACAACATATCCTTGATTCTGCCATAACAGAAATGCAGCTTTGCTTCCCCACACCCAAATGAACAGGCAAATGACACACGTGGCTAAGAAAGCATTTTTAAAAATGTTAAAATTGCTCTCAAAAGACTTGTCCCTGATACATCTACAGATTTAATATGGAATATTCCGTGTGAAGGTATTACCAATTATATATACCTGTGAAATGCCCTGACAACCTTGCCCATGCCATCAGTACACTTGTAACTAACGCATACAGATAAAAATGTAAAAGTCTGTGCTAATAAAAATATATATAAAACTATTAAACAGATTATTCATAATTACATGTCAGCATATGCAATATGTAGCTGACAAAATGCAGGCATAACTTATTAAAATTAGTCATCCTCTGTGGAGATATATCCCAAAGTAACAGCCTCTTTTCTGTATTCACCACATAAGTCTTCCCACCTTAAGTTTCCCTAGCTATATGGTTGCCTTCTGGTGTAGATTCAGGGCTGTCAGAACAGTGAAGTTGCAGATGAGGTGTGACATCATGAGAACTGCTGAATCCCAAATCCTTGGCTCCATGCAGCGTATGCAAACATAGTGCAGGTGCTCCATTGGTATTTGTTTTTAATGGATTGCAACTGTGAAGGATTACTGGTTGGGAGAAGGCAAACACAACAGCAATGCAGACTGTCCTACATCAAGTGGGTGTGTCAGGTTAGACTTCCAAAATGTTAGATGTACTTTTGTCAAGGCTGGACATGCAAGTAAACAGCACACAATTCACAGGTTCTGTTTATTAACATCCAACCTGACTTGCATTTGTTGGCAAATGTATTTTTTCCCTGTAATGCTATATGATTTTTTATTATTTTTGGCCACTGTTTCCGTGATACTGTGCTTAGTGCAATTGCAGCAATGGAGAAAATGAATGGCAGGTTTGGCTATACTTATCTTGTTTGCACGAAGTATGGCAATGCCCAACCTGGACAACTGGACCACCCAAAAAGAAGAAAGGACCCAGACATCCAAAATAGAACCCAGATATATTCAGTTACTTCTGTTGGGCACTGCACAAACCCACTAAGCAGCATTTCTCGGTGGTTAACACAGAGACCTTAAGAATGAGTAGTAAAATAGGGAATGTCACGTAAGTAGTCCTGTGGCAGCAGGTGTAAGTATAAGGCTGGAGTACAGAAGGCCCTGGGTTAAAGTACAGGGTATAAAACATTTTTTTACTGTTGTGACACTGCAGTTTATTGCAATGAACCAAAACAAGTGGCAAAATGTATAAGTGTAAGACTGCCATATGCATGGTCCTGGATTCTAATACAGGATATTCCATACACTTTTACTATTGTTCCACTTTCCATTATATTCACTCTCAGGTATCCTGTGTACTATATTTATGTAAGTATAATTATGCTATTTGGACTTGCATGGTCTTAACATTTGCCTAAGACACATACATAACTGCCTCTACTGTCATCTGAGCAGCACTTCTTCTGTGGCAAAGATGGAAAATCACTGTTTTGTCTCTTATGACTAGGTTTGAATCCCACAGTATAAAAATCAATTTTGTCATTTCTCACTGTCTGGCACTGCTGCTCTCAGTGCGCCATCTCGCAAATACGTTGCACAGTTGTGTGAACTCCTGTAAATGTAATAACTGGACTTGGCGGGAAAGCATCAGTCTCCATTGCTCTGCATCTGCTGGTAGATAGACATGGCAGGTGTTAGTGGGAAAAGTGCCAGGTGTAGAGTATAGAGTTGGGGTCTCCAGGAGTTCAGGATATTCATTGTACTCCTAGTAAAGTAACACACCCAAAGGCTTCTGCAGGTGTACAATTCTGGCTACCAGTACAAGTCTGTGGGGGGTGGGTTATTTTAGCCCAGGCTGTATTCAGTGCCACTGGTATCTCGCATACTGGAGAGTAACGTAGGCATTATTTTAATGACCTAGAGAGGAAGAAGAGGTATAATTCTGACCGTTGGAGTGAGGAATTTAGGACTGAGAACATCCCACATCTGTGTAAGTATCAACTGAAGAGAAAGCTGAATATAGGCAAGACTAGTATGCATAATGGTCTTCTGTTGTTTTCTGTTTTTTTTCTACAGCTGCCAGCAGTTGGGAGTTCAATGTATGGGCCGACAGGGCTAGATTGGAGAGAATAAGGGGTGCAAGTGGTATGTATGCAGAGGAAAAGAAGTGTTATTGTAACATTAACAGTTAAAGATAGTTTTTTTTTTTTTTGGTATTTTATAGAGTTGTATCAAATTGAACATGCATATCCCAACTGCAAATGCAAGTATTCATGCATTAGTCTGTAGCACAAACCAATTGTAAGAGTCCAATATTAGACTTTGGTCAGTGGTTGTGAGTTCAAATACCACAATCCACAACTATACCATATTCTTATTTTTTCAATAATATTTGCATTAAAATAAAACTTCTACACTAGTGGCTCAATTGCCCTGCTGTAAATTGTAATCTGTATAACTGGAATACACATATGTGCAATACATGCACATTTCAAGTCTGTTGTATAATATGTATCTGTTAGGAGGTAGACTTAAATCTAAAACATAAGAATATAGAGTTGTATAATTGCATTAATGCATTGTATGTCACATATGATGGTACTAATTTTATCTCATTTTTCTCTCACCCCAACTCTTATTTTTTTTTTTTATTTTCTTTATTTTATTTTATTTTATTTTTAAAATGTTTTATTTAGTTTTACTTTATTTTATATTTGTTTATTTTATTTGTATTTTATTATGTGGTGTCAAAATGTGTCCATGTCGTCCATGTCTACCACATCAGTAAATACTCCACAAGACAGCAAGGTAGGACATCCCCATTGGATCAGCCTGCCCCTGCTCCACTGGCTGCAGCACCAACTCCCAGCCCATCTGTAAGCCAACCTGGCAGCACTGCCTCTGTTGCCCCTGCGCTGTCTGCACCCTCAGGTAGTCCTGCCCAAGAGGCTGGTCCAGAGGTACTCTCCAGGAGTAGTGTCAGAGGTGGTGATTTCATCACCTAAAGCGAGTTGCCAGGGATGGTGCATTGGGTGGTGAGTCTCACAATTGGTGCACACCTACGCCAGCTGGAGAGGCTGCTCTCCCTCATGTTGCATACTAGGAGGAGGAAGAGACATCATGCACTCCAGGTACCTGCAGAGCAAGGCAACAGGGATGACAGTCCAGTGGGTGAGGACTCGATTCTCACTGTCACCAAGATTGACAGCTGTGGGCCCAGGTTGTCCCCTCCCTCACCTCAGTCATGGTGTCCCCAAATCTTTTGTGTCTATCACTGTCCCTGTCTCTTGTCTTGTTTGTCTTGTCTGCAATTGCTTACTCACCAACTTACCCGACCCAGATATACCTATGCCTCTTCCCCAACATTCCACTCTCTCAAATAAAAAATAAATGGACACATGTCACACTAAAAAAAATCATCTATACATAGCTCTCCATTTTGCACACATGCATTCTTGACACACTTGAGTTGGTCCAATTGGTTATACAACATGATTGCATTGTGGTCACCTCTCTCTGGAAGTGACAGTCCAAATTCAATAAATATTCTGCACATATTTTCAGTTTACACTGTTAAAGAAATGGATAGCTATGGTTCTTCCTATCGACCTCCTGCGCATTCCTGTCCTGCTTTCCCTTTGTTCTTCCAACTGCTTACTCCTCATTTCATTGCTTTCCTATCTACCCAATTGTTGCCACTTTAATCTGGTCAAAAAGTGAACCACACACATCACACATAAGTTGCTGAAGCAGCAATGGCTCACTTCACTTTTTAGGCTCCATGTTTGCATGGAGGTGGGCGCCATGCACCAATGAGCAGCAATGGTGAGATGTGGCAAAATGATCCATTTAGCTTCTTGAAATGCTGCTTAAACCTGCTGCATTATGGGGTCTATATTATATAAGTGAACACAATGAATTGCAAATGTTATATAATTGACCCACAGTCCCCGAAAACCCAAAATGTTGAACACACGGATCAGTGACTTTTTCCCCAGGGAAAAAAAAAATCACTGATCCGTAAAAAAAAAAAAAAAAAAAAAAAGTGGAGGAAATGGCAAGGTCCCAAAAATGGCCCAGTGATTTTTCCCTAGGAAAAAAATCACTGTTCCATGCTTTCAGTATTTTCCCATTTCACACAATGACATTTGACTAAACAGTGTTCGCAGTTCATTGAATTCACTAAAATAATAGGGACCCGCATTATGCCACCACACAGCTACACATATACTATAAAGAAGTCATGCGATTGCATTATCAATGTTTAAATAAAAGTATTTTAAAAGTATTTAATGGACCTAGATTCAAACCCAGTACCCTTTGGGCCCAAAAAGGTATATATCAATGCATTAACACATGCTGTCACAGAGACAGTTAAGCAGCAGGTGTGCTGCATTGACTCAGTGCTGTCAGACTTTAGAACTATGGCTGTTTGTACATTGCTTAGCTACACGCAAACATGTATATTTCTTATGTGTATACACTTTGTCAATGGCTGGGCAAACCTGTTGCTCACCACACTATGGAAAAGTAAATATTATGTATTACTACTGTTTACTGTCATTTCCTGTCTATGATATGACACTACAAGTGGAAACATTAAAAACTGAAGGCCCTATCTAACAATATGTCACATATTTACAATACTGCTATGTGTTTCCAGCCTCCTAAGCAGTGTATTCCTGGTATCTTAGTTCTTTTTCCACAGATATATGAACTACGCTACAGAAAGTAGTATCAAATGTTGTGTGATATGCAATGGACCTCAAGCTGATAACATGCAGAACTCCAAATATTGACTCATAAGCCTAAAAACCTTATCTGCAAGGCTAGGGAAGGAATCAACATGGACCTTATCCACAGGAACATAGGTGACCTTCAACACAATTGACCTGACCCACTCTGTTTTTGTCAAGGGTAGATCTTGTTATTGAACTCCGTGGACGTCTTTGATACTGACGCCAAAGACCTGGATGAGGGATAACAGGAGGTACTGGCTAAGTTGAGTTATCCAAACCTTTGACACTATCCCCCATTCATGTCTTCTAGTGAGGATCTCCCATCTGGGAATTAGGCAATACAGTACTAGATGGACAGCCAACCGACAGAACACACACTCTCAAAGTTGGGAACTGCACCCCTTTCACTAGCCCACTTACCAGTGTAATACCCCAAGGATCTGTGCTGGGTCCTCAACTGTTTAGAAACTACTTCCCTAAACCCAGGCAACAGTAGATAGCCTGCGGTTTACTAAGTTTGCAGATGACTGTTAACTGGACACAATCATATAGAGTCCCTCATTAATGGTAAAATATTACAGAAGGGTCTGACACAGAAAAATGATTGGTGCCAAACTCACAGACTGAACCTTAAAACAAGCAATGTTTCATTGTCCCCTTTGGCAATGAAGTACCCCTGCTAATTATGATATACATAGCATGATTGTAATCTCAAACACAGTCCTGTGAGACTTGGGAACACATGTTGATAGCAATCTACAGTTTCATCACTAGTGGTGAGACACACATTCTTAATTCTGCACCTCATCCATATGGACATCACATCCAAGACCAGGGCGGTCATAACTTTAATGTACTCTACCATTATTAGACCACTAAATGAGTACAATGTTCCCTTATGTCTGTACCTCACCAGGCACCTAAAGCAACTGGAGGAAACACAGAGATTTGTGACTGGGAGAACCCAAGGCCTCCAAACATGACATAAATGGAAAAAGTGAAAGAACTGTCACTATACTGAGCATCATGCAGGTTGTTGAGGTATGACCTATACCTGGCCTACAGAGCAGTCTCAGACCCTGCCCTACTGAAAATGCTATCCATCTGCAAATCAAATGGGACAAGAATAACTTGCTCCAGCATTCTCAACCTAGCCTGGGACATAAACAGAAAATGCTGGGGACACAGATATATCATCCAGAAATTGACATTCCTATTTAATTGGCTAGCACTGTGTGTGAAGCAGTGGTCTTCAATGCCCCTGTTTTAGTGCCATCTTGACAACTGGTTCGGTGATGGTAAAGTCACCAGTGGGGTGGCACCTTTGTCCCTCATGGACAGTTCCAGTCAGTGCTGTTCACAAAATTGCTCTGTTAGCAATGACCACCTAACTATGCTCAATACAGATACTTGTGATTTACACAGCTAGGCTTGAAAACACCCTAGGGCCATTAGGCTAGTAGCCTCCTATGAAGCTATGAATCTATAAACCTGTGCAAGCCTCCCAAAATCTCATCTCCCACATAGCCTGCTGAGTCTATATTACTGTGTTGAAAGACATGTTCGCCAAACATGTCTTAATCGACACAGAAGTATCGACTTGTCAAAAACTCGAATGTCCGAATTGGCAAAGGTTTTCCCAGGGGAAAAAAATCAGGGATTTGCCTTTTTCCCCAGTGTAGTGTGATCTCGGAGTTGGTATATTTAATTGAGGAGGTGTGAATGTCACAGCCTCCTCTTTGGAAAAAATTTGTTAACTTATCCATTTGGGTTTTTGACAAGTCGATATTTCCGTGTTGATTAAGACATGCTTAGACCTGGCCTGCTGATGTCATCCACTATAAGTTGACCTGCATGTTTGTAAACATCACCCTTGTGCTGTGGCTTTTGTGTAAAGTACCATATTCTGTAGTCTGTCTACTTAAGTAGGGGGTTCTGTTCTCACTGCAGTCAGCTTGGTGTGTGTGTGTGTGTTTGTGTGTGCGCGTGTGTGTGTGTGTGTGTGTGTGTGTGTGTGTGTGTGTGTGTGTGTGTGTGTGTGTGTGTGTGTGTGCATTGACTGCTCCAATGCCATAAACTGACAGTATTTCATACTTGCACATGTCTATACAACCATTTCATGCAAGCCTCCCAAACTGTTGTCTCCCACATGGCCTGCTGATGTCATCTACTATTAGTTCACCTGAACTCTTAGAAGAACAACACTTGTGCCATGACACTTGCATAAAATACTGAATTCTGTAGTCTGACACTGTAATTACTATATTATCTTGTGTTCCCTCTGGTTCTTGGAATTCATAAATTCCAATGCCCTGGTTCAACTAATCCATTGTCCCACCAGGGACTCCGTTATCCTAGACCTGGTAATTACCAACATGGGAGATAGGTGCTCCACACCAGTGGTCACCCTCTCATTGATCAGGTCTGACCATAAGCTAATCACCCTTGACATCCACATTCCACCTCCACCCACCCCCCAGTAAGGAAACCTCCGTAAAAAAACTTCTCCAAAGCCAACTTCTTGCTACTCAAGTCAGAAGTGACAAACTTCATGACATGCATGCAGACGGGAGCTGAAAGTTTGACTGCTAAACCCTACACTAAGGCACTGTATGAGAACATCCACTTGTGCATGAATCATGCCATCCCAAATAGAACCAAGATGCTCTCCTCCAAAAAAAGAAAGCCAATCTGGTGGTCCCCTGCCATAAACAAACTATACAACAGAAGAAATAAACTGTTGCTAAAAAGAGGAAACTCTCAGGATGCAAAAAACTCCCATACCAGCTTCAGAAAAAAGCTGAGATCCCTCATAAAATCCTCCAAAGCTAGTTACGAAAATAAAATTGCCAAAGATTCCAAAGACAACCACAAGGCATTCTATAGTTATGTCAAGAATCTAAATGGCAATGCTCAGATATGCTCATAGCTACAACAAATTGGCATTAAATATACTGATTCCAAGGATATTGCCAATATCCTGGCCGATCAATTTAGTGCTAACTTCATCCCCCTCTCACCCCCTAAAGGACCCATCTCAATACCAAAAGATTGCCAAATTTCGGTAATTATGGCCACACAGGTAGAAACCGCACTCTCCAAAGCTAAGAATACAGCATCCATGGGACCAGATGACATCTCGGGCTGCGTACTACATGAACTACAAAAATAAACTGGCACCTCACCTAAGTGCCATGTTTAATCATAGCCTCATCTCTGGCTTCATGCCCACTGAGTGGCGCACAGCTACAGTTATCCCACTCCACAAGCGGGGATCCAACTTGGATCCTGGGAACTACTGTCCCATCAGTCTGATGAGCCTGATCTGCAAGGGCATGGAGAGCATTATCATGAAACTTGTAAACAAAGACATTGGCAACCTTCAGACACTGGACCCCACACAGTTTGGATTCGTGAAGGGACAATCTTGTCTCCTGAACCTGATTGACTTCTTGGAATCAGTCTCCAGCGCTGTGGACGAGGGTGAGGGGGTCCACACAGCCTATCTGGACCTCACCAAGGCCTTCACCACCACCCCCCACTCTGGAATCATAGATAAACTTACTAAGCTGGGCATAAATCCGTATGTCACTTGATGGGTTGCCAACTGGCTTACTGACAGAACCCAAACTGTAAAAGTAGCCAACTCCAAATCCAGCTCCAGACAAGTGACATGTGGAGTACCTCAGGGTTCAGTCCTGGGAACGCTCTTGTTTGGCATCTACTTCTCCGAAGTACAGGCCAACACTAAGAGACTCTGGCTAACAAAGTTCACAGATGACTGCAAACTGGGAGCCATTATTGAATCCCCAAATTATGTGGATATTCTACAAAAGGGCCTTACAAAAACAGATGCTTGGTGCCAGAGCCATGGGCTCAAGCTTAATGCCAAGAAATGTATAGCTGACCCCTTTGGGAAAAACCATGTACCCATGAATTACCACATAGGTGGCATTACACTAAACACCAAAAGTGTGATGAGAGACTTAGGGACACAGATGGATAGTGGTCTCCCCTTCAATAACCATAGTGCCACAACAGTCAGTAAATCCTTCTATGTGGCACACCTCATCACTAAGGGCTTTTCATCCAGAAAAAAGGAGGTCATTGTCCCACTGTACTCACCCCTCATTAGACCCATTATAGAGTACAATGCCCCATTTGGTATGTACCTCACAAGACATCTGCAACAGCTGGAAAGGCCACAGAAATACCTCACTAAAAGAATCACAGGCCTAAAGCAGATGCCCTATGCTGATCATCTAGAAAAACTCCAGCTATACTCTGTGGCATATCGTCTACTCAGAGGTGATCTCTGCTTAACATACAAGGCCATGTCAAACTGTGAGCTTTTGGACATGCTTCACTTAAAGAAATCCCAATCCCTCAGAGCCACATACTCCAGGGATCTAAACCTTGTCATCACAATAAACAAAACATGCTGGAGGGATAGGTTCCTGACCCAGAGACCCCCCTTACTCTGTAATAGACTGCCCATACATGTCAAGCAGAGCGCCTCTTTGGCCCTCTTCAAAAATAACCTTGATGATTTGATGGGAGATAGGAAATTTACCCCGGGGATCACATCAGTCGCCCTGCTAGACAGGGGTCCAGAGAAGTAAATATCATGGGAAGAAATATCCAATGAATTTTTATGGCTAGGCTTGTATAGGCCCTAGGGCAGATAGCCTAGTACCAACCTATGAACCTATGAACACACACTGATGATGTCATTAGCTATAAACTGTTGTCTGAGACACTCAAAGTCAGACTCTTCCCATGGCACTTGCATAAATCACTGAGTTCTATAGTATGTGTCCTTGGATAGGTAAGGGCACTGTTCTCACTGCAGTCAACTGGGTTTTTATACCGGCATGTGGGACACTGTTATTGGTATATTCTCCTCAAGAGGCACTGCTGATATCATCAACTATATCAGATTTGTGGACATGCAGTACTTCCACCAGGGCAGGGTCAGAGACTGGTCTGAAGGCCAGGCAGATGTCACCTCATCCTGTGCAAGACATATTACAGCAACATGGCTTTTAATCTATCCACATACTGTACATCATAGCATGGTTTGTACGCCCTGTGTTTTCTTAATGCGAAAGCCCTGTGGTCATTCCTGCTGCTGCAGGTGTCTGGTGAGGTACAAGCAAAAGACAGCAGTATACTCTATAAGTGTTCTGATTAGGTTTGAAGTCCAGTACTATCATACAATCCTACAATCTGAATATGATGGTATGACTTATGATGTGCACAACATAGGCTTTCAATACCAGTGTGGATACTTGGTGGTCAAAATTCAGATTGCTATCTATATGTGTTCACAGTGCTTGCATCACTGGGTTTGAGCTTAGCTGGATTGTTCTCCATGCTGTGATTAACATGGAATTCCACTTTTCAGATGGACAAAATAAAACAAAACACATTTCTGCACTTATTTGTAGATTGTGTGCCTTTGTCACCAATTGCTTGTCTGCATTACCTCCTTCTGTACTGTTATCATCATTGGTGGACTCAATGAGTGCACCAAATATGCAAGAATCAGCAAGCTTCGTAAGCCAAAGGCCATATACTTTAGCCTGAACTGTCTAGAAATAGAGTCCAAACAGTGATGAGCCAAGTACAGATCCCTGGGGCTTGCCATTGATAACAGATCTACTGGTACAGGTTGATTCGCCAACTTTAACAGTATGTGTTCTGTCAGTGAGCCAATTGGTTACCCATCTAGTGATGTAAGGATTAATCCCCAGCTGGGAGAGTTTCTCATTACCTGCATTAAGGGATTGTGTCAAAACCATAAAACAGTTTATGATAGGCAGTATGCACTGCCTTATCATCATCCTGGCCTATCACACAGAATCACTGGTCTGTGACATCACATATCACCTATGGCGTGACTCATGACATACACCTTCATGATATGGTTGAATATGCACTTCAACACACCCTACACATGGGCTATAATCACATAGAAGTGTGCACATCAACATGCTTCCATCACAGTTGGGGTGACAGCACCTAATGCATGTGAGTATAGAGACATCCTGACTTTTCTCAGCTGTGAGGTAGACCAATATGTCTAAATGGACAGTAGTAATATTCCAGCTGTATGCAACATATCTGTGTGAGTCATTCATGCTAAATCATGTCTGTTACATTTGATAGATGTCCTCAAAGAGGTCATCAAGGGCATGAATGATGACCACAGTATCATCTTGTGGAACTTGACCAGGTCAAGCCATTTGACACAAATCCACACTGAGATATTCAATCAACACTGTCATATGTGGCCATACACAGTTATATCACCAACTGGGTGGACCAGTGTGTCACATAAGTAGCATCTCATTATGGTGAAATGTGTGATGTGACCTATATCAAAAGTCCAGTGATCAGGTCTGCACATCAGGACTGTCTGCTAGGCCCCTTCCTGTTCATTATTTAAGTGATGCACATCACAGATGACATACACATTCTGGGTCCAAACAGCTGCCTAAAGGTCTACAGATTGTGGCAATCATTGACTTCAACTGTGATATTAGTGTAATACAGACAGTATCAACACATGCCAAATATTGTTGACACAGCCATGACAACACCTGCAGTGACAAGAAAACATGGTGGAATTTGTTACGTCAGGTACAAAAACACACAACGCAAGTATAATGGAGACATCACACTCTATAATTGGACCAATAGGTATGTGACCTGTGGCATGTGGTAGATGGTAAGTGGAAGATCCAACAGCATATGGTCACAGTGCTGACTACTCCCTTGAATGCAACACAAGTACAGGGTATGTGAAAGACATCCAAATCAGGGGCCATAATACATTCATAGTTTCCGGACTTCATCACACCAATAACTGGGTACTATGCACCATTCTTCATGTATCTCCCTACACATCTTCCAGTGATGTGTAACGGAAGTGGACCTGTTTTGTCACAGTGAGCTGACACGCAGCTTATTGGCCATACCTAGGTATTTTTTTGTAGAATATACATGACTGTCTGATGGTATGAAACAAAAATCAAGTTGTTACACCAGATGCATGTGTACTACCTGCTCTGCTGATGCTTACACTACATACATAGGTGTTTCACAACATTAATGGCATTCATATCATTCATGATAGTGTGAACCATGCTATACACACACACACACACACACACACACACACACACACACACACACACACACACACACACACACACACACACACACACACACACACACATATATATATATATATATATATATATATATATATATATATGTATGTATATATATATATATATATATATATATATATATATAGGCAAAAAAACTTCTACAGCTATAGGAAAAAACAACAACGGAACCAATAATATGTAAGAACTTTTTCAGAAATAGAAAGGTACACAGAAAATCAGTAAATATACACTCCATGTCGTAATATGGCAATAAAGCAGTAAAATAGTAACAGACAATGAAATAACCTTATCCTTCTTAAAATATGCACATATCATTATAAGGTAATGAAGTGACCTGAAAAAACATGTATAGTATAAACCAAACTAGTCAAAAGTGAGTACATCATGCAAACTCATATAAACCATTTCAAAGCACATTTTAAATTGATATTATCATTCAAACCAGGAGCTGAATTTTCTTCCATCAAAAGTTGCCATCTGTGCTCCCTAACCTCCAGAAGCATAGCATAGTCACCAAAAAAAAACAGTTCAACTTGCTCTAATACTAAAAATAGAACATTTTCAAAATTAGTACAAGTTAATGAATGCCTGGCTAGTGCATTTCGAGAGTCAGAACTTTTGATAGCCCCATAATGTTCCTTTATTCTGTCTGACAGCTTCCTGCAAGTCATTCCCACATAGAAAAAATGACAAGAATTGCAAACTGCAACATAAGCCAAGTTAGTGGATGAGCAGACAGAATCATGGTCAAACGTAACTTTAAAGTCATTGTGTTTAAAAATGTAGCAGCTCACTTTAGCCTTTAGCTGTGCCCAGTTTGATGGAGACCTCTGCTGACAGTACACTCATATTCAGCCATATCAGGTTGCACAGCTTACCGATATGCACCCTACCTCAATTGTGTATCAGATCGCTGATAGATTGCCTCTGTATTATTCCTGTAAGGATGCCTATCAGACACAGACATACTCCCCATTATGTCACCTTGTATGACAGTCACATAAAACACATTTGCACTGTACAGTCCCTACTGTACCATATAAATATCTGATTGGTGTTCCTGCTACAATCATCCTCCATTGACATGCTGTATCTGATGTACATTAAGTTGTATCACCTGGCCTTTTTCACAGTGTTCATTCCTACAATTTTGTGGATTTTTTCATATCACTGGGATGATCTCAGGACTAATATGACTCAGTATTACATACATTTAAGCTCATACCTCTCAACTGTCTTGATTTGTGCAGAATGCCCAATTTTTGCCTCATATTTTTGATCTTGTCCTCATAATATTTTGGTTTTCTGGCAAATAATTGGTATGTTATTGCAGACTGAAGTCATAAAATAATGAAAGACATTTGAGTTTCAAATTTCATATTCTTCAAAAAATTCATGCTACTTTAAAACTATCAACTTTCTATTAACTTTCTAAGGTGGTAAGAGCAATATTAGAATCTGTCCTTATTTGTGACCCTTAGTCCCCCCATTATTATGTCTCTGTCCAGACATTTGCTTTAAGAAGTTGAGAGGTATGTTTGAGTTTCATTATACCACATTTATATGTGACATCTATGTCAAATATGCCCATGTGTCTGGTAAATTGTCCTGCATTATGTTGGCTTTTGTGCAGATGTGTTGAACTAACAGATTGAGAGAGATCTGTGAAGCCCCAGTGACCATTGTAGCATTCCAAGCAAAATCACAGACTGTAGGTGCACTTCTTTAAACAGAATTTATATCTGCATTCACTTACACTGTTTCTCACCAACACTGTTGCAACCCATAACTCCTCACATAGGCATGGAGCACAGCATTAATATGCATTGTGTTGTCGTGCACACTGCTGCTCGCTGCACACCACCATGTACACATGTAAACTCTGTGTAGGCTTCACACAAAGCCTACAAGGAGTTTACTGAATCCCGGGGTCAATGGCTTGTGCCACAGAGATAAGTAACCAGTAGGTACATTTTCTTCAATCATCACTGTCCTGGTTGCTGATGACAGCACACTGGCATCAGTTTCATTTACACTACAGAGTGCATTCCAAATTACAATTTGAATTTTTGCCTTGGAAATTGAACCATCATACACTGCTACTGACTGCTAGCAGTCAACATTTTCCAAAGCTGAACTGCATGCACAGGATGAAGTCAAATAAATAAATAAATAATTAAATATTGGAAATGTATCTTTGTGGTGTTTTCTTAATGTTTGCTTTATAACATGAAACTATGTACATTAAGCATCAGTACGTTCACATAAACAACACCCTCTGAAGATATAAACTTTGAAACCATGGAATTAGCATGACACATTTTAGATTATTTTCACTATTTGCCACATACACATACATATTATTAAGAATAGGAAGTAGATTACATATACTCAAGCTAAGACATTGTTTCACTTTACATTAAGGGTACAAAGTAAAACAATTTCTCCCATTTGCCCTTCATAAGTTCTTAGTAGATATTTAAATGAATGGGATATTTGCAACACTTAAGCTATCAATTCCTGCCAGAGTAGTAGCAAAGGTTTATAATACTGTTTTTTCCTTTCTTTTTTGAGCGGTATTCCATTTCAGTCTTTTGTAACATGAATGTAATGTCACTTGGATTTGTTTTGATATTTTTATATGTAATTGCTTTATATTTCATATGCATTACAGACTACATTTTACTCAGAGGCACAATTAGATCAAAATTGTTATAAAGGTTATGCCCCTAAGTCAGCCAAAGTAACTCCTGACTTTTTGATAACTCTGTTCTCCCTAAGATACCCTCAATATTATTTCTGAAGTAATAGTAATAATTCACACTAATTCCAAAAAATAAATAAATAAATAAATAATTGCAAGCCCTTAGCAATTAACATTTCTGAGTTCACATTCTTGTGCTGCTAGGATGGGTACTTGGTATCATGCAAGTCCTTACACCATGTTTACCTGCCTAGCACTTCATACAGATTGTGTGTTTCAAGAATTATAATAAGTTGGCACCTGATTTGCATATTCACAGTGCTCACAGGGGTAAATATGTTTGATATAAACTCATTGTGTTGATGAGGCACTTGTATCATAGTAGGAAAGACTGCTTGGATCCACAGACTTTGATACTGCTGTTTCAATGCTATAATTGCTATTCAATGCCTGTATAAGTGTTAGATTTTTATTTACAAATGGTTTGTTTAAATATTAGTGATGACTTACATTTCACATAGCATTTTGTGATGTCTGCAGTTTGTCTGTTGGTGTTGTTATAGCAAGTATAACAACTGTTTGTTTGCAAAAAACTCAAGTAGTATTACCTGCCTTTATATCAATATTTCTCTGAGAATCTGAACATAAGTTATAAAAAAATGTTATATGCCTGGCAGCAATGGCAAGGTTCCATTGTAGTCCAACAAATGTGTTAAGCATATTCTATATACCGCACATTTTTTTTGGGGGGGGGGCAGATTACTTTTGTATTACATGTGTCTGTTTAGTTCTAAAGAGGCATGAGCTAATTTCTCTTAATGATGCTTGCATACATTCAGATTTGTTTTGTTGCAGGGTACTTTGCTTAATTTTCTGACAAATATATTAGTTTAATTTTATAACAAATACATTTGTTGTGTTCCTTTTTTATCACATACAGGGATATGGATCCCAAGAACTCTGGCTCAAGTAAACCACCATTCTAGGATGCTGAAAGTGAAGTGATAGTGCAGGCACTCCTTCAACATGGTTCATGCATATTAGAGAAAATCAAAAATGACAAGTCCTCTAATGACTGCTTCTGTCAGCAGGTGGTTGATGTTGTCAATGCTGCGGTTTGCCATGGCAGTGATTGTAGCCAAATCATATATTGGGCCAGTGACATAATCCCCAAATCCAAGAAATGAGCCACTGCTATACCATAGGAATGTAGGGCTATTGGTGGTGGTTCTACTACTGAACCACTACTGATTGCAAAAGAGGAGTTTCAGTCCAGTATACTGGATCCAGAGAGCTCACTGGGGGAGGTTCCAAAGTATTGGTTGATGTATGTGGTGACATGGAGGATTAAAAAAGGGTATCTACTGATAAACCTCAAGGTAAGCCATAGAAAGAGAGGGGTGATGGGAAGAGAGATTGATATAGAGATATAGAGATAAGAGGAAGAGAAGGAAAGTGGAAAGAAAACAGATGGAGATATAAGTGTATACAATTTTTCATAATATGCAGATGACATTGGTGTTCCTGTTTATTGTGTCATCTGCATTATAATGCTAATTATTTTTCTTGCATTTTCATTTGGTATGTCTAGGCACATCTAGTTCTGAATTTCCACAACCATCTACATATGGTATGCCCGTAACTTTTTTTTGTATCACTGTATGGAAAGATTATTTGTGTGTACCTTAATTCCGTTTTTAATTGCACTTGCATCTATTATTGTTAAATTTCAGGTTTACATATCATAAGTCTGATACTTTTATTTTTCTATTATAATATTTGTTGTCTTACTGCTTGTTAACACAGGTGATCCTATTACCAGCACTGTGGAACTCCTACCATGTGATGTTGGAGTATCAGTAGCCTCTAATGATGATAGTGATGATGAAGAGTTATAGTCTCAGTGTGCAGAAAGTCAGTGTGACACTGATGCTGCGGATGCAACATCCCCTGCCCAGAGCTTGGACACCATCAGTATGCTTATGCATTCCCATGGGATGGAGCCATCAGAGACAGGAGAGTTTGAGGTTAACATGGTTGATCAGGGTAGTTTGTTTTTTCCAGTTGCAGATCTAGCTGAGTCTCCCCATAACCATAATGAGGGTAAAGTACCACACAGGGGTGTTGGTAATAGTCCTCAGTAAAGGCCTGATATCCACCCTCTACCTGATGCTGGTGTATCAGTAGGTGCAATGCAGTGTTTTTGCAGGCCATCATACAGGCACAAGCAAGTTCCACCAGGGCCTCAGAAGAGTCTTAGTCTACATGTTGTGTATTCTGACATGTGAGATTGCCTGAACTGACTCCTTTGACAAGATAAATGACACACTGGATTGTGTAGTGTCTGTATTGAAATGTCTGCTGGGGAGATTCAGCATCCGAATGGCTGGAGAACTGCTAAATTGTCAGGTATTAGCCAAGGAGGCAGTGTTAGATCCCACTCACATAGTGGCACTACTTTTACCACTCCATCAATAATTGAGGTGTCCACATGCAGACATGGCAGGCTACATGTTTGTGGTCAAGGATGTATTAGTAACAAGAGCTCATTCATTGGACAGTGTTTATGTTCAGGTAGCACCGCAATTCCTTACCAAAGACATGGAAGTAGCAGAGCAACTCCTGGCAGAGGTAGTTGGCATTTTCAGTGGTATTGACAGTAAGCTAACTAATCTACCATGGATAACTCACATCTGTCTGAAATGCCAAGATGTAGTGCTAGCACAAGTGCAATGATTGTGTTCATGTAGATACATACACTTTGAAACTCATCTTGGCCATAC
Organism: Protopterus annectens; assembly: GCF_019279795.1. Lineage (NCBI taxonomy): Eukaryota > Metazoa > Chordata > Ceratodontiformes > Protopteridae > Protopterus > Protopterus annectens. The sequence continues at coordinate 910,132,481 of NC_056735.1, forward strand.
CACATCTCACACATGTGCGCGCACAGACAGACAGACACACACACATGAACACACACACACACACACACACACACACACACACACACACACACACACACACACACACACACACACACACACACACACACACACACACACACACATGGGTTTCTATTATAACCTTGAACTTGTAAAAGTTCAAATGTCACATAGCCGACACCATATTAATGAACTTTTACAAGTTCAAGGTTAAAACAAATGGCCCCGTATGGCACAGTATGGGAAGATTTCCCTATTCTGCACTGAAGTGCAGTGTCAGAGTTGGTATTTTTAAGTAGCTGGGGAGTGGGGGGTGCAGGGAGGCTTGCCCCCTGCTCAGAGTGTTTAGGTAAGTTTTTCGTTTTTTTTTTTATTTTTATTATATATTCAATATTTCAAACTTTGCTCATATGGTGCCGATCATATGAGGTTCGAAGTTTTGAAACTCCGACTATATAATATAGACACACACACACACACACACACACACACACACACACACACACACGTATGTATGTAAATATTACTAATGAATTTTATAAATCTGTTGCTACTGACGCTGACAATGGGTAATTGCTAAGTAAACTGTTTTTTCACTCACATGCAATCACTTGTTTTGTGTCAGGTTTGCCCTCCTGTACCTCCCACCCTCCACCCTGTGCAAGTGGTGATGACTGTGTCCTGTCCTTTGCCCATTTTATTGTAACTTAGGGTTGCCTATGTCTGATACACAGAATGGATTGCTAATGCTTGCTGAATGAAATGCTTGTTTTTGAATGTATTGCAAAAACTGTTTTTTATAGTTCTTTTTTATGCTCAGTTGTAAATGATTTGTTATATACTTCTTGATCTTCTTTGTATTTACTCTATTATTCTTACTAATGCAGCCTACTAGATAGTAATTAGTGCATGGTCAATGTCAAGTGCAAATGATGGTAAGATTTTCCTGATCACAGCTGGGATATCTACATTGGGCATCTGTAATGGGTGATGTGCACTTTTGGGCAGAATCTTATATCTGTATTGCATATATCACTCCACATTCCTCTAGAATCAAGCCACATTTCATCTTAGTGACTTTTAATACTTGCATATGAGGCCAATCATGTATGTATCTCTATTTCACAGGTTCATCACTTACCATGCCTAATACTGCTGCTACACATACATCTCAACTGTTCAGATTTTCCACAAATTTTTGGTCTGTTCCTCATAAAATTTCTGGTGTTCTGGCAAATCACTGAGGATTGAACTCACAAAATAATGCCATACACTTGAGTTTCGGTCTTCAAGTACTTCAGAAAATGCATGCCAATACAAAGCCTGTTATTTTATCAGCTTTCTATGTTTATAAGAGCAATCTTTAAATTATGTCCCTATTTTTGGGCCTTTGTCCACCCATTATTTTAAGCTTTCTCCAGATTTCTTGGCTAAGAGGCTGAGTTAGCTACTTCATGATGTGTCTTCAGGAGCTGACTCTGTCTGATGATCACAGAATGCTACTATTATATGGGTAAGTAAAGGCTGACAAATTTTGCAGGCATTGATTTTAATGTTTTTATGTCCTTAGCATCTAGGTTTTCACTTAGATAGTGAGAATGTGTGCTATCCCCTACATCTTAGTCAGAGGTGTAGCATATTGTGCATGTCTACATTGGTCAGGGTCATCCATGGCTGCTGGTTCTCCTCAAACTCTATATCTTTATCTGATGCCCCTGTAGGCCATGCCAGAGGTACTGGAAACTCTAGTCCTTAGCCTTGTTTATCTTGTTGCAGCTGTTACCTGACAATTATATTGTGCAATATGGCACACTATGAATAATTTTGCCAAGGTTCCTGAGTTGTACTACAGGATACCACTGGATGTGTCTAGACATTGGAACTTTGATTCAAGCAAGTCAAAAATGCACTCTATAATACTCCTAGTTTTAATGTGTACATTATTGTATCTTTAGTCAGTGTGACTGCATGGGTTTTTCACAATCTTACATACAGGTCACAGGTGTACCATATGTGTGATACATGAAAACTGCCAGTGTTACTTGCACACACATTGTAGATAATCCCTTCGGCATTACCTGCCTCCTTACAGTTGATAAAGTAATATCATTAGGTCGATATTATCTTGTTGAAAGACATGTTCAGCGAACACATCTTCATCGACAAGTAAACAGCAAACCTTGTAATCCCTAAACGGCCAGATCAGCAACTTTTTCCCAGGGGAAAAAAGCGCTTGGCATAAAAAAAAACGTTCAGACCCTACATAGTGGGGGGTCTTCACCCCCCATACCCCCCAGTGTGAGGAGACTGTGCCCCCAACACCCCCAACTAAATATACCAACTCTGAGATCACACTACCGTAGGGAAAAGGGCAAATCTCCGATGATGGCCAAGTGCTTTTTCCCCTGGGAAAAAAGTCGCTGATTTGGCCATTCGGTGATTACAGAGTTTGCTGTTTACTTGTCATTGAAAATGTGTTCACTGAACACGTCTTTCAACAAGATAATATAGACCCGATATAATTTCCTGTTGATGTACCTACTTCCCTGTTCACCAGGTGGAGATTTTATTTCTATGTTTGTGCAATCTATGGTCTGCAGGTCTTCAGGGAAGTATGCCATGGCATAGAATTGTTGCATATTAATTGGTCTTTCCTCTGGGGTATGTGGAAATCAGATGTGATCCTATCATGTTGCAGCATTGCATTTAGAAATTGATGTAATGGAGGCTGAAGCCTATGAAACTCCTAGTGTATCCCCTGTGTGTCTCTGTAAAGTGCCCATAGCTAGTATACATAATGCTACGCATACCCTGGTTTTCACAGAAATGAAATCTTCACAATTCCCCTGTGACTTTAGGTGAGGACAGCAGAAGTATTTCCTCTAGTATATCCCTGTCTATCCTGTATTGCTCTGCAATGTTTGTATAATATATTCCATGATAAGTCAGATGTGGTCTGAAAACTCTTCTCCTTCTTGGTCGAGGTCTGGCAGCAGCAGAAGCACCTTGTAACAAAGTCTGTTGCATTTACAGGTTAATGATAACAGCAGCAACCTCTACATTTATTTCTAAGTGTCTTTGTAGTTGTATTCCAAAGAGTGCTGGAACTGAGGCCAAAAGAGAGTACCATGTGTACTTTATATGTTCCCGAATAGCTCTGCCATGTTAAATTTCTTAATTGACATATATTTCACCTGCATTTGATTTCATTAAAAATTCTGCCCCTTACCCTTGTTTTGAAGATGGGAGCAAGGTACAGAGCTGTTTAACTCATTCCCTCCAGTAGAGCTCTTTTGAGTGTGTACCTTTAACTCCTAGTGGGCGTGGCTTCAGCATTTAAAAATTGAAGTTATCACCTTACATTTTTAACAAATACCCATTGACAGAGGTCATATATCAATGCGATTGTGTTTACCATGTATGCTTCAAGATAAAATTTTCCGATACCTTGTATGTAACATGGCTTTGGAATTATTAATGCAAATATGAACAAGCAATATTTGACGCCTAGAGGAGCAGTAGGAGGTAACTGCAGAAATGCCTGGAGACATCATTCAGCTGTGAATACCAAACATCACACTCGTGTGTGCGCGTGCTCTTAGGGAAAAGTGTAGGCATTCTGAATCCCACCCTGTGTAAGCATTTTAGTTTGACCATTTATTATGAGACCTGTTCTATTTTCCTTTTTATTTCATCTTTGTTGGTGTCATTTCTTCTGGCAAGCCTTTTTTTTTGTATTGTAATAATCAAATCAGATTTGAGATGCAAAACACTATAACTTTCATTTCCCCACACTTCCACAGCTCAATTCTCACATAAGATGTGAGTTTCTGACGAACCAGATTTGAACGTTTTAGGGAATATAAACTAATACATATTCCCAACAGATGCAGTGGTTGTTAAACCCAGACAAGAATGATAAGTGTTTTGATTTGTAAGCATACCTCACAACTGTACAGATTTTTGCAGAATGTACAGATTTTTGCCTCATATTTTTGGCCTGTTACTCATAAAATTGTGGTTTTCTGGCAAATCATTACCAAATCATTGAGGACTGAAGTCAGAAAACAATGACAGACATTTGAAACTCAGACTTCTTACCCTTAAGAAAAGTCATGCTAATGTAAAACCTGTCATTCTATAAACTTTCTAAGGTGCAAGAGCAATATTTTAAAATTGCCCTATTTTTGGGCCGTTGCTCCCAGTTATTTATGGCTTTCTCCAGATTTCTCGCTCAAAGAGGTTGACAGCTATGCTTGTAAGGGAGGTTGAAGTAAATCTCTTAGTGCTATGGTACTAAGTGAAAGGACTAATATTTTTCTTAATGCTTATGTAAATAATGAGTGAGATCTATATGTTGAATATAAGACTTGTTATTCACTAATACAAAGTATTTTTTTAAATAGTTAGTAGTGATAATTTTAAAGTAAAAAAAAAGCTTCATTTGTGATTGAAAATTGTGTTGCACAACAGACTGCATATGTGCATCACATTTCAGACTACTGAGGAAAATAGTGTGTTTGGCAGCAATAAATATAGAAAATAAATGAGCAAATGCAACATGCTCATAGGCCACTTCATAAAATAACATTTATAGAAAATGATGTATGTGATTAGACATCCTACACTAGTAAAAGGTCTGTTCTGAAGTAAACATCTCAAAAAGACATTTCAATTTTAAGCTTGTTGGATACATTGAAAGATGTCTTAACATATGAACTACAACAATCTTGGTGTAAAGTCAAGAAATGTACTGTTGTCCCCATCCCCAAGATGTGCCATTTGGTGCCTTGTGTTGAATTTTTTTTTTAATGAAACATACTTGTAGAAAACTGTGATTGGGAACTAATCATTTGGCATAAACTTTTCAGTGAACTACCCTATATTCTTAAAAGCCAATAAGTTAAGAAGATGCATTCCCCTAAACTTTTTATTTATGCCATTGTTTTCACCTCTTTCATATATTGGATACAGTGTGAATACATCACAAAGAAAGCTGAATGACATTCATTTCATCTACTACTTTTGATGGTATTATATATTCTCTAAAGCACTTTTTTACAGAAGTAATGCACTGTAGAATGACAAAGGCTTTCTTAAGACCAGAAATGAGTCTTGGGCTAGGAAAAGGAGCTTTATGTACTCTACAGTAGCAGTTGTTACATGTCTGTAATGTTTCAGACCTTCAAAATATGTATTGTATAATGTAGTAATGTTCATTTGGTCATAAGTTGTTTATTATGTGTATGTCTATATATCTCTCCATGTATTAACTCATTTAGATATATGCTTACATAAATTAACTCATCTATAATGGTCATCTATAATGGTCATTCCAAACTAACAAACATAAACCCAAAACTGGATCGTGTTAAAGTGACACTTCTCAAAGCCAGAGCTATCAACAACAAATTGCTTGATCTTGAGGCTATCCCACATTAGGAATGCATCCATATTTGCGTAATTACTGAGCCTTGGTTTAAATGCAAAGAAACCAGTCTCTCCGTATGTGGGGTTTTGCCTACCAAGCCTTCAGGCCTAATAAAAACTGTAGTAGCATCCTGGTATTGGTCATGGACCATTTTGCCTCCAAGCAGATTCCCAGAGATCTTCAAATCAAATTAATATTACTCTAGATAACTCTGAACAGGACAGACTCTCAGCTTATAGCTTTTATAGGATAACCTTCATGTCCCGTGTGAATCAATCTAAAATTTCTAACCAGACTCACTGAGCTCCCTATTAACAAGAATTCCATTGTGTTGGGAAACCTTAACTACCCCTCAATAAACTGGGTTACCTGTATCTCCAATGTAGGGTATGCCCAGAAATTCTTTGACTTAATAAAAAATTTCCTGGAACAGATAGTAAACAAACCCACTAAAGGACATGCTGTTCTCAATACAGTCCTTACAAATATAACAACTTCATGCACTATTTCCTGGTGTCACCTTGCCTGATTAAGTCAGACCATAAATTTGTGACATTTAGCTACAAAATCCATAAAGCTCTTGCAAAAATTATATCTCTTCAGTTTAGTCAGGCAACAAACTTTTGACATTCACTTTCAAAATCCATAAAGCCCTTGTTACAAATATCTTTGAATTAAAGGGTTTCAAATGTACTAACCTCAACAAATTCTATGATATGGTTTCAAAATTCACTTATGGCAACATCAGCTCTGAGGCTGACACAGCAATTAGGTTCACAAATGGAGTTCTATAACAATTTAAATAAATACAGTTGTGTCAATCAGAGCAATGAGAAATTCAAAAACAAACTACTTTGGTGGTCAGCCAGCATAAATACCATTTACAGCAAAAAGAAAAATGTTCTTAACTTATACAGCAGAGCCAAACCCACTCATTCAAAAACAGTGTCAAAGATATTATTAAAAATTTGAAAAATACCATTAGCTCAGATAAAGCAACCCATGAACATAGGTTAGTATTCCAAATGGTATCTCCCACACAGACAAAATATATGTTGTCAGTATACTAACAAATATATACACTAAAAACTTTAGACCCAAGTCTTCAGCCTAAAGCCCACAAATTCCTGAAAGGTAGACTGTGCTTTCTAAGACCAAAAATACTTCTTCCATAGGTCCTGACGACATTCCTGGATGTAATGATAAGTATGCCCTTTCAGAGCCAGTCTTCAAAGTGTTTAACCTAAATTTAGCTACAGGTTTTGTAACTGAAGATTGGTGTTGGTGCACCACAGTAGTGATGCCCCTTTTTAAGGGGGGCTTTTCACCAATATCAGGAATTATTGTCCCATCAGCCTGATGTGTCTCATCTGTAAAGCCATCAGGCATATTATAACTGAGTTCATAAACTATGACAATAAAAATTTTAATAGTCTCGAACCTCAGGAGTTTGGCCTTGCCAGGAGAACAGCCTGACTAATAAATCTGGTTAACTTCTTTGAGAAGGTTACACATGCTTTTGGTAGTGGTCATGTTACATATCCTGAACAGGCCAAGCAGTTCAACACTATAATGAACCAGGCATTGCAAGCAAGCTAAATTCTTTAAAATAGATTCCTACACAATTAGATGGCTAGCAAAATGGATAAAAGATACAACCCACATAGTCTGAGCTGCAGGTGGCTAATCAGAAAGTATAAATGTATCCAGCGATATTCCCACAGGTCAGTATTGGCACATCTGCTTTTTGCCATTCATTTTTCCTATGTCCAGACTGGGAAAGAGGAACTCTGACTGATTGCAAGGTGGGAGTTATTGCTCAGTTCCTTCAGATATACAAACTCTTCAGCAAGAACTCACACTTGTAAACACCTGGTATACTAAACTTTGGTTCATATTAAACCAAAAAAGTGAAATACCATGACATTTGACAGACAGCACCTTGCCTCAGTATGTGGTACAGATAATACCACACTACACAATTAAAATGCCATTATTTACCTTGGAATATGGGTTGATAACTGCTGCCTCTCTTTCAATCCTCAAGTGAAAACAGTAGTCAGAAAATCCTTCTATGTAACACAGCTAATTGCCAAGGTAGTATCTCTCAGATCTAAAGATATCATTGTTCCCTTGTATTCAGCATTGAATAGGTCAATTATCAAGCACAGCACCCCCTTTAGGATATACCTCAATAGACATATGAAACAACTAGAATAACCCCAGAAGTTCCTAACTAAGAAGATGATGGACTTAAAGACCCTGAGCTAACAAGAGAAAGATTGGAAGCACTGTCCCTTTATTCAGTATCTTATAGACCCTTTACGGGAGACAAATGCCTTGTCTTCTATGCCATTAAAGATCCAGTTGTGTTGGATCTCCTGTATCTCTACAAGTTTAATAATTCTACAGGTACCAAAACCAGGGACCTAAGTCTTCACCGGCATGCAAATAAGATGTGATGGGCAGACCAATTCATCACATAGCACCTCCACCCTCTTTCAAGAAGACTGCCCCTGAAGACTAAGCAGTGTGATAAATTGCCATGATTTAAATGATACATGAATGATCGAATGGCTACCCACACATTTAGCCTAACACTAAGAATATGGCTGGAGAGAGAGGACTGGCATGGCACAAGTAGTCACAAGACACAATTGACTTAAATTCTATACATTCCTCTATATTTTGACTTCTTACTCAACTATTTTGAAGACTGCAGTTATGGTCCTCAGAATATCAGCTAATACTCTACAAAACAAATGCAGTATGGACTTGCCAGTTACTGAATTATAAAACTAATTTTTATAAATCACAGCTAGCATTCTGAGTATTCTTATTCATTTTTGCAGTAAGTTTAACAGTTAAATGTAGCTGGCTATCTAACAACAGTAAAACATGTGCAAATTCATTACTATTGAGTCCAGCCAAATTCAAAACTAATGACTCCATCCATTCATACATTTTTGATAACTTCTTTACCATAATGTGATATCAGTGCCTAACCTGGGTTCCATTCTGTGCATGACATTAAAGCTTGCTTTAACAGGGTGCTTGTCTGTCACAAGATGCACACTTTCACTCATTCAGTCACACACTGCACATACACATAGAAGCAATTTGGAGTCATACATATTAGTAAATAACAAGCTTGTAGACTACTGACAGAACACACTTTAATGTACTGCACTGGTGATGTATAATTATTTATTGTACAAGTGTTAACCTGAGTGAAAAAACTTATGTTTGGCATTACGTTCTGATAAAGCAAAACAGCATTAGAAACCATCATTTAACTTCAAAACCAAATTTTGCAGTTTCAGGTTAGGTTCCTGTATTATTTTATTAATGATATACTTTTGAAAGCACATTCCTATGGCTCAGCAGAACATTTATTTACTCCTAAAGGTAGATATTTACATATTCTTAATTTCCTGCATAGGCTTTAATTAGTACAACAGTATCAGTTCTTTCTCCCCTTCAAAATGCTTCGATTGGCTTTCAGTATTAACTGGCTAACTGCCCCTTGCTTGTCTTTTTTGTGCGTATCGAGTAATAGTTCACAAAAATAGCCTCTAATATTACATACACTGTCATTTATGTATAAAAATATAAGTGACATAATGTCATGCAAATAATCTGCAACAATCTTAATGATTCTAGTGCATCTCAGTGAGGTATTGACCTTGGGGTATTATTAGCACACTTTGTTCATTTCTGATGTACATTTTCATCAACATTTTGTCCAAATGAATGAGATTGGTTAAAATTAGAAAGTGAAGAAGGCAGGAAGTTTAAAGATTTTTGAAAAAAAGGCTAGAAGTGTTGTTGCCATGGCTATATTTAGTCTAGCATCTGCTCCAAGGAAACTGCATTACTTGAACGCAATTACAATTATGCTGTCCGTGAGACAAACTATTTTATATGTTCAAGGCATGGGAGGCTTTGGTTAAGAATAAAGACAAGGCATTTTCTTATGATACTTCTTTAGTTTTTGCCTCTTAACGTGGCATGATTCAATAGGATGAGTCATTCTTTCAAATGTCTTTTACCCTTATTTAGTACAATGTTAGTTTTATTGAAGTTGATTATCAGGTTTTGTCAGGGCAGTTTAATGATAGATGGAAACTCAACTTGCAATTTTTTTAAGCTATTACATTTTATTATCACAAAGAGTAAAATAAAAGGATAGAGCATATTTTTTCTATTCATTCAAACAACAATAATAAACTGTTTTAACTGCTTTATTCCCTATGCTATACCGTGCACAGTAAGAAAGGTATCACACTGTTCCAGTGTTATTATCACTTTCTGGAGGATGAGAGAAAATACAGTTGCAAACATGAATAAGTTAGACAGACAATTAGCTGTTACACAAATCAAGTATCCAAGTATTTCCCTCCTTTCTTTGCTGCTAATTATATTAAAAATCAGTGTTTAAATAAAAATATTTGTATTCACCACCTAACATATGTACAAGGTGCATTGAGAAATTTAATCTGTATACTAAAGCATTTCACTTCACCAATCTATTTTTTGCAGACTTAAATGCTAGGGCAGGATTCACGAAGCCTCCGTGTAAGAGATACATGGCTTACATGGAGGCTGCAGTTAAACGGTGTGACGTCAGCATGTCATGCATATGCATGAGGACATGCTGAATCACACCTAAGGCTAACACGGTCTGTGGAAGACAGTAGGGGGCATGTCCATAGGCCGAGCCCTGCAAGAGGACACACCCCAGAAGAGTAAAATTGCCCAGAGTAAACACCCATGACAGAGGCCATGGAAATGTGAATAAACACAACACAACACATGCCCCCACAGACTATTAACATAAAATATATAAATGAACATGTTATATATTTTTTTTAAATTGTAAAGATGTTTGCCCGTGAGTGCGCTCGTTTGCGCGGGAGTGCCCGTCGCTTAGCCACAGTTAGCAGTCAGTGGAAAAGGATATAAGAACTAAATATGCAAAGTAAGCCAAGAAGCAATAGCATAGCGGTAGAGATGTCGGCTGAAGAGCAGGCATTCATGGTTTGAACCCCCACAACATTAAACTTTATTTTTAGTAAAATAAGCACAAAACAAGTCCCTGACAAATATGTACACATATAAAATCATAGTTTATGTAAAATGTAATGAAATATTCCATTTATTTTGAAGAAATGTGAGATAACAAAACAATAAAAAATGCGAGCTGTGCCTATAGCTGAGCTACAGTTTAACAAGGTGAGTGCATCTGCCCGTAGGTGAGCAATGGTTCAACAGGTGTAAAATGAGTGCCCGTAGGTGAGCTGTGGTTTAACACGCTGAAACTGTGTGCACCTAGCTGAGCTGAGCGTAATATGTGTGCTGACAGCCAAATGAAGCGTAAACCTGTGTAACCCGTTTGCACGGAGCTGCGCACCGCACCAACAAGCTAACCGATGGGCAACGTTGAGCAAGCTGTATCAAAACTGCCTTTACACAGACACACCCCCTAGCCTGTCTAGACAGTCATAAAAAATAAAAAGCAGTGGCAAGGTTCGAACCCAGGATACTATGCACCACAGTCAAGGTACTGAACCACTAAGCCATGACAGCAGTACCTAGAAATGCAGTAATAGCAAATATATAGGAATGAATACAAAGTGGAGCATGACAAAGCAGGTTTTGTTAAGTTGATGCAATTCCAAAATGGCCAATCACAGATATGTGCAGGAAAAACGGCATATATAAGCCCCATAGGTGGGAATACACAGCATAAATGATTGTAGAACTAACTTGCAGCCAGAATGTCAGGAGTAGGTGAGGGTAGTTGCTTTCGAGCACAGAGGTGGGGCATTGAGGAGTCTAGATACATGGTCTGGCTCCTAGTCCACAATCATGAGGCCCAACTCATGCAGGGCCAGGTCCTGTGGGGAGCATATATGGCTGAGGCATGGGACCGGTTGGCTCATGATCTCACCAGTGCCACAGGGATTCCAAGGACTGGTGAGCAGGTCCGTCACCACCATGTGGACCCAAAGAGACACAAGCAGGACCAATTGAACCTTTGGATCCAGGAGGCCCGGCAAATGCCCAACGCCCCACTACTGAGTAAGTTACATTTAATTACGTATGTAAGAATTTAAAATAGCTGATATTATGGAGATGTGTATTCCAATATTACTTCATTTATATTACAGCTGCAGGTATCCGTTCTGCGAACCGCAGAGCCTATGGCGATAGGCTGGTGCGGTTGCGCCACCAGGCAGGTCAGTAATCCTCTCCCAGTAACTGTAAAGAAATATAAAAGTATGACAGTTAGCAAAAGAGTGCAGTGTAGTCACTAAGTAATAAAATGTGCAAGTAACAGTGTAAGGGTGTTTGCAAGTATTGCTTGATTACAAAAGTGTGTTGCAGTCTGTAATCCAAACAGAAAAATGAAAATGTCTGAAATAAAGTCTGAAATAAAGATGCCCCACCTGTAATATAATAGTACACAACCTGCAGCAGGCTGAAAAGTACAGCTGCAGAAGATGAGCAAATCACATGTGTGAAATATACCCCTGTTGAAATACTGAAACATGACAGAAGTGAGACTGCTGGAAATTATTGTAATAACTACAGGTAAAACATGTCAATAAAGCCTAGAAGTAAGTACCATCCTGAATAGTAAAATGAAAACAAGTGAGAGAGTGTGAGAAAGAGTTATGAATCCACCAATAAAGTAGTAATAACCCCTGAATAAAGTATACTGCAGTCAGTACAGAATGAAATGAATGTGAGAAGCAGAACCAAACAGAGAAATCTGTTCAAAGTGTTGCTGCAGCTGGAATGTGTATCCCAAAATCTGGATATGTTGCTCTCAGTCTGCAATATGCAGATAGTATGATTGTCTGATATACCAGACATCCACAGTTGACTATAGCTATAGAAAGCAAATGTAGCAGGATGATGTAGCTGAACAAGACCAGATATGAATGTGTAGAAAGAACAATAAAATGCATATTGATGTAGCAGTAACAGTCCTATCACCAAATTGAAGTAGTTATCATATAGGAAACTGTAGTTAGAACAGTAGTGTGTATGTGCAGCTATTAGAAATGTACAGCATATGTATTGGTATTTGAAGGTGTTAATATTATTTTCTTCACCCCACCCTATAACCACATATAACCCATTCAACGTGAAAATGATATGTGCAATCACAATTAACACCCCTGGACATTTGTCCTGTTGGGTCATAAATATTTGCATGTCCGTTGATGCATCTGCCCTGTTCATACATCCAAACCTGATGGCCTGTTGCCATCAATCAACCCTGCATGTTGTTGGACTGTGTATTGCTGTTCAAATTATGCATGTGTTATGCTCGCTGTTCAATGGTGTGAATATCTGGGTGTTTGGTTAATGGGAATACTAATGCATGCTGTTACAACTAATTGCGAATGGTATTGTATGTTACTAACCCAAACTGTCATGACATAATGCAAAACATAGGACGATGGGGAAGGCGGGATCCAGCGGACCCACCTCTCCCACCTCAGCTGGCGAGTGCACCTGGCACTAGTGCCCAGTCTGGCCCCTCCTCCGGTGGTCCTGTGCCACCTGCAGGTGGAAGTGCTGCAGGAGATGGGACCCATCCCCCCTCTGCAAGCGTGGCCAGAGGAGAACCACCACTCACCCTCCATAGCGTCCGGACTGTGGTGCGTAGGGAGATCCGGGACTCTGTTCTTGGGCCCCTATGCCAGCTTGAGGCACAGGTAGCACAACTTACGGGCATGCCTGTTCCCCCGGCCTACACAGCCCCCAGCACAGCCCCATCCTGGGCAGTGAAGGAACAGTGGCAACTGCCCATGGGTGGGGATATCAGTTCCACTGTTGCCATCTGTGGGCTCATGGGCTCTGGATATCCAAACATCTGTCCCCGTCAATTGTGTAACCCCCCCACACGTATCATACGTATGCGTCTTGTTAGTCTTGTCTGTTGACCTACCCAACCTACCTCCCCAGCTATACCGACTTCCTTCACTTGACATACCACTCTCACCTGAAAAAAAAAAAAAGGGCACTCTATACCCACAAAAAAATTATGCCCCATACATAGCTGCCCATTCCGCACACATGTCTGCTGGACATGGAAACTGTCAATTGCAATTGGCTGTACAACAAGTATTATTGTTGTCCTGACACCTCTCTCAGGGGTGGAAGGTTTCAAATGTCACACCAAATTACATACATATGCACAGCTGTTGCTGATGAAGAAATGGGCAGCTATGGGCCTTACCTACATCCCTCCTGCAAATCCCAAGCTTGTTTCCCTACTGTCTTACCCTCTTTGTGACCCCTTTTTCACCACTTTTCTGTCTCCCCATTTTCATTTCTTTCAAAGAAAATAGTGCAGGTGTGCGCCAGAGTAAGCACTGTTAAGCGGTTGTAAGCGGGTGTGCGCGGGTGTGTGCATGTGTGCGCGGAGCTAAACGCCAGTGCGCATGCGTGAGCTCCGTGCAAACCGGCTCTAACCCGGTTACAACTGCTTAAAAGTGCCTTAGTCACTCTGATTGACAGGTCCTGTAGTCAGTTCAAAAACAAAATAAAATCCCACTGTCAGTCCCTTGGAAACAGTCATCTGCATGACCTACCACTAAGCCATGACTCTTATACAAGAACATTGTGCTAAAATAAATATATCATGTAATAGTAGGAATGAATGTAAAGGGAATATAGGATGTGTAGTACACAAAGCATGTCATTTATACTTACTGTCAAAAATAGTGGATTTCCATAATAGTAGTGCATGAACAGAAACAGCCATGCTAGTTGGTAGCTAGTAGGTAATAATGTCAGTTAATGTACATGTATATATATATATATATATATATATATATATATATATATATATATATTTATTTATTTATATAGTTGTAGGTGTCAGTGTGCATACACACTTACTACAGGAAACAGGAGAGAGGAATGGAGAAATGTGAATCTACAACACAGCCTGAATCATAAGAGAGATACTAACCTTTACACTCACAGAACAGTGTCCACAGCATACCAGCATGATCCCTGCCCTTACAATCTGAAAGGGCAACGCCTATCTCACATACCCTTTTATAGCACTGTCCTGAAATCACAGTGAGAACTGCAATCAGTACACAACTGGCTGCATGCAATTAGCAAATGCTGGCTTACAATTGGTGCAGAGGCAATCACATGGACTTATGCAGATACCTACAAAAGCATCCTGTACTTACACTCCACACATGCAATACGTTCATTGCACTGTCTGGAGGCAGACAGAGAGAGAGAGAGAGAGAGACAGACAGAGACAGAGAGAGAGAGAAAAAAAAACACAAACAACAACACACGGTACACACACTGAGTCTAAGCTGTCAGCAGTGACAGTAGCAAGCCATGCCAGCAGCAGCAGGAAGCAGTAGTAGCGGTAACGCAACCAGCTGCAACAAACACAGGTAATGTAAATTAGCAGGTTAATAGTCTGCATACTGTGAACCCTCCATATGTGTCATAGGTCTGTATCCATAGGTATGTCCATGTGATATGTTGTGTGCACGTAGTTCCACCAAAAGGGGATGCCTATACATTACATGTCAGTCAGTGTTAGGCCATGATCCTGGCAGCAGTTTTCTGTTGCAGTGTGGCCTGTCTGTAGGATGTGTGTGTCAGCTGGTGTAACGACTATGGCGCTTAGTTAGCAGTCATCTGGGAACTTTGTCATCCACAACCCGCACATGTTCGCTTTTACATCTGAGAAATAAATGCCAAACAAGAGGGGTCCTAGGACAGAGGCCTGTGGGATACCACATGTGACTGGCATTGAGTCTGACATGGCTCCTACAATATCGATATTATGGATTCTGTATGTCAACCAGTGTGCAACCCATCATGTGACATATGTAGTAACATGTAAGCTAATGAGCTTGTTTATGATGCCTGAGTGGAGTACCGTGTTGAAGGCCTTAGGCAAGTCCAGGTAGGCTGTATGGATTGCGTTGCCCTCATCAATGGCTGTAGTGACTGTTTTGAAAGGTCAACCAGGTTTAAAAGGCAGGATCAGCCCATCACAAAGGCAAACTGGCCGGGAACAAGTGTCTGCAGGTACCCAATATCACTGTATATGCGTCCCGTACTGAATCATTCCATAGCATAGCAGACCAGGCTGGTTAAGCTTATGGTGCGGTAGTTCCCAGGGTCAGTAGAGGTGCCTCCTTAGTGGAGTGGGACCACTGTTGCTGTATGCCAGTGTTCAGGTACATATCCTGTAGTACGGCCAAGGTTAAATATCAGACTTATATGCGGTTGTATGTCCTCTTGGAGTTCAAGTAGCACACATCCAGGGATACCATCAGGTCACATTGATGCTGTGTGTTCTGCTTTGCTGAGGGCGGCCCTCACCTGGACATGTGAGATGATAGGGGGGTTACATTCAGCTGTGATAAGTATTTCTACTTGTGGGGGAGAAGGATGGAGGATACGTGCACCAAAACTGTCTGCAAGAATGTTGCCAATATCTGTGTGTTCGGTGAATGTTAAGTAGGTATGTATTAACTCAGAGGATATCCGAGGCATTTGGTCCATATGTGTAACATAACTGAAGAAGGCCTTGTGGTTATCTATAGTGTTCGTGGCCATTTCCCTTCCAGAGTAGGCCGTGGATATTGTTATGAGAGACCGTAGCTTATTACCAGTGCTGACCACAGATGCCTTCCCTTAATGTGAATCTGCTCTGTCCTGCAGTAGCCTCCTTCTATTGTTATACAATCTGCCTTTGGCTTTGGTCCACAGGATGCCTAACCTTTGTGCATAGGGTCTGGGTTAGAAATGTGTATGCGTGTTCCATGCAATCTTTGGGATGTCCATGGGAAGCATTCGCAAAGGGGTCAGCAGTGTGGGTTGTGGCTTCCACTGGCCCAGTGGGCTGCATGGATACCATCTCAGTCCTAACAAGTGAATAACTGTTTAATCACATGCATATCAAAGTAGTCTACTCTGCTGGTGGTGGTGGTGGTGGGATATGTATATCCAGGCTGAGTAACTTGTGTCCAGATCACACTAGTGGATGGCGTTCCACATACAGTACCTTGGTATGAACCCCCAGAGTGAGGTTATGCATTGGACTTGTCGCAGTGTGCTGACCGATGGGGCATGCTACTATGTTGTATAGAATGTGGCAGGTATTGTTGCACAGGTGTTGGCTGAGCACTGATATCTGGCCATGTACTTGTGTATCCACCAAGAGACACACACATGCTACATATGGGAGTAGTAGTATATCACTACAGTTGAGTATCGTGTATAGTATGTGTGCCATATATTACTGACATAGTCTGCTGATATCCTGTTTGTGTTCTCTTCCAGGGACATGGCGCGTCAGCATAATCCCGCCTACTCTGCAGCAGAAGATGAGGAGATACACCAGAGCCTGGTGCAGGATTATGACATACTGTTTTCCCGCACCAGCCAGAATCAGCAGGAGAGGGCTGCACTGTGGCAAGACCTTGCCCATAGGGTAAATGACATTGGCACACATAATAGGACATATGAGCAGGTACGACATCACTGCAGTGATTTTATCAGAAATGTCTATCAGCGTGTGTCGGATATCCACAGGCAACAGGTTGCCACAGGAGGTGGGGTGGCCACACATCCCCCCCTCACCAGACTGGAGGGGCTACTCCTAAGTGTTGTGGCTCCAGCCCCGGAACAGCAACAGCAATATACCTGCATCATGATGGAGGCTGGATCCACACAGCAGCATGACATGGAGCGTGCAGGTAATATGCCATATGTACACTTGACTGTTCTGTACACTGTTAGTTTATGCATGTGTAAGGTGTGTCCGTTGTATGTAGCTGTCAACATAGTATGCAATTGTGCAGGTGTAATATTGGCAATATCAGCAGCTGACGTGTGAAAGGCAACTGGTTTACTATTGCACTGTATCATATGCAGTATCAATGGCACAGTTGTGCCCACTGACATTAATCTCCTCATTTCTGCAGGTCCCTCCGGTGTTACAGCAAGGCAGGCCATCCATGCTGGTGAGTGTGTTTTAACAATACCTATAATAGTCCTGATAGTGCTAGTAATACTAGTGTAACTCAATAGTGCTCTGTGTGTATACCGCGGGGTGTGCATGTGTGCATGTGTGCATGTGTGCCTGTGTCCACGTGTGCATGTGTGCATGTGTGCATGTGTGCCTGTGTCCATGTCTGCATGTGTGCATGTGTGCCTGTGTCCACGTGTGCATGTGTGCATGTGTGCATGTGTCCATGTGTGCACGTGTGCATGTGTGCATGTGTCCACATGTGCATGCGTGCATGTGTGCCTTGTGTCCACGTGTGCATGTGTGCATGTGTGCAAGTGTGCATGTGTGCATGTGTGCATGTGTGCCTGTGTCCATGTGTGCATGTGTGCATGTGTCCACGTGTGCATGTGTGCATGTGTGCATAAGTGCATCACTGGTAACATTGTGTGGACACTGTAAACTGTGGTTCCTGTCTTCCTCCCACAGGTTCTGGTGCTGCTCTTTTGCCCTGCAGCAGGGAACCTGAATCTGGTGCCACAGGTACTGGTAATGATGATATCTGTGTAATGGCACAGGAAGGTGTGTCAGGGTCCACCATTGGTCAGCCAATTGACATTACACAGCTGTCAACCCCATCATTGTGCACAGTCATCCTGCCAGTACATCCTATGTCACCATTGTCCCTAGCTGATGGACAGGATACAGTGGTCATTGACCAGGGTAATGTGGTATCTGTGGCATATGCTTCCCCACACAGCAGCCATGGGCAGGGTCCTGCGATGGTACCACACAGACAGTTGCCCATGGGTTCTCGTGGGAGCATCCGTGGGAGTACTGCCTCTGGCAGACATGCCCAAAGAGGTCTGTCAACCTCAGCTATGTTTCAGGCTGTCATGCAGGCACAGTCGCTTATGGAAAGATACACCAGACAGGGTCTGAGGGAGCTGAGAGCATGTCGCACAGCCATGACTGACAGTATGTGTGACATCGGGGATGCTATCCGTAATTTCACCGATGTCATAGACAGACATTGTGGGGAGATATTACAGCAGTTCCACAACCACATGTCCATGAGCCCGGGCAATGGTGGGCGGTTGCGGTGTCGACGTGGCCATATGCCAGCAACAGCAGCAGCTGGCAGTCGGCGCGGACGACAACAGGCCCGCGGACATCCCCATAGTGCCAGCAGCAGCCCCAGCTATGCTGGGTCTGTGCTGTCATTGGAACACCCCAGGATACCATGTGCACGTGGCTCTGGACAGTCCCAACAGGGACCTGTGTCCAGTCAACACACTCCCGCTTTTGATGACAGTACCCAGTCTGGCTTAGTACCGGATACAGTCCGCAGCACCCCTGCCAGGCACAGGTACCCTGTCCGTGCCCACAGACACTGATCTGTATGACCTGCCAGGTGCAGTCTGTGGCTGTCCACAAACACCTGTATATGGCAGCCATGAGGTGGAACTGTGTGCATCCATACACACATGCAAAATGTTAACACCTAGGGCTACCACATACATGTACACACTGCACCAACAGTGCCCCACCCTGTACTGCTGTCCATCACCAACACACATACACACACATGTCAATTGGTGGTATCAGTGGCAGACTCAGGCATACCTAATTCACACCCTGTGCATATGATGAAACTGTGCCACCTCCTGCAATCTCCAACATCAGTGCAGGAACAGGTAAACATGTTGCTGATGCACAGGGTGACTACATAGAAGTGTATTAATAGTATCATGTTGGTAACAGTACAGTGTGCTGATATGACTGTGTGTATATCCCAGCATGCCTGATGCAGTAACCGTATGAGTGTCCTGAATTGTTATCTACACCCATAGTACGTACCAAAGTGTAACAGCTGCACATTATTGCATACCGGTGGTAAGGATGTCAACAGATAGCCACATACATGGGTAGCACAGGGGGGAAGCTAATGCAAGTAGTGATACGCAATGATGGACATGTACAGTAATGGTGGCAAGTTGCCCACAATGATTATGCAATGTGGATGTTTGCACATGTTGATATGTGTGCAGTGCCAATGTAATCCAAATCACAATTAACTATGACATAATATCAGTTCTACCATGGACATCTGCGCTGTGCATTCCTGGGTACATGTTGATAGTGCCTACATATTTGCACTGTTACCAACTGTTAGTGTTACCCCTTCTTTGTTGTACAATGGACTACTTCCAGCCCTGCTTACTGTAGCTTTGTTTGCATGCATGTTCGCTTGGGGTTCCCTGGAACACTGCTTCCACCTGCAATGCAGAGTTACAGTGCTTCTGTGGACTTCTAGTGACATCTGCATAGCGTACAATACGTATGTCAAGTTTACACATGACAGAACATCACTGTCTGTCCTGTTCGCATGTACGTTGCCTGTGACACATTGCACATGTCTTACCTGGCATTTACCCACGTGTGCAGTCATATATGCCAGTGCTATGAAATCAGTAGCAGTACACCCACACATACACACCTTCAGTATGTTGTTCCCCATTGGCCCTATGTGTTGGTAATCACCATGGCAATCACACTACTATGGTAGCATGTGCAAAGATAACCTGTTTATCACCTCTATGGTCCAGTTGTGGTTTATGTGAATCATGTGGCAATGTCACAGCTGCCACATGTATGCAGTCAACCCTCACCCCTGGCCAGGAACGTACAACACATGTGTGGGATGCCACCACATAGCCAATCTGGGGACTGAGCACTCTGAACCCAGTAATGCCATACCCTGTCAGGTGGCATGACATACTACAGTGACTACAATACCAGTCAGACATAGACCCGCACTGACAGCAATCTGAACACACTGGGGCATACTTGGAGACTCAGAATAGCATCCTGCCTGAGCATCACACACCTCCGCAGCTGGCACACAGGCATACTTTACGTCAGAACAGAGCACATGCCACACATGGCACACACATCCTGTGTTCCACACACTCACAACCTGTAGGGCTATACAACACACCTGCTACAGATGTGTCAGCTACCTCTCTTGGCCGCTGCAGTGGGGTCCCGCTCAACAGGCTGTACATGGTGAAGGTCATAGTGATATGCCTGTGGGGCACTATGGTCCACCACAAAACACATGCATACAGGTCAGTCAGAGGCATGGACACATATGACTCAGTCATTGACCATGCCACTATGGATGACTTGAGACATACCTCCCTGGACTACGTGATAGGGAACATAGAAGGGATCTCTCAGCATGTGGCACGGGCCAGTATGAGCCTGATCTTGGTTGCCATCATACCCTCACCAGGTATGCTACCACTATATGTAGGAAGGGTGTTCTATGTCTACATTCTGCTCAATCTCCAATGTCATTCATAGGGTATCCACTGGCTGTCAACGTGTGCTTACATGCTAGGGAAGCCACAATGATTTGCGAGGGGCAGCTTGCATGTGCCACCCATGGGCCAATGTATATTGGCGAAGCCCCTTGATACACACATAGTGCCTTATGCTGCAGGACATGGATTACATAGCCACTTCAGCGGGTATTACACAGGATAGGACACTAACAGTGATGTTACACAACACCAGCAGTGTACACCGCAAGATGCATGCACTGGACACTGTCCTCAGCATGGTGAACTGCAATGTCTGTGCAGTACCAGAGTCCTGATTCATGGTTCACAGGTGCAACCCATCACTGCCAGGTTATACCTCATACCATGCCTGTCATCCCCTACACATGTAACACACATGGACAGGGGGGTGGTATCCCAAGGCACCACAGATACACACGCCTCCAGGTTGTTGGCACAGCACAAAGCATCAGGGCCTATTCATGTGCAGCTAACAGTGTGTCGGACTGCCTTCTGGTTCATAGCCTGGCACACACAACCCTCCCATACACAGGAAACCCACCTATCCTCCATAACAACACTGGCAATATGACAGTCTCAAGAACTGTCTTTATATGGCTGGACTGCATCCAGCCAAACATTGTGCGTGAGCATTACTGTAGCTACAACACACTAGTTGAAGGGTTCCCAGCATGTGGTCACTGAATTGCAGTGGAATAACATGTTACCACTCCCACAACAGGTGGGAACATGCAGCACCTGTACATCGACTACATGTAGACTATATGGCCCAGACCAGATGTGTATCCCCTGCTGTAGGTATTTTACCATATACACCCACACTGTATAGACACATACTATGTCTGGCCCCTGCACAGTAAGGCACAGTCATATTGTTAAGCATTGCAAATACCATTTATCCACTCGAGGCACGTGTCAGACATGGTAACTACTGCAGGTCACAGGTATTTATGTGTATGTGTCACACATACATCATGTGTGCATTGCCATTGCTGGTTTAGGCAATGGCATGCATTGTTATGCACAAAGACCCACACAAGGTCATAATGTGTGACACAACCACACGTGGCAGTTGTGGGTTTCCAAAACATACCTATCTGTACTCTGACAATGGTAATAGACCCAGTAGCGGAGCGCACTATTGGCATTACTGGCAAACTAGCCCTGTTTGGCTGTGCTGATAGTGTGGTGACATCCCCTGTGTTTACTGGGGGAATATGCAGCATCTGGTGTATTGCAGTATTTGCCAAAAGGATCTGTTCTCTCACACTTTTAATTACACACACCCTACTACCCCCCCCACACACACACACACACACACACACACACACTTGCCATTTGTAGGATTCATAGCCCTACTTTGCTATGTCACAACATGTGAGAGAGATGCATTAATGAAGCACACTATTGGGATTACTAGGAGGTTCCTCTTCTCCGGCTGTACTTATAGGGTGCTGACATCATCACTGTTTGGAATGGGTAATGTGCATCATGTAGTGTGATCTCCTGATTGCCAAAACTAACATGTTTTTCATACAGAATTGCACACACACAAACTCCCCACATACAAACTTGCCGATTTCAAACCCCTACCTAACTATGTTATGACACTTGAGAGGGACGCTTTAGCAGAGTGCACTATCCAGATTACTGGGAGGTGTCCCTTCTCCAGCTGTATGTATAGGATGCTGACATCATCAGTGTTTGGAAAGGGTAATGTGCATCATGTAGTGTGATCTCCTGATTGCAAAA
Source organism: Protopterus annectens (assembly GCF_019279795.1). Lineage (NCBI taxonomy): Eukaryota > Metazoa > Chordata > Ceratodontiformes > Protopteridae > Protopterus > Protopterus annectens. The sequence goes on from NC_056735.1 coordinate 910,155,069, forward strand.
AAGCACATGTTTTTCATACAGAATTGCACACACACAAACTCCCCACATCCAAACACACACACTTGCCATTTGCAGGTTTCAAACTTCTACCTAACTGTGTTATGACACTTGAAAGAAACGCATTAGCGGAGTACGCTATTCGAATTACTGGGAAGTTTTCTTTTTCCTGCTGTACTTATAGGGTGCTGACATCATCCGTGCTTAGATAGGGGAATGTGCATCCTGTAGAGTGCTTTCCCAGTTGCCAAAAGGGACATCTCCCTCACACAGACTTGCACACACACTAACCCCCCTCCAAACACACTGGGCAGTTGCAAGATTCAAACCCCTACCTAACTATGTTATGACACTCATGACAGATGCATTAGCGGAGCACTTTATTTGAATTACTGGGAGGTTTCCCTTCTCCTGCTGTACTTATAGGGTGCTGACATCATCCGTGCTTAGATAGGGGAATGTGCATCCTGTAGAGTACTTTCACAGTTGCCAAAAGGGACATCTCCCTCACACAGACTTGCACACACACTAACCCCCCTCCACACACACTGGGCAGTTGCAGGATTCAAACCCCTACCTAACTACGTTATGACACTCATAACAGATGCATTAGCAGAGCATGCTATTCGAATTACTGGGAGGTTTCCCTTCTCCTGCTGTACTTAAAGGGTGCTGACATCATCCGTGCTTAGATAGGGGAATGTGCATCCTGTAGAGTACTTTCGCAGTTGCCAAAAGGGACATCTCCCTCACACAGACTTGCACGCACATCAACCCCGCTCCCCCACACACACTGAGCATTTGCATGGTTCGAACTCCTACCTACCTATATTATGACACTTGAGGGAGACGCATTAGCAGAGTGCGCTAACCGAATTACTGGGCATCTGGTCTGCACCTGCAGTATTTATAGGGTGCTGACATCTTTATTTCTACAGAGGTATCTACATCTAGTACTACCTGTCAGGTGGGGGATAGCATATATATGCATTTGCAGCCACCTACGTCAGGGTCAGATATGCACATTGCACTGGCAGGTTATGTTCTATACCATGCTTCGTGACCACAGGACCTGTAACACACAACACAACCAGTCCAGAACACCACTCCCACATCCAGGACACACACTTTGCTTCCCTGGGAACATTGCCGGGATATGCAGGTGTTCACATACACCATTCCAGTTGTTAACATCAGGTACAGGCATATTGTGTGTGAGAACTACTCAGGCCTCTACCACTTTACCCTACAGCCACTACAATTTGTGGGTCCATGTGCTATGGCAGAACCACACACCACAGCCACATGGTGGAATACATATTGCACCTGTCCATCTGCAACATGGGTACTCACTGTTCCACACCAGAGGTAGACCACCATTGTTGATATCTGACCATACCCACCTTTCCCTGGACATCCATATCCCATCCCCACCCCAGGCAAGGTTGTCACTGCACACAAACTGTATTTAGCACAAGCAGACTCTACACTTGTGAAGACTGGGGTGGACGACTTCAAAGGACCCATGCTGGGGGACTATACTGGCGACTCTGCATAATCCTTGACAATTGCATTCTATGAGCATGTGTAAGGTTTGCATTGATCATGCTATCCCACATATACCCATGACTGCTCCACAACAAGACACCTGTCAGGTGTACACCAGCCATATATGAGCCGTCCAACAGACAGAGTGAGCTAATACATTGCAGAGCTGTAGCCCACAGAGGAAGGACATCTGTGAACAGTTCCGGCACAACACTTTATTCCCACATAATCATCCCAACACAGTGTTGACAGTGGAATTGTCCAGACAATGCAGATAGGGCTCCCCTCAGTCTGTTATTGACGGCCACTTACTGTTAGAGGTCTTCAGCAACCCTCTTCCAGCACACACCAACAACATGGCTGTGGCTTAGCACATTCAAACCCTGGGATCTCCACTGTGCCCCTGCTTGACAGAGGCACAGCTCACTAGCTTCACACATTGCCTTATGTGACCTACTTTACAGTGGCACAGTAGCCTACTGTACTGGGAATGCAGGTGCCAAGCACACTCTGGCTAAGCTGTCATTCCCTAGGGCAACAAGCCTAGTATTGACCTATACACCCATATGTTCAATTGTCAGATTCACAATATTTGTTGTGCTGTTATACTGTTTGCAGGTCTTTATTGCCATAGCATTCCCTGTTCCTATGAACAACTTGTGTATCTGTGGAAGATGTTTGAATATGAGGGCGATCCACTATATCACTTATGTCTCTGTAGTCATTTACTGTGTGCACTGGGCAGATTGCTGTGTTGTGGTTGGTTCCTGGAATGACACGTACAAATACCAGATATGTGTGGCCAACTGCTAAATGGAGATATGGCCTAAGTGTGTGAGCATGCCCAGTTCAGCCTTTCCATGGCATGTTGTCTGACATATGCCTCATTTATCAAAGTGTGCGAGCATGCCCAGTTTGAGCTTTCCATATGTTGAACTCTGAAGTCCACCACATATTTGGGTGTGTGTGAACTTCAACAATATCTCACATTTATGGTTGTGTGTTGGGTGTCATGTTGTATACTAACTGGCCAACTGCTTCGTGTCTGCCACAACAGGGATTATACTGTGCCTGCAGGGATTGCATGGGATACTTTGCATACAGTTGTCAACATCCTTTCATAATGACCTAACACTGTAGTACCGTATAGTGTACTGGTTCAGTACTTTCACTGTGGTGGACAGTATCCTGGGCTTTAGTCCTATCACTGCTTGACATCTTCATAGTGAGCACAACAGACTGTGTAGGGGCCAGTTGTGCACATATGACCATGTTGCATTATGTTCAGATATGGACTACCTACACCAGGCTTGTCCAACATTGGTAGTGTATTCCACAACATAGGTAGACATTGGCAAACACTAGCAATGTTCCCTAGGCCATTTCTGATGCTAGTCACAGGGTGTGTTTGTCCTTCGACACACATTGTAACTGGAGTGTGCCATGGCATATGTCATGGTTAGTATACTGTGCCTCCATCTACCTCTGACATAATAGTGATACCCAGGGTTAACCTACCATCTCCCATCCACTCATCGGGATTCCTCTTGAGGGGTGTCGATAGGTGACTCTCTGGCTAACCTGTACTGGGAGTTTACTCAAGAGTGGGGGTGCCTTCTGTGTTATGGATCATTCTGTACAGCTTGTCCTATATATATGTCAGTGCTGGGGTTCAGGTCTCTCATGTGCATAGCTCACTGCCATTCAGATTGTACAAGGTGCAGCATGTTCATTGATTCCAGCTTGGACATGGCTTCATACATCAGGCACAGCTTACCTCTGGCTGGGCAGTATGGCAGTGTGTGGAGCTGCAGTTTGTTTACTCAGGCAACACATGGCATCTGTTCATGCTCTTTGCTACTCCTGGTGGGGTACTGTTGTGGACTTTACAGTTGATGGAGGTGTCTGCTGAGGTATATCCCACATGGGCTATTGCAGTCAATTGTGACACTGATGAAGGATGACTGCAGAGCCACAGTGACCTCCCTTATCTACATCTGACAACCTTCATGATTGGGTGGGTATATGGTATGTTTCTGTGAACACTACAGCCACATGTTTGTCCAGTGCAGGATATCTATCACCTTATGTCCCCAGGTCTCTCATTACATGTTAGGTAAGTAATGGGTTAACACCTGTGTGGTAATTTGTGGGCACTTACTGTATATCCATGGTGGTTGTCTATACACAGTTCTGCAATTAGCTTGCTGACATGGCTATGGCTCCAGTTGTCTGTTTCTAGGTGGCCCTTTTGTGGGTTGCTTGTGTCAGCTGGGGGTCGGATATGGTGGGCTGTTTGTACTCCTCTGCATACATGTTCAGTCACAGTCCTTCCATGTTGGCCTGTACCTATGGGCATATATACGGAACGGGAGGGGTCCCAGGACCAAGCCTTGTGGGATGCCGCTCATATCTGCTTTGTAGTCTGACATGGATGCAGCATGTCTGACCATGTCAGTTCTGTCTTTGGTCTGGTTTGCAACCCCTCTACTGACATCGGGGTATATATTTAAGCTGGTGAACATATCCATACAGAACTCGTAGGGTATTGTCTGGAAGCATATGCACGGTCCAGCTACGTTGTGTGGACCACATTGCCCTCATCAATGACCTTAATGACTGTTTCAAATGGGTCAAACATGTTTAGGGGCAGGATCTGCAGTTACGACAGCCACACTGTGTAGGGTCCGGTATCAGTAGGTCCACGATAGCTTTATGTCTGCGGTACATACTGATCCTTTCCATAGCTGTGCAGACCAAGCTTGTCAGGATCCTGGGGTGGTAGTTTGCAGTATCCATTCAGGCAACACCTTTGTTGTGAAGGACCACTGTTGTTGTACACTGCTCTTTGGGTACATATCCTGTGGTAAGGCTGACATTGGGCAGTAGTGTGATTTGGCATTCTATTATTCTTGGAGTCCATGTTGGCCTCAGCCCAGGACACCATCACATACCTTTGCTGCTGTGTGTTTTGCTTTGCAGATGATGGTTGTTACCTCAGCATTTGCAATGCCAGGGGACCAGCAGTCTGCTGGGATAGATATTTTGCATTCTGGGGGGGGGGGTGCACTGCACCTGCCAGGTTGTATGTTGGCAATATGTGTGTGTGTTTGGTACGTTGTTTGTAATATCTGTGTGATTCGGAGCATATCTGTGTTTTCCCAACATGGTTCCTACCATCAGTTAAGTAAGCCTTGTGATTATCCTTAGTGTCCTGTACAATTTGTATCTTCTTAGGTTCATGGGTTCATACTAGGCTATCCAACCTAGGGCATTAGTAAGCCAAGCCAGAGTGTGTGTGTCTTTCGCCGCCCCTTGCTATGTGACTATTATGGCCATTTATGATTTTCTTTACTATGCCTCTGTCTGGACGTGACACAGTCAAGACCCCCAGTGTACATGTATGACCATCCATCCACTTGGCAATATTCCTGTTGAGGGGTTTCAGTGAGGGGCTCTGCCTAACATGGATTGGGATGCTGTTTCTGGGTGTGGGAAGCCTCTGGGTTATGCATCTGTCCCTCCAGCACATCCTATTTCATTATGTGTTGAGGCTGACATCTGTCACTCTCACAGCTCCAATGGCTTTGATTTCCTGTGGTGGAGCATGTCTATTACTCTTGTGTTGGACATGGCCTTGTACAACAGACATACAATGCCTCTGTGTAGGCAATCTGTGACTGCATTCAGCTGGGGTGTCTACAGCCAGGCAGCATATGACATATATTTGACACCCTTTATCCTCTTGGTGGGGTACCTTTGAGGTCTTCAGAACCACTGCAGGTGTCAGGTACGGTACATCCCATATGAGTCATTGTACTAGATTATGGATCTGATAAGGGAACAGTACAGGGGCACAGTGACCTCTGTTGATGTAGATGTAAATCCTTTCATGATACGGTGTCCAATATCGACAGTCTTCCTAGCCACATTGGCATTGTGAGTGTCACATGACAGGTTACTGTCGACTTGTGTCCCTAGGTCCCTGATTACTCCTTGCATACATAATGGTTTACCACCTATGTGGTAATTTGTGAGTACCTTGTCTGGTATTTGGTGGGACATTCATACTGTCCAGTGTCTTCAGGATGTCTGGGTGGGGTTCTTGTGTATGAGAGTGTGGTCTGTCGCATTCTACAGACTGTACAGCAGTTTTGACTACACTTAGGTGCACATGGGTGGTCTCCGCTGCTTTGTGCATTGTCAGTTACCTGGCCGTATGGGTGTCTGTGCTGCATATGGATACTCCCCCTCCTTTGATGTTTTGGTCCAGGTGTTGGGGCCATAACGCATGATATGTGGTATAACCTGGTAGTGCTGGTGTGCTATCAGTAGGCTTGCAGCAGGCTTCTGTCACTGCACAGACATCAATGTTCTCCATACTGGGAAGTGCCTCATGGGCATGCATATTGCAGTTTACACATCTGGCATTGGTCAGCATTACCCTTATGTTTCTTACCACTTATGTTTTCTAGGGTGGTGGTTTAGTCTTTTTGGCCTTGCCTACGTACGTCTCTATGGAGGTGGCAAAGGCCTTATCCAGTATCCAGACGCCCAGGGGTAACAGGTGCAAGCCATCCCTGGAACAGCAGCATGGCTTGTCATGCATAACATCTCAAGCAGACAGACATTAGACCCTCTTGGACTGACAGCTGTAACTGTGCCACCTGTTAAAGCTGATCATTCTGTGTTTGTACTGTGGCATCATTCTTGGTGAGGGTTGGATGCTGCAAACGGCCAGTGTCATACTGGCCTGGGGTACATACTCAGAGAGCTCATCCATGTCTCTTTTCATGTAGTCCAGGGAGGTACATCTAAAGTCATTCACACCAGCATGGACAATGGGTGCATCATATTTCTGCTTGCTTTGGGGTGACCTGCGTACTTGTGTTATGTGGCATATTGTGGCAGCCTACAGGCAGCTTACTGTACCCTTTCCCTTGTTCAGTCTGTTGAGTGGGACAGCAGTGTGTCTGCCTATACAGACACCTATTAAAACTGTATCAGGCATGTTGTTTCTCCTTTTGGCCTGTGACTGTTTGGCACACCAGCTTTGTGTACTATGTGTTGCATGTGCTATGTTTGGAGGTTGTGGTTGCTTGGGATCTGCTTTGGAGGCTTCTGTTGGTGTGGTGTGTTTGTAATTAGGGCCTCCGGTAATGTTTTTCTGTGTTTATGTGTTTGGTTTACAGTTGTGATAGGTCTATGTGGGACTGGGTTTGTGATGTATGTGGTTACCTTCTCCTCCTGAGTAGTTTTGACAGTACTGAGTTGGGGGAGCTCAGCCTCCGGTTTGGATACATGGTTGCATCTCTCACATATATTTGTATTTATTGGGTGGAGTTGTGGGTTGTCTGTGTACTTGGGCCGGGTGTCACATTGCCTCTGGATTCACAGATTCTACTTGTTGTGGCTGGCCTTAGTGGATTGTATGTGTGGACATATTTTATTGCCATACTACTGATCAGTGATTACTTCCCTTTTTATGTCTGCTCTATCATGTAGTAGCTTCCTCATTCTCTTGCATGGTTTGGTAATGGCTGGAGTCCAGCATGCCAGATGCCTGCGTGTATGGCATTGTGTCTTGTTGTTATTTGTGATTGCATACTCCAAGCATTCCTGGCTGTGTTCATGGAATGCCTGTATAACATGTTCTGCGGTGTGTCTCATATTCTGCACTTGCACAGCACCTTTCATGGATTCCACATCGGTTTGAAGGGGTGCAACCTATGCTTTACACATGTTTTTCACTGTGGTTTTCTGGCCAGGGACTGTGGTCAGGATGTGTATATCCAGTGTGATTACTCTATGGTCTGGTCTTACCAGTGAGGGTTACACTTCTCATCTTGCCATCCAGTACACATGTTGCTGATTATCACATCCAGTATGCTTACCCCTCTTGTGGGAGTGGTACGTTGTTCCTGGGCATTTTGGTTTATGGATTGTGGGAACTTTTCTCCTACTGTGTTGGTGCTAGTATAATGCTCCCAGTGTATGTCTGGGTATTTTCAGTCAAGCAATATAATGTGGTTTGGGCGGCTTGATATATTAATGTATTCCAACATAGGCCAGGTGCAGTTCCTGGTATTAGGACAGTAGTCTGCAGCAGGCTATATACTGGGTGGCGGTTTTAGCCATTGGTATTTGACCATGGCTAATCCATGCTGCTTCTTGTTGTGGTACCAACTTGGGGGTGTGGTTATCCTTGACATTTATTGCTAGTCACCCACCTTTTGTAGCTTGTTCCATGTTTTGCGGCTGTACAGCACAGTATGAGGTGTAACCTGGTAGTGTTAGGGTGCTGATGTGAGCCTTGACACAGTTTGCTATTACAGGACTGATATCAACATTCTCCATACTGTGTGCGTTTACACTGCACACATCTTGCTGTTTAGACTTTTGGCATTGGGTAGCATTACATCTAGGTTCATATCCCTTGTGGCACCTATGAAGGTGGGTTTGTGTTTTGAGACTTACCTATTCAGAGCATGCTGTGGGTACTGACAGCCTTTGCCAGTATGCATGGGGCCTGGACTGATAGGTGCACGCCACCCCTAGCAGGTGGTGCATCATGTCATGCTCCGCATGTCTTCCCAGGCTGAAACACATTGGCTCCCCTTTGACTAACTGCATTACTTCAGCCAGTTATTGCAATTGATCATCCCATCATCATTTTGTGGCTTCATGCTTGGTGAGGGTGGATGTTAGTCAGGGTCCTCAGGTGTGCATATAGTACATGGTGTTACATTACTTAACACATGGCATTCATGCCTCAGGTGGTGCTGCAGGGCTGCCTCTGTCGGATGCGCATATTACACTCCCTGTACATGTTTGTGAGCAGGTCATGTAATTTTAGGCATCCCTGTTATTATTTGAGTGAGTCAGAGGGGGTATCATTCCCAGGGTTCCTACTGATCCAGTGTATGTGCTATGTGTTGCCTCTTTGCCAAGGCCAGGGCATACTGGGCATGCCTCCTTTTGCCTACTGGGGCAGGCACAGGTTGTTCCTCCTCCGAGTCACGCTCTGCCTGTGATGGCCTTGGCAATGGTGGGGGGCTGTTTGGCCCAGCCCTATGCTGGTCCTGCTGCAGCTGTTTTCGCAAGATCATATTATGTAGCATAGCAAATACCATGACAATTTGGGTACATGTAGTTGGTGTGTACTGCAAGGCTCCACCAGATGTGTCCAGACACCGTAACCGTGACTTGAGCAGCCCAAACACACGCTCTATTACATTACATGTTTGTGCATGTACCTCATTATGGCATTCCTGTTCAGGTGTGTGTGCATTTCTGATGGGTGTCATCAGCCATGGCTCCAGTGCATAACCTGCATCCCCCACTAGGTGTCCGTGTGGGATGTCCCCATTGGCAAATGTCTGGTACAGCTGCGTCAAATGCCAGATGTGGGAATCATGGTAGCTCCCAGGGCAGCCAGCACACACATTCATTATTATGCCCTGGGCATCACACACGACCTGGCAGTTGATGGAGGGGAAGCCCTTGTGGTTAATGTAGACCCTCCCCCGCTCACCGGCTGGTGCTTTGATGCGTATGTGCGTGCAGTCTATTGCACCCACTACCTCAGGGTATTCCGCTATTTGCTGGAAGAGACGCATATTGCTGGCCAATACCTCACAGGCATTGGGGAAATATACATGATCACCGACATGTGCTGACATGGCATCCAGGAACTGGTGCAGTACCCTGGAGGCTGATGCCTGTGATATCCCCATCATATCACCAGTTGGTCTTTGGAAGGTACCTGTTGCTAGTATTCTTAGGCCAACACATACCTTGGTTTCCACTGGGATGGGTTCTCCTCTGTTGGTTCTGTGTGTGAGGCGTGGCCTGCACAGCTCAACTATTTGCTGCAGGAGCTCTCTGTCCACTCTATAGCGCTCTGCTATCTCCAGCTCATGTAACCCGTGGTAGGTGACCCTGGGTCTGTACACTCTTCTCTGTCTCCTCACTGTGGGTTGTCTGGCACCATCTGCATTGTCACCACCCTCAGCAAGTCACCTATGTCTCATTATGACAGCTATGGCAGCCCGTAACATTTCTGCTCTGAGTGAAGCTTTTTCAGTTTTCACTTCTAATAGCTTACTCCTGTCTTGCAGTGTCTCTTGAGAGAAACATCCTGCACTGCTGTTTGCAGAGTTTTAAGTGCTGAGCTGGGCTACTAATCTGCCTGTGTAATTGCCTGCTTCTAATTGTTTTCACCTGCTAGCTCCAGCAGTATTCCCTGCTAGCTTCCTACTAATTCTGTTGCTTCCGTTTTCCTTTCTGTTTCCTCAGGGGGGAGCGGCGTGCATACGAGCAGAAACACGCTCACAGTGGCTTACACTCATGCACACATGCTTACACGGTTCAGGATCTGCCTATTCGGGTTAAAACGCATGCACACCAGTGCAAACAGTGTTAAACATCTACCAAAAAGCTCCCACATGCTCAGTCTGCCCTACACGCACGCACACTGCCCTACTCGCGCTTCATGGTGCGCACACGTGCGCATGCATGCCCAGCAAGACTCTTTGGTGTAAGTAACAGTGTACACCTTCCATTTCTTGACTTTCCCAGACTTATCTTGTGGCACTCCTCTTTCCATGATATGTGTCTGTCATCTGTCATGTTACACTGACCTCCAATGAACTGCATTTCTTTCTACCATTCCCTCCTGTGATGTCACCTATCTCCTACTCTATTCCTCCCCCTTATGTATCTCTTACACTACTCAGACTGTGCTCATTTGCTATGTGACTGTGGGATTCAGTATCCTAACCCTCATTTACATGAGATTGCCTACTAATGCTTAGTTACATGTCTTAGACTCAGCTTCCCCCCTTAGCAACCACTACACGGTGGCCATGTTGTTTTTGGTCTGCTGGTCCCTGCATTGTCATTCCATGTATTGCATAAAACCCACATTTGTGGGTTTATAACCTTCATTTTTATGTTTTATACAGCGCAGCCCGTTTCCGCGGGCCTGCGCTGCGTTTAAACTATATTTTTATAAATTTTGCATCTGGTTACCTTGCCAATGGCCACATATTTGGCCATTGGCATGCTGCCTGACACATATGCACCCTTTATTTGGAGCTGACATGGCTCCGTTGTGATTTTTGCAGAAACATACTCAGTTGTCAACTGAGTACATTTCTGCAGCTAAAACGTCTCTTACACGGGCTGGTTTCTGCTTCGTGGATTGCTAATATACCTCATTTGCATACCTTTCGGCTGCAAGTGAGGTATTTAGCATATCCATGCCCAGTCTGTGTAAGAGACGTTTTAGCTGGTCTCTTACATGGAGTTTAGGGCTGTTCCTGGATTGCGAGGCTTGCATGGAGTGTTACACGTCTCTTACACTCCGTGCAAGCCTTCGTGAATCCTGCCCCTAGTCTTTTCATGGTTTCTTAATTTTAGGTAACTGTGGATATCTTTATATTATCCGTTTACTATGTTCCTTTAACTACATGAATGGCTTCAGTTGATGTTTCTAGGACTATTGCACATTTGGCCCAGGTTATAGCTGGACATCTTCTTTAGTTCAGCCCCTCTATCTGGTTAATGAACAAACAACTAGCAAACAGACAAAGAAATAAACAGATATGAATTCTACTATAAGTCTTCTACTGCAGAAGAGGAGATTAAAAAAAATAAAAAATGTGGTTTAAGATTTTGGGATTATTTAGCAGCCGTAAACTTTTTCTTAAACTTCTATTACATTCAAGAGTAGCAGAAAAAATTAACAAAGTAGGGGGCATACAAAATTAACAATGGATGGAAGCCTGCTGTGGCAGTTTCCATAATCAGTGCTATGGCTTTGACTGGCTGCCTATCTACAAGATTTGGAACAGAGTATAAAAAGTTCTGCTTGTTTTTATATCCCTTTCTTTTATTGCACTAACCATGACCTTAATAGCTTTATCACTAATCATCCATGTATTTTTGCTGTGACTTGCCAGTATGTTTGTTCAAGTTGCTACTCTTTCTTTAATGCACTCACTCCCACTAACACAGTAATACTGGATGGGTGTCTTGAAAGTTCAGAGACTAAAAGTCATTGTCCTTAGAACTGAAGAGCTATATGTGCAAATAAGGGGCTATATACTCATTCCAAGGTTCCAGTACCTCAGAGTACTCATCATACTCTGAGGTATAATGTATTAGTATATATAAGTACGACTGTTTTGGGGGTGCAGCCTCTCAATTTAAGGCTGCAGTAGGGCAAACTGAAAGGTATAGAAGAAATTTTCAGAACTTGCTGTATCTTCTGTGTGAATTTTGGATAGGAAGCCACTGCAGGTAAGGTAAAGGGCATTTCTTCATGGTTATAGATACAGTGCATTTTTCTGTATCCTAAAACACACTACACCCCTCCCCCATGCAATGCAGCTAGTTAGCCACAATGGTAGTTTACTGAAATATTGATTAAATTGAATTTCAAGGTTATATGATTAATTAGCTCAACTAGCTTTGTTTGCAAGAATAAACATGTGAACTGCCCCTAATGTTTAGTCTGATGAAGTATGTTAAGTATTCTGAGATAAACGTGCTCAATTGTTTTAATAAAGTTGCTTTATTTTTCATTTTTCCTTCTTCCTTTATTGGTGCTAGTCTTTAGTTTTTCACTTACAGAGATATATATATATATATATATATATATATATATATATATATATATAGTGGAGTTGGTGTATGCTATGCAAAATATTGCAACAAATTAAGCATTTTGCAACCACAAAGCATTAACCTTTCTGTGGATAGTACCCCTATATATATATTTTTTGAGATGTGAGAGTATATCCTCAGGTACTCATGAACATCACACTGACTGGCACTTCCATAATCTGGCCACTGAACCCAGTTAGCTCGCAGTAAGGTAAGTACTACAAATTCTGTACCAGCACAAAGCCAGCATAGAAATCAGTACTTCTAGTGTTTTTAAGGACCCTACCAATAGTGCTTATAACCAGACAAATGTGCAGGAGTAATATATAATTTCCAAATGTGGTATCTCCTAGTGCATGGTACATAAGGATAAGACAAAACACATCTAGTACTTAGATTGAGTGCACATTATGTATGATGCTGTTAGGTAGGTTAGGGTGATTTAGAAATACATGCCACACTGTACAATGTGTGTTTCCAGCTGAATTGCCCAGTGTGATTTACCAGAGTGATTCAGAAACCCTAGTGTTAGAATGCTAAGAAGATTCCAATCTATAGAACAACACTTGTCTTACTGGTGAAGGCCTGATGAAAATGTGGCAATCCAAGAAAATGTGACAATCCAAGGGTGTAGCTAATATGAATTAGCAATGTATATTTTTCCAGACCTTTCACTCAGATTAACATAGTGTGATACAGTGATTCAAAGAATAGCTCTACTATACTAGTTGAGAAGGGAAGTGAAAAAAGTATATGCCATTTTTTGATGGTATACATCCATTCAGTCTTATGGCAGGAACAGGGTAATTAACCCTATGGGAAGTCAGTACAATTAGACCTAGTGCGTTAATGTGTGTGTGTGTGTGTGTGTGTGTGTGTGTGTGTGTGTGTGTGTGTGTGTGTGTGTGTGTGTGTGTGTGTGTGAGAAAGAGAGACTGACTGGGTGTATATATGGATGTGCATGAATGTCAGTATGTATGTATGACTGTGTGTGTGTCTGTGTGTGCATATGTCTGAGTCTGTGTGTCTGTATATGTGTAGGTACCTGTGCAATTTTGTGGTATCATTAGGAGGGGAAACATTAGCAGTGTTCAAGTCAGATTCTCAGTAATATGCTGCTAATTAGATATCACTCCTTGCAGCTTTATTATATCTCTGAAACATGATATAGAGTGGTGCACAGCAACAGTTATTCTGCTCCACAAAGGTGGAGCCACAACAGACCCCGGGAACTATTGTCCTATAAGCCTGACTAGCTTGGTCTGCAAGGCTATGGAGTGCATCATCATGGAACTCATTAACAGAGACATTGGGAACCTCCAAACACTGGACCCTACTCAGTTTGGCTTTGTTAAGGGCAGATCATGCCTCCTAAACCTGGTCAACTTCTTTGAGACAGTTACTAAGACTATAAACAAGGGCAAGGTGGCACACAGTCTACCTAGACCTCGCTAAAGCCTTCGACACCATTCCCCATTCTGGTATTATAGACAAGCTCACCAGCCTGAACATAAACCCCTACATCATAAGATGGGTTGCCAACTGGCTCATGGACAGAACCCACATGGTGAGAGTTGTGGGAGCTAGCTCCGACTCTAAACTGGTTACAAGTGGCATTCCCCAGGGCTCAGTCCTAGGACCCCTCATGTTCGACATATACTTCTCAGAGGTACAGGCAAGCACAGGAGGATTATGGCTGACCAAGTTCACAGACGACTGCAAACTAGGGGCTATAAGTGACTCTCCAGCTGACACAGACATCCTCCAAAAGGGTCTCACTGAGATGGATACCTGGTGTCAAAATCATGGCCTCAAGCTAAATGCCAAAATGTGCATAGCCATCACCTTTGGAAAAAACAAAGTACCCACAAACTACCACATAGGTGGTAGTCCCCTAAATATGGAAGATGTAATAAGGGATCTGGGGACCCAAGTAGATAGTAATCTCAACTTTGATAATCACATTGCCAAAGTGGTTAGAAAATCCTTCTACGCAGCCCACCTAATCACAAAAGGGTTCACGTCTAGATCAAAAGAGGTCATTGTGCCCCTCTACTGATCACTCATCAGACCCATCTTATAGTACAATGCGCCAATTGGGATGTACCTTACAAGACACCTGCAACAGCTGGAAAGATCACAGAAGTACCTCACCAAGAGGATCAATGACCTCCAACAGATGCCCTATGCAGCTTGACTGAAGAAACTCCAGTTGTACTCAGTTGAATACAGCCTACTCAGAGGTGATCTCTACCTGACATACAAGGCCATGTCCAACCCAGAATTGATGGACGTGCTCCACCTAAAGAAAACCTTGTCCCCTCGAGCCACACACCCTAGGGATCTAAACTTCACCACAACAATAAATAGGACGTGCTGGAGGGATAGATTCCTGTCCAAGATACTTCCCATGCTTTGGAACAAAATCTCAGTCTACATTAGGCAGAGCTCCTCGCTAACACTCTTCAAAAGAAACCTTGATGAGTGGATGGGAAACAGAAAGTTTACCTTGGGGATCACTTCAGTGGCCCTGCTGGACAGAGGCACAGGGAACTAATCTAAGGGGGCGGCGAAAGCCAACACATTCTGGCTAGGCTTATAAATGCCTTCGGGCAGATAGCTTAGTACCTACCTATGAACCTATGAACCTATGATAAATCACCATTGCATTGTTGGGCATTGCAGCATTGACCAAAAAACATTGAGAGTGATGTAATTTCTGAATCCAAGCCTTTATGTTTCCCCAAGTTATTCCAGATGCAACATATCTGGCCAATGAGACCTTTATTTAGATGCTTCCTGTAAAAGCCTAGCGTTGACAAGATTAGGGGAAACAAATGTAGACTTGAAAGAAAACTGTATAATGACTGACAGAATTCAAATATTTCATACTGCAATCTAGTACAGCTTCTTCAAAGTGTATTTTCCCATGCATATGTGTTTTGCAGTTAATTTTGCTTTTATGTGTTCTACTGATATGAAAGCTACAGGTTGTTTGAAATAAAAATGTAGATTTTTGACTTTTTTGATATTTTAATTTTATTGGTGACTCATTGTTTTCACTTATGACCACTCTCACAAAATGACATCAGTGTAGGTATTGACAATAATTTACATATACTAGCAAATCATCCTAGGTACTCAAAGCCATTGTCCTTCTTTTGATGAATAGCTGCTCCATCACATTATGGTTTCACTAATCTTTATATGTGTTAATTCTCAATGTAGGATGCTTGCCCTGTGAGATGTAGCTGACAGCTTATTTTACCTCTGATGCTGCATTTAGCACAGAATATAGTGGCTTATGTGATGTCTGTGTACTGGCCCAGCAATTAAGGAGATTCAATCCTCACCAATAACACCAGTGAGGGGCATCCATATAGGGAAAGGATAATAAATACACACACAGTAAGGTACACTTTCTCTTAAGAGCACACATTGATTGCAGTCAGTCTGGGGCTGGTTTCTCCCTTTCTCTCCAGGTCCCCAGTAAGACTCCCCACTGGCACAGTTATAGGGTCCAGATCTTAGCCTAGTGAGCAAGCTAAAAGCTCCAACACCCTATCTGTCCAACCAGTGTTTTGTGTCCCTGCACAAGTAGCTGACACACACACACACACACACACACACACACACACACACACACACACACACACACACACACACACACACACACACACACACACACACACACACACTTTGAGATAAGAGTTATATACAACCACACAGACACTCCTGGGGAAGGCTCCAGCTGTGCCCCTTTTACCCAGAATATATGGTAGTATCACTTGCCATGACCCACTAATATTTATTAGCTACTAAAAGTCCCTTATGAAAGGGTGTCCAATTATACAGTGCAATATTATCATCAAAATGGCAAGTGCATCTAAACAGTCAAGGTTTGTTGGAGTGGCTTGGCCAATATCACTATATATATATATATATATATATATATATATATATATATATATATATATATATATATATATATATATATATATATATATATATATATATATATATATATATATATATATATATATATATATATATATATATATATATACAATGTACTCTAAAGCTTAAATTATCTCTACACAAAAGATCCACAGGTAAAAGGTTTAAAATATTTAATAATAAATAGAAAAACACAAGACAATACTTCATATTCTACAGTGCTAGTCAAGAGTTCAGGGATCACAGAGAAATACTTAGAATACTACATTAGAAAAGTTCTGACATCAATTCAGAAAAAAAAACTAATCTAATATTCCTATTTCCTAGCTATATCTAAGAGAAAACACAGTTCTAAAATAAACTTACATATAGAGCAAGACAGTGCTGGTAACTGATGTTTTCAAAACAAATGCCAAAATGCTCTCTGATTATGTCTCTTTAAATTGATAACAGTGCTGCTTCACATTACATCCTTCTTAACAATTGTCTGGTTTTCCCAGGCTAACAGATACTCAGAGGGCAATAGCCCTTTTGATCTTGCAGCTGGTCAGGAAGCCACAACAATAAAAAAAATATACATGTAAATTCTAGCCATTAACTCTGACCTTGCCTTGCAAAGGTAAAGGAAAACAACTCTTAAACTTTACAAAAAAGCACCTAAACAGGCATCCTTCTAAGTTGGGAACTGCTGATTGAGAGCCCAGTGTCCAAGTGTATTAGTTCTGGTTTAGGCACTTGGGCTTCAGGCCAGTTATTTTACATTAAGAAGGTTTGTGGTCTGCACTCTTGTGGGAGAAGAGGCTGGACTCTGCCCTTCTGAGCTGGGAATTTCTGGTTAAAGGTTTATAGTGCCTGAATATTTGAACTGTATCTTACTGAAATTGGTACACCTTGTTTGCTCTAGCATAGACTAGATCCAGGCCTGCTGAATCTAGCTTTGTTTATATGCGTGTTGTTTGTTTGCTTGTTATTTCCCTGGAAGCGAATTCCACCTAATACGCGGCTTCTCAGTGCTTCTGTGGATCACTAGTGATATCTGCATTGCTTACTGTACTTATTTCCTTGTTTCACTTGAAAGAAAGTTACTGTTTGTCATTTTTGCATTTAGTTACTTGTAACACATTGCACTCAAGTTACCTGGCACTTGCTCACTAAAGCAATTATATAAGTCAGCACTAAAAATTAAAAGCACTATACCCTCACTCCCCACTGGCCCTTGTTTTCAATTATTAAGGAATTCCCAATATTATTCTAGCATGTCCAAAGGTCAGTTGTCAATCTCCTCTCGGTCCAGCTGGTGAATCTGGGAATCTTGAGGCAATGTTATAACTGCCTCATGTACACAGACAACCCTCTCCTCCTCCCACATTACACAAATACTTGCGAGAGATGCAGCTATTTAGCCAAACTGGAGGCTGAGCTCTCTCAACTCAGGACTGGCAAGACCAGACAGGAGGAGAAGGCAACTACACACACCACAAAACCAGCCTCACATAATGCTACCACACCACTGAATCAAACACATAAACACACAAAGACATACTCGGAGGCTCTGAGTAAAATTTACCTAAACAGCAGAGGCCTCCAAAGCAGACACCCAAACAACTGCTACCTCAAGACACCCCACAAGCAACACATAAACCACAAAAGCAGTGTGCAAAGCAGTCACAGCCCTTAAGGCCAAATACAACACCAAACATACTTGTCATAGGTGACTCCATAGTCAGACACACTGACGTCCCACTCACCAGGCTGAACAAGGAGAGGGTCACAGTAAGCTGCCTATCGGGTGCTAGAATCTGCCACATAACACAAGCACTCGGGTCACTCCACGGCAAGTACAGATATGACACAGTCATTGTCCATGCTGGTGTGAACGACCTGAGACGTACCTCCCTGGACTACATGAAAAGAGACATAGAGGAGCTCTCTGATTATGTAGCCCAGGCAGGTATGACCCTAACCCTGAGCAGTATCCTTCCTTCACTAAGAATGATGCCACAATATAGAGACAAGATGATCAGCTTTAACAATTGGCTTAATGTCTGGTGTCATTCAAAGGGGATCCAGTGTCTGTCTGCCTGGGATGACATGCTTGACAAGCCACGCTGCTTCGCAAGGGATGGCTTGCACCTGTCACCCTGGGATTCCGGATATTGGCTAAGGCTCTTGCCACCCCATAGTGCCTTTTAGGCAAGGCTCAAATTCTAAACCTACCACCCTAGAAAACAAAATGGAAAGAAACTGAGGGTAATGCTGCTCAATGCCAGAAGTCTAAATCTCAAAATGCACGCACTCGAGGCCCTTCTCAGTATGGAGAACATCGATGTCTGTGCTGTAACTGAAACCTGGTTCAAGGCTCCTGAGAGCACCCGGCACTATTAGGTTTTACCTCATATCATGCGTTCCGCCCCAAAACCCGGACCACACCACAAAAGGAGGGGTGTATCCATATTCATAAAGGATACCCACACCTCCAGGTTGGTGGCAACGCAAAGCTTCGGAAACCATCCAGGTGCAACTAACCATAGGCAAAACTGCTCTACAAATTGTAGCATGCTACAGGCCACCCTCTCAAACTCAGGAACCCCACACAGCCTTCCTGAAGACACTGGAGGGTATAAATGTATCTCCAAACACCATCATATTGGGTGACTTCAACTACCGAATATAGACTGGAAACATTACTCAAGCCCTAACTTTCTAGCCCAACGGTTCCTGGAGTTCATAAATTCAAATGCCATGGAACAGCTAGTCACTGTTCCCACGAGAGGAGAAAATATACTAGATCTCATTATCACAAACATGGGGACAAAATGCTCCACACCAGAAGTATATCCCTCATTGGTGAGATCTGATCATAAACTAATCTCACTGGAAATCCACATCCCGCCCACCCCAAACAAAAAGACCACAGTGAAGAACTTCTCTAAAGCAAACTTCACACTACTCAAGACTGGTGTGGTATCCTTCAAGGCCCCTGAGACAGTGGAAACCACAACCCAAGCTGCGGAAGCCCTTACAAATGCCTTCTATGAACACCTCCAGGACTGCATGGATCAGGCAATCCCAAATAAAACCAAGACTCTTTCCACAAAGGGCAAACGTCCAGTCTGGTGGACCCCAGCCATTAACAGACTTTACAATAAGAGGAGAAAGCTATTACATGATAGAACAAAATCCATAAAAGGGAAGTTACCCCTGATCATTATTAGTAAAAAAATACGAGCACTCATAAAATCAACTAAGGCCAATTTTGAGAGAAAAATTGCCATGGACAATCATAAGGCCTTTTTCAGCTGTGTTAGGAACCTGGGTGGAAACTCCCAGATATGCTCAGAATTAGTCCAAAATGATACAAAAATCACTGAACCCACAGACATTGCCAACATACTGGCAGACAGGTTCAGTGCAAACTTCACCCCCCTCTCCCCCCTAAAGGAGAGATAACTATCCCAGCGGAGTGTAGCCTCCCAGGCATCTCAAATGCGCAGGTGAAAGCTGCTCTCTCTAAAGCTAAAAACACAGCATCAATGGGAACGGATGATGTCCCCGGCTGTGTGCTACATGAGCTAAATGAGGAATTAAACCCGCACATAAGGCAGCTGTTTAATCTCAGCCTTACCACAGGATACGTGCCCAAGGAGTGGTGTACGGCAACTGTGGTCCCACTCCACAAAGGCGGTGCCTCTACGGACCCTGGTAATTACCGCCCCATAAGCTTAACAAGTCTAGTCTGCAAAGCTATGGAGAGGATCATAATGGAGCTCATAAACAAAGATATAGGGGACTTGCAGACATTGGACCCGACCCAGTTTGGCTTCAAGGGAAGATCATGCCTTTTGAACTTGGTCGACTTCTTGAAACAGTCACCAAGGCCATTGATGAGGAAAGGCAGTCCATACAGCCTACCTTGACCTTGCAAAGGCTTTCGACACAATACCCCACTCGGGTATTGTAGAAAAACTTACCAGCTTAAATGTAATCCCATATGTCACAAGATGGGTTGCAAACTGGCTTAAGGACAGAACCCACAGGGTTAGAGTTGCTGGCGCTATGTCAGACTCCAAGCCGGTCACAAGTGGTGTCCCACAGGGCTCGGTCCTTGGCCCCCTATTGTTCGGCATCTACTTCTCAGAAGTACAGGCCAGCATGGGAGGACTTTGGCTGACAAAGTTTGCAGATGACTGCAAACTGGGCGCCATAGTGGAAAGTGCATCGGACATGGATATCCTTCAGAAATGACTCACGGAAACAGATAGCTGGTGCCAGAGCCATGGCCTGAAGTTAAACGCCAAAAAATGTATAGTCATACCCTTTGGGAAAAACAAGGTAACCCCAAGCTACCATACAGGTGGCAATCCACTAAGCACAGAAGAGGTTATCAGGGACCTGGGGACCCAGGTTGACAGTGGCCTTTCTTTTGACGCTCACGTTGCTAAAGTGGTTAGAAAGACCTTCTACATTGCCCACCTGATCATGAAGAGATTCACATCCAGATCTAGTGAGGTCATTGTTCCCCTGTACTCTTCACTTATCAGACCAATGATCGAGTACAATGCCCCATTCGGGATGTATCTCGCCCGACATCTGCAGCAATTGGAGAGACCCCAAAAGTTTCTCACCAAAAGGATAAAGGGACTCCAAAATCTGTCATATGCTGCCAGATTGAAGAAACTCCAGCTCTATTCAGTCGCATACCGTCTGCTCAGAGGTGACATGTGCCTGACATACAAGGCCATGTCCAACCCAGAATTAATGGACATGCTCCACCTCAAAAATCCAAATCCACCAAAACCACTAGAGCAAGTGACTTAAACCTTAGCACGGATATAAATAGGACGTGCTGGAGGGATAGATTTATCACTCAGAGACTCCCTATGCTGTGGAATAGAGTCCCGGTCCATGTGAGGCAGAGCACCTCGCTGGCTCTGTTCAAGAGAAATCTTGACCTGTGGATGGGAGATCGTAGGTTTACCCCGGGAATCATCTCTGTGTCACTGCTGGACAGAGGCACAACAAACTAATGGGTACAGTATTTTTTCATATAAGGGGTGGCGTAAGCCACAAAAATTCGGGCTAGGCTTATAAATGCCTTGGGGCAGATAGCCTAGTATAAACCTATGAACCTATGTCCAAGGGTCAGCTTTCAGTGATTTCTCCCATCAACCTGGTGAATCTGGGCATAATGAGGCAGTGCGGCAACTGCCTCATGTACACAGACAATCGTCTCCTCCTACCACCAAACACTACAACCTGCGAGAGATGGACTTACATAGCCAAACTGGAAGCAAAGCTCTCTCCAGCCAAGATTGTGCTAGACAGTCAAGAGGAGAAGGTTAACATTTGCATTACACCTCAAGCAACGTATAGCCCTTCAAAACCCACACCATCAACAACCACATATAGCAACAGTAAACCCACATATGTGGAGGCCCTTAACATTAATCTGCTCAAGCAGCAAGGACCTCCGAAGCTGAAACGCAAACACCATTTACAACCAAAGTGACACATAGCTCACAACACCAGTGTACCACTGAACAACAGCTCCTAAGGCAAGACAATGTACCCAACACTTTAGTCATAGGTGACTCTATAGTCAGGAACACTGATGTCCCACTCACCAGGCTGAACAAGGAGAAAATTACAGTCAGCTGCATGTCGGGTGCCAGGATCTGCCACATAACACATGCACTCAAGACACTCCACAACAAGTACAAATACGACCCTGTCATTGTCCATGCTGGAGTAAATGACTTGAGATATACCTCCCTGGACTACATGAAAAGAGACATGGAAGAGATCTAGGATCATGTAACCAAGGCAGGTATGACCCTAGCCCTGAGTAGCATCCTGCCTTCACCCAGAATGATACCACTAGTGTAAGGACAAAATGATTGACTTCAACAATTGGCTAAGTTTCTGGTGCCATTGAAAGGGGATCCAGTATTTGTCTACCTGGGAAGACATGATCGACAAACCACAGTGATGGTCTGCACCTGTCACCCCTGGGAATCAGGTTACCGGCTAAAGCTCTTGCCACCCCTATAGTGCCTTGTTTAGGCAAGGTTCAAAGGATAAAACCACCACTGTAACAGATACAAGCATGCAAAATCTGAAGGTAATGCTACTTAATGCTGAAGTCTAAACCTCAAAATGCACTTTCTCGAGGCACTCCTAAAAATGGACAACATCGATATCTGTGCAGTAACTGAGACCTGGTTCAAGGCTCCGGAGAGCACCCCTGCAATACCAGGCTAAAATTCTTACCACACTTTTCGGCCACAAAACCAAGACCGAAACACTAAAGGTGGAGGAGTGTCCATATTCACCAAGGATATTCACGACTCCAGGCTAGTTGCCCAACACAATGCATCTGAAATTCTCCAGGTGCAACTTACACTAGGTAAGACTGTAATCCAAATTGTAGCTTGCTACAGATCCCCCACCATGCCCAAAGATTCTCACTACACCTTTCTAAACATACTGGAAAATATTAAGATACAACCAAACACCCTAATACTGGGTGATTTCAACTACCTTGCCATTAATTGGGAAAACTACTTGGGTACCAACTCCTTTTCCCAATGGTTCTTGGAATTCATAAATTTCAATGCCCTGGATCAACTAATCCATTGTCCCACCAGGGGCTCCAATATCCTAGACCTGGTCATTACCAACATGGGAGATAGATGCTCCACACCAGTGGTCACCCCCTCATTGGTCAGGTCTGACCATAAGCAAATCACCTTTGACATCCACATCCCACCCCCACCCCCAGTAAGAAAACCTCCTTAAAAACTTCTGCAAAGCCAACTTCATGCTACTGAAGTCAGAAGTGACAAACTTCGCAACACCCACGCAGACGGGATCTGGAAATTCGACTGCAGAATCCTACACTAAGGCATCTTACGAGCACATCCACTCATGCATGAATCGTACCATCCCAAATAGAACCAAGATGCTCTTCTCCAAAAAAAGGAAGCCAATCTAGTGGTCCCCTGCTATAAACAAACTATACAACAGAAGGAATAAACTGTTGCAGAAAAGAGGAAAGTCCCAGGATACAAAAAACTCCCTCACCAGCCTCAGTAAGAAGGTGAGATCCCTCATAAAATCCTCAAAAGCTAGTTACAAAAATAAAATTGCCAAAGATTCCAAAGACAACCACAAGGCATTCTATAGTTATGTCAAGAATCTAAATGGCAATGCTCAGATCTGCTCTGAGCTACAACAGAATGACATTAAATATACTGATCCCAAGGATATTGCCAATATCCTGGCAGATCAATTTAGTGCCAACTTCACCCCCCCTCTCACCCCCTAAAGGGCCCATCTCAATACCAAAAGATTGCCAAATTCTGATAATCACGGCCACACAGGTAGAAACCACACTCTCCAAAGCTAAGAATACAGCATCCATAGGACCAGATGACATCCCAGGCTGTTTACTACATGAACTACAAAATGAACTGGCAACTCACCTAAGTGTCACGTTTAATCATAGCCATACCTCGGTTTTCGTGCCCACTGAGTGGCGCACAGCTACAGTTATCCCGCTCCTCAAGGGAGGATCCGCCTTCAATCCAGGGAACTAGAGTCCCATCAGTCTGACAAGCCTGATCTGCAAGGGCATGGAACACATTATCATGGAACTTATAAACAAAGACATTGGCAACCTTCAAACATTGGAACACACCCAGTTTGGGTTTGTGAAGGGCCGATCTTGTCTCCTGAATCTGATTGACTTCTTCAAATCAGTCTCCAGAGCTGTGGACGAGGGTAAGGCGGTCCACACAGCCTATCTGGACCTTGCAAGGCCTTCAACACCATCCCCCACTCTGGAATCATAGATAAACTTACTAAGCTGGGCATAAATCCCTATGTCACTCGATGGGTTGCCAACTGGCTTACTGACAGAACCCAGACTGTAAAAGTAGCCAACTCCAAATCCAGCTCCAGACAAGTGACAAGTGGAGTACCTCAGGTTTCAGTCCTGGGACTACTCTTGTTTGGCATCTTCTCTGAAGTACAGGCCAACACTAAGGGACTCTGGCTAACAAAGTTCGCAGATGACTGCAAACTGGGAGCCATTATTGAATCCCCAAATTATGTGGATATTCTACAAAAGGGCCTTACAGAAACAGATGCCTGGTGCCAGAGCCATGGGCTCAAGCTTAATGCCAAGAAATGTATAGTTATCCCCTTTGGAAAAAAACATGTACCCATGAATTACTACATAGGTGGCAGGACACTAAACATTGAAAGTGTGATGAGAGACTTAGGGACACAGGTGGACAGTGGTCTCACTTTCGATAACCACATCAACACAACAGTCAGGAAATCCTTCTATGTGGCACACCTCATCACTCAGGGCTTTTCCTCCAGAAAAAAGGAGGTCATTATCCCACTGTACTCATCCCTTATTAGATCCATTATAGAGTATAATGCCCCGTTTGGAATGTACCTCACAAGACATCTGCAACAGCTGGAAAGGCCACAGAAATACCTCACTAAAAGAATCACAGGCCTAAAGCAGATGCCATATGCTGACCATCTAAAAAAACTCCAGCTATACTCTGTGGCATATCGTCTACTCAGAGGCAATCTCTGCTTAACATACAAGGCCATGTCAAACCCTGAGCTGTTGGACATGCTCCACTTAAAGAAATCCCAATCCCTCAGAGCCACACGCTCCAGGGATCTAAACCTTGTCATCACAATGAACAAAACATGCTGGGGGGATAGGTTCCTGACCCAGAGACTCCCCATACTCTGTAATAGATTACGCATACATGTCAAGCCTCCTTGGCCCTCTTCAAAAGGAACCTTGATGATTGGATGGGAGATAGGAAATTCACTCCGGGGATCATGTCATTGGCCCTGCTAGACAGGGGACCAGAGAAGTAAATATTGTGGGAAGAAATATCCAGAGAATTGTTATGGCTATACTTGCATAGACCCTAGGGCTGATAGCCTTGCACCAACCTATGAAACTATGAACCTCACAACAATAGGCAAAATTCCTCCCTCTAGACATCTCGGCTCCAAATTTTAGGTCAAAGAATTTCACAATGCTTGTCTTATCAGCTTTCTTACAGCAGAGTGCACTGTTGTTACATTTTTTTTGCAGTTCAACATCCAATACAGTCCTTTCACATTTAAGGGAACAAGCCTGTGGCTTATATTCATATTTACAAATGGCAGAATTATCTACAAAATTCTATCTAGCTAGGCTGGCAGCCTTCACCTATCTTCACAGCTTATTACACTAATTTAAAGTGCATTGGTCATGTTCTAGCTAGATATATCCTCTTTAGCCTATAAAATGATAAATTATATGATTTTAGAAGGAAAAAAAATGTGTTGTTTTTGTGTTGTGCTTTGCTGATAAGGACAGACCCCTGAAATTTTGTCTTAGATGTGCCAAACCCTTAAAGTGCATTGGTCATGCTCTAAAGCAAATGTAATCAGCAAACCTTTGGTGATAGATATAACCTCTTTACCATGCATAATACCAAATTATACAATATTTTGCTTCAAAAGTTTATTTATTTAATTATTTGACATTTGTTAACCAGGTTGGTCCAACTGAGCTAGCCCATTTTCACTGGAGACCCGAGGAAAAAAGCTCTAGGAAATTATATACAAATATTCAGAGAACATAGAAAAAATATATTTTAAGTCATACAAAAATAGTACAAAAATAACAAGTAAGAAATGGAATATGCACAAAAAGTTGAGCAAAAATACATTTATAATAAACATATAGAATGAGATCAAATTATCAGAATCTGGCAAAAGTGTTGTCACTCGTCTAGTCAAGATGAAGTAGACGAACATTGTGGGTTCTGTTTGATCAATTTTATTATGTGCAAGCATAAACATATATACAAACTAGCTGTCTCATACATAGAGGTTCAGACTCTGGCTGTACTCACAAAAATAGCACTGAAGCTAGCACATACCTGCTATTTATATGCACATTCTGGTCTTAGAAATGCTTCTTAAAGGTACAACATATATGCTATTCTACATCCTCCCTCTTTGAGAAATGACACTGACAATATTGATTGACATGCTATAGGTACAAAATAATTTTTCATCATGCAATTATACAAAACTAGATACATATATACAACTACATCCAAGTTGCTGTGTATCTCACATTGGGTCTAGAAATATGACCAAATTGTGCGACATATAAATTGGAATTGGGTTTAGCAACTAAGATTGTCTCTGCTGAATGTTCAGCCTTAGGGACATTATGAATATTATCAGAAATGGTAGTGGGAATCAAGACATGTTCTGGCACAGGAACATTGTCTGAATCACTCTGCGATTTAGAGTCTGTAACACAGGAACAATGCTGCAATAAAGGTTTTGATACAGGAAGTAGATGTCTGTGATTTCTCCTGTACTCCACACCCTGAGATTTCACAAGATATGATCTTGGCTCTTCACATATATTTGTTACTTGACCAATCCGGTCGAAACCTTTCACCATTTGCATCCTCACTATCTCTCCTTCTTTCAACAGACGAAGAAATCTGCTCGATTTGTCATAGCTGGACTTTTGGAAAGAATGCATTCTAAATAATTGGGCATTGATTGCTTTGTTGTTTTTAGCTTT
Source organism: Protopterus annectens (assembly GCF_019279795.1). NCBI lineage: Eukaryota > Metazoa > Chordata > Ceratodontiformes > Protopteridae > Protopterus > Protopterus annectens. The sequence goes on from NC_056735.1 coordinate 910,181,875, forward strand.
AGGCCTCAATAAACTGGAACTGATAGGCAATGTTGTTCTGGTTTGCCTAGATAAAAGTCTCTGAGCAGGAAAGCCAAGTTCATCATCACAGGGTATGTTTCAGAGAGTAAATTCAAAAAGACATCAGTATTGTCACACTTTCACTTTTCAAGTAATTGCTTTGCACTCTGTACTGCACGCTCAGCTAGTCCATTTGACTGCAGATATTCTGGACTACTAGTAACATATACAAAGTCCCATTCTCCTGCAAATTTCTGAAACAATTGACTGGTAAATTGTGTACCATTGTCAGGGATAACCTTCTGTGGACTTCCATGGACTGAGAAATTACATTTCAGCTTGGTAATAACAGTAGTGGAAGTTAGGTAGTAAAATCAATCGCAAACCAGTTCAAATAAGAGTCTACCAGTACTAAGTAATGTTGATTGTTCTACTCGAATATGTCAGTGACTACTGTTGACCAAGGTAGTTTATGAACTTGACTTAGCCGAAGTGGATCTTTTTGCAAATGCTGTTTAGTACTATTGCATACTGAAGAATAAGAAAGTACTCTATCAATGTCTTTTGCTAGAGAAGGCTAAAATGCTAGTCGCCTTGCCTTTCTTTTGGTAGCTTCGGAACCTGGGTGACTACAATGCAAAATCTGGATATATTCTTGTTGTAAGGAAGCAGGAACAACAATTTTAGGACCTTTCAAAATAATGCCATCTTTCATAAATATCTCATCTCTGTAAGGAAAGTAGAATTGCATTTCAGGTGGTACACTAGATTGCTTTGACAGCGATCCAACATTAATGTAGTTGTTGAGCTTTTGCAAAATTGGATCAGTCTTTGTATGATCTCTTAGTTCATTAAGTCTTGTGGTAGAAAGGTATGTACTTCCATGACACCAAAGTCAAAATTTTCTGCATCAAGCTGTTCTGTTGAATTTCTGGACAACTTGGAAAAGGTATCAGCCAGATAAAGAAGTTTGCCTTTTGTATAGACCATTTTAAAGTTGTATTTTTGCAATTTAAGCATCATTCTTTGTAATCTTGATGAAGCTGAATGCATATGCTTCTTTAAAATAGTAACCAGAGGTTGGTGATCAGTTTCAATTTGAATCTCTTGACCATAGATATAATCATGAAACTTGGAACTTGCAAATACTATTGCCAACATTTCTTTCTCAATCTGAGTATATTTCATTTTAGTTTGAGTAAGTGTTCTAGATGCATAGGCCATTGGTCTACCCTCTTAAAGAATAACTGTGCCAACACCAAATTTTAGGAAAGAGTTACTGGTTTGTTGACATCACAGTATGTTAATGTAGGTGGAGTAACAATTTTCTACTTAAGGTCTTCAAATGCCTGCTGGTGATGTTCTAACCATGACCATGTAACATTCTTACATGTTAGCTCTCTCAAAGGCACTGTCAACTCATTGAAGTCTGGTATAAACTTTCTTAAACAGTTGACCATACCAAGAAATCATTGTACAGCTTGTACATTATCTGGTGCTGACATCTCAAGGATCTCTGCTTGTTTGGATGGGTCTGTTCTCAAACTAATACTAGCAAACAAATTACCTACCTACTTTTGGTAGTCTGAATTTGCACTTTAGAGGGCTGAGCTTTAAGTTAACTTCTCGTGCTATGTCTAGAACTGCCTTAAGATTTCTGTCATGCTCTGCTTCACCATTGCATCTGACTAACAAATCATCTCCTCTCAACCTCTTAGAGCAAAAAATCTGGACAAATACTAAAATGATGAGGGACAAATAGGGACATATTTTAAATATTGCTCTTACAAACTTAGAAAGTTGATAGAATAATAAGTTTTGCATTAACATGAATTTTCTGAAGGATGTGGAGTCAAACTCAAATGTTTGTCATTATTTAATGACTTAAATCCTCAGCTGTTTGCCAGAAAAGTACAGATTTTAGGAGGAACACACCAAAAATATGAGGCAAAAATCTGGACATTCTGTGAAAATCTGTACAGTTGAGAGGTATAAATTATGGCATAAGGATAACCTGAAAAAAATTGCTCTATTGTACACTGAAAGATTTCAGTTGCAGAATTTTCTTCTAATGGCATCCTAAGAAATCTGTATCTTCCAAATGTGGTACTGAATGCAGTCAGTAATGAAGATTTGTGATCAAGCATCACTTGCTAAAATAAACTTTTTGCATGTAAGAGAAAAAACAGTAGTATTCAGTATTAGAGCTGTGACATCCTCAATTGTACACATGGGATGATGCAGTCTTTTTAATGCTTTGTTCAAATCTCTTGGGTCAAAGCATATTCTGATGTCATCTGAGCCTTTTTTGTGAGCTGCTACCATGGATGACACCCATTCAGTAGGTACTGTAAATGGACAAATTACACTTTGCTGCACCATTTTGTCCAACTGAACTTTGACTTTATGCTGCATAGCTATGAGAACTTTTCTTTCTGGTCTGACCCCTGGACTGATCTCTGCGTCTAACTTCATAGAATACACAACTGGAAGTTTGCCCAACTTGTCATTGAAAACTTCAGCATAGTCTGAAAAAATACTGTTAGTGAAGCTGGAACTGGGACCTATGCTTATTTGATGAACTCCTTTGGTAAAAGAAAGCAGATTCATTCTTAAACTGTCTCTGAGACCCAAGAATGACTGCACAGGTCTTCAAACTACATAGAATAATAAGCTATAACAGTTCTTGACCACATAACATGAAAGCACTACTGAGCCTTCGGTTTGAATTTCTTTACCTCCATAAGCAATATGTTTTGCACAACTGATCACATTTAGGTGTTCACCAGCTCTCCTTTGCAAAAGTGTCTGCTGACATAACATTACACTTTAAACCAGTGTCTACTTTGAGCCTGATGGATTTACCATTGATCTGGACAGTACAAAATATTTCAATCCTTGCCAATAAATCTACTGCATCAGTCTTTTCACCAATTACTGATACATTAGCTACATAGAAAGTAGACTGCTGCAGTTCAACTTGATCAATTTGATTTTTTGAATGGCCCTTCTTTATAACACTGCAAGGCTTACTTGATTTTTTTGAAAATTGTTCAGTTTTTTACATTTATGGCATTGCTGACTAAATGCTAATCACTTTTCACTTTTAGACTCATCACTGGCACAACAATTGCAACAGTTAACAATAAAGCTTGACTTAGGTTTTGCTGATTCACCCTTGTACAGCACTGAGCATGCTCCTTTAACTGAACTGGTCTTAGAACTTACTGGAAAATTGAGGGACCTCCCAGGAAAACCCACAGGGGCAGAGCTGCCATGTGTTTAGACCTGTTTGCTGTCTGCATTTGCTCTGGAGCCTGCTGAAACCATGCTCTTATCACTTGCAATCATATTTGTGTGCCTTTCTGTAACTTCATGAATTTGACAAATCTTAATAGCTTTGCTCAGCAGTTAATCACTGTCACAAAGCAAAATCTTTCTCACAGCAGCACTATTAATATCACACATGAGCCTGTCCTTTATTAACTCATCTTTTAAGTCACCAAACTTACACGTTTTAGCTTTATTTATCAGGTCAGTAATATAAGCTGCAAAAGTTTCTCCTTGCTTTTGATCTCTTGTATAAAACAAATCTCTAATGTAACATTAGTCTGGGGGTTGTACATTTCTTTAAATTTGAACTTCAAACACTCTGGGTCTTCCTTTGATTCAGCCTGTACAATTATATGATTTTCCCTTTAACCTTCATATACTGCTGGTGCATATACAAAATTCTATTCCAGTCTAGTGTCACTAGTTCATTCTACCTAATACAGAGAGAACATTTGTGAAGGGCTAGCCACTTAGGTCCTTAATTTTGAATTATCTTCTGTTTCTCCTTTCTCCCTTCCCACTTTCCAAAAAAAAAATTCTAAGCTTGTTTCCTGCCTTTCCTGTAACTAGTCTAGTCTGGATACAGATTTGTTGTAACCAGGGCTGTTTGTAAGCTTCTTAGCCCCCAAAGCCTTTCTGTGTTGGTGGGAAGCCTTCTAGCTTATCAGTAGGAGTGGTAAGCACTAGGTAGCCTATCTACCACAAGAGTGGTTTCTGGCCCAGAAATTGTAGTTTATTGGCCGTTTGGGCAGTTTTTCCATCTCTTTCAACTTTCTGGTTTAAAAGCCTGCATTCGCACTTGTTTCCCACCTTTCCTGTAACTAGTCTAGACCAGATACAACCTTAAGTTTTTTTTTCAATGTATTATTTTATAATAGATTCATTGATGATCTTTTTTTCATTGTGAAGGCGAAGACATTATGGTAAATAATTTTTTGGAAGAAATCAATAGTAGATGTAGTTTTTTAAATTTTACCATTGGTGACAGATGAAAGAGAGTTTGTTTTTTGGATGTAGAATTAATTTGGAATGTGATGGAAAATAAGTTTTCTAGTGGAGTTTACTGGAAGCAAACATATGTAAATAATTACTTACATTTCAAAAGTAATCATCCAAATTTTATAATAACGAACATTCCGAAGGGCCAATATATAAGAGCATCTAGGATGGTTAGTAACGAGACTGATTTTATTAAAGAGATGGAATTTATCACTCAATTATTTATCAACAAAGGATATCCTTTTAAGTTATTATATAAATTAGCCTCTAATATAAAGGAAAGAAGAGAAGATGATTTTCCACCTATTTTAACCAAAGGATTAATAGTTAATAAAAAACATCTTGTGGAGAAATCTAGTGAGATGTTCCCTAGATGTGCCATTGAGATGTCTGTAGATAGTAAAAATATTAAATGTGCCATACAAAATAATTGGAAAATAATTAATGGCAATAATGAATTGAGTACAGTGTTGGGAGAAGCACCTAAGTTTGTTTATAATCAAACTATTAAAAACATGCTTCAGTGTGATGAAACTCTTATACAACCTCCAGTTACAAATAAAATTAGAGAGATGTTTAAATGTTATAGCTGTAGTGCCTGTAGATACATTTTGGAGGGACCTTACATCAGTTTAGAGCATTATAATAAAATTATAAGCATTGATGGAAGATATAATTGTATGACTAACAATGTTGTATATGTTGCTTTATGTTCAGGCTGTTCTGCTTATTATATAGGTATGACTATAAGAAGCCTTAGCAAATGCATAAAGGAACATTGTTATGCCATAAAGACTAAAGACATCAATAATGTCCTTTATAGGCACACAGTGAAATGTACATTATACAAAAAATTTATGTTTTCAATTTTGGAACACGTTAAAGCTGATTTGAGGGGAGGTAGCATGAAAAATAAGGTAGGAAGAAAGGAACCTCTGTGGTAATTAAAGTTGAGAGCAGATGTCTCACCAGGTCTTAATGATATGATAAATATCAAATGTTTTTTGGTCAACAATAAATTGAAAAGATAAAATATACACAAAAATGATGTTTACATTAGTGTTATAGTGTTATATATATATTTTTTCATATATGTTTTTGTTTTTTAAAAACATTTTTTAATTAAGTAGATATTGTATGAATTAATTAACTATATAATTGTATTGTTAATTGGTTGTTAATGAATGTTTTAGTATAAATACTTGTGGGCTTGTAGATAATTTTATTCTGAAGAAGCCTATCAGCCGAAAACGTTGAATAAATTATTTTACATTATCTCTTGGCTTGGTTTTCTGGAGCACCAGTGTTCTTGGTTTTTTGCTGTTGGCTTTGCTGGTTTTGGGTTTTTCGCAAATACAGATTAGCTGTATCCAGGACTGCTTGTAAGCTTCTGAGCCCCCCTAGCCTTTCTGTGTTGGAGGGAAGCCTTCTAGCTGATCAGTGGGAGTGGTAGCCTATCTACCACAAGATCCATGTACAGATTCTTAGTTTTAGAACTTGAATTTGCTTATTTGTGCTCAGCAATTGTTCAGAACTTGTTGTTAGCACTACATAAGCTACAAGTTACTACAGCCCTCAATCTTCCTCTTTACCTAGTGGAAAACAGTTTTTGTACTTACTTTCCTCACTTGCTTAGAGAAAAACAGCTCTTGTCTAGAGGAAACTAGTTTTTTTATTCAAGCATGTCCAAGGGTCAGCTCCCAGTGACCTCTCCTGTCTATCTGATGAATCTGGGGATCTTGGTGCAATGTAGCAATTGCCTCATGTACACATACAACCATCTTCTCCTACCACCCATCACCACAACCTGTGAGAGATGCACTTATCTAGCCAAACTGGAGTTAAAGCTCTCTCCAACCAAGACTGAACTTGACAGTCTAGAGGAGAAGGTAAACACTTGCACGACAACACACTCATCACATAGTCCCATAAAACCCACACCACTAAAATCCACACATAGAAACAGAAAAACATTCAGAGAGGCTCTTAATAATAATCTGCTCAAGCAACAGAGACCTCCAAAGCAGAAAAGCAAGCAACCTCCACCCCCCAACACAACCCAAATGACACATAGCCCACAGACTCAGTGTGCCAATAAACTATAGTCCATAAGGCAAAACAAAGTACCCAACACACTAGTCATAGGTGACTCTAAAGTCAGGCACACTGATGTCCCACTCACCAGGCTAAACAAGGAGAAGGTTACTGTCAGCTGCCTGTCGGGTGCCAGGATCTGCCACATAACCCATGCACTCAGATTATTCCACAACAAGTACAAATATGACTTTGTCATTGTCCATGTTGGTGTGAACGACCTGAGACATACCTCCCTGGACTACATGAAAAGAGACATGGAAGAGTTCTCCGATCTTGTAGACCAAGCAGGTATGACCCTAGCCCTGAGTTGCATCCTGCCATCACCCAGAATGATACCACAGTTCAAGGACAAAATGATTGACTTCAACAATTGGCTAGGCTTCTGGTGTCATTTTAAGGGGATCCGGTATCTGTCTGCCTGGGACGACATGGACGACAGACCACTATGTTTTGCCAGAGATGGCCTGCGCTTGTTGCCCCTGGGATTCTGAATACTGGCTAAGGGTCTTGCCACCCCTATAGTGCCTTTTTTTAGGCAAGGTACAAATGACAAATTCACCACCATAACAGGAACGGCAAGCAAAAACAGAGGGTAATGGTACTCAATGCTAGAAGTCTAAATCTCAAAATGCACTCACTCGAGGCACTCCTTAAAATGGAGAACATCAATATCTGTGCAGTGACTGAGACCTTGTTCAAGGCTCTAAAGAGCACCCCTGCATTATCAGGCTATAACTCTTACCACACTGTTCAGCCATCTAACCTGGACCAGAACACCAAAGGCAGAGGTCTGTCCATATTCATTAAGGATATCCACGCCTCCACGCTAGTTGTGCAGCATAATGCATCCGAGGTTATCCAAGTGCAACTACCTCTGGGCAAAACTACAATCCAAATTGTAGCTTGCTACAGATCTCTCACCATGCCCCAGGATTCCCACTCCTCATTTCTCGATATACTGGAAAATATTAGGGTTCAATAATGGGTGATTTCAATTACCCCACCATTAACTGGGAAAACTGCTCATGTACCAACTCCTTCACTCAACGCTTTCTGGAATTCATAAATTCCAATGCCCTGGATCAACTTATCCACACCCCCACCAGGGGCAACAATATCCTAGACCTAGTCATTACCAACATGAGTGACCGGTGTTCCACACCTGAAGTCAACTCCTCGTTGGTCAGATCCAACCATAGGCTAATCTCCCTAGATATCCGCATCCCACCCCCACCCACCATTAAGGAAACCACAGTACAAATTTCTTCAATGCCAACTTCATGCTTCTTAAGACAGAAGTGGTGAACTTCATGACACCCATGCAGATGGACAATACAGTAACTACTGCTGAATCCTACACAAATGCACTCTATAAGCACTTACACGAGTGCATGGATTGTGCTATCCCAAACAGAACCAAGATGATATCCTCCAGAAAAAGCAAACCCGTCTGATGGTCCCCTGCCATAAACAAACTCTAAAACAGAAGGAAGAAACTGTTGAAAAATATAGTAAAATCCCATGAGTGGAGGAGCTCCCTGGTCAGTCTCAGTAAGAAGCTAAGATCCCTTATAAGATCCTCCAAAGCTAGCTACAAAAACAAAATCACCACTGACTCTAAGGGCAACCACAAAGCATTCAATATCTATATCAAGAATCTCAATGGCAACACCCAGATATGCTCTGAGTTACAGCACAATGGCATGAAAATTACAGAAATAACTGATATTGCCAACATCCTTGCAGATAGGTTCAGTGTGAACGTCACCCCCCTCTCACCACCTAAAGAGTCCATATCTCTACAGGAAGAATGCAGAGTCCCTGTAATCACATCTATGCAGGTAAAAGCTGCACTCTCTAAAACTAGAAACACAGCATCCATGGGACTGGACAACAACCCAGGCTGCGTTTTACACAAACTTCAGAATGAACTGGCTCCCCACCTAAGCACCAAGTTCAATCATAGTCTCATGTCAGTCTTTGTGCCCACTGAATGGTGCACAGCAACAGATATCCCACTCCACAAAGGGGGATCTGCCACTGATCCTGTGAACTATTGCCCTATTAGCCTGACGAGACTGGTCTGCAAGGCCATGGAATGTATCATCATGGAACACATAAACAAAGACATTGGTAACCTCCAAACTCTGGACCCTAGCCAGTTTGGGTTTGGGTTTGTGAAAGGCAGATCATGCCTTCTGAAACTGATCAACTTCTTTGAGGCAGCCACCAAAGCCGTAGACAAGGGTAAGGTGCTTCACACAGCCTATCTTGACCTCACCAAAGTTTTCAGCACCATCCCCCATTCTGGAGTTATAGCTAAACACACTAAACTAGGTATAAATCCCTACATCACAAGATGGGTTGCCAACTGGCTCACTGACAGAACCCACACTGCAAAAGTTGCAGACTCCAAATCTGACTTCAAACTAGTGACAAGTGGAGTACCACAGGGTTCAGTCCTGGGACCTCTCCTGTTTGGTATCTACTTCTCTAAAGTACAGTCTAACACAGAAAGCCTCTGGCTAATGAAGTTCGCAGATGACTGCAAACTAAGAGCTGTAGTCGAGTCCCCAAATGATGTGGACATCCTACAGAAGGGCCTTACTGAGACAGATGCCCGGTGTCAGAGGCATGGACTTAAGCTCAATGCCAAAAAGTGCATTGTCATCTCCTTTGGTAAAAACTCTGTACCCATGAACTACCACATAAACGGCAGTCTACTTAACTCCCAATGTGTGATGAGACCTTGGGACCCAGGTGGACAGTAGTCTCTCCTTTAATATCACATCCCCACAGGAGTTAGGAAATCCTTTTATGTGGCACACCTCATCACAAATGAGTTCTCATCCAAGAAAAAAGAGGTCATTGTTCCCCTCTACTCAGCACTCATTAGACCCATTATAGAGTACAATGCCCCCTTTGGAATGTACCTCACAAGACATCTGCAGCAGCTGGAAAGGCCACAGAAGTACCTCACAAAGAGGATTACTGGCCTCAATTAGACACCCTATACTAACGTCTCAAAAAAATCCAGCTTTACTCTGTGGCACATCACATACTCCAAGGAGATCTCTGCCTAATATATAAAGCTATGTTAAACCCAGAGCTGTTGGACATGCTACACTGTCAAAGGAAAAACTTCAAAGACAAATATACTTAAGGTTCAGTTAAGGCACTTTAATTTACTTGCAGCAAGGAGACAATAACATGCAAATAGAAGGATTTGTCTAACTACTAACAGGAAGTATGTTCATTCTTATACTATTTTACAAGATATGGCCTTCTAAGCTGACGTAATCAAACACAACTTTTAGCATTGTTCTACAGCAAATGTTACTTCAGATTTTCTGCTGACATGACTAGATTTGTGAGAAACTTTTCAGAAAAACAACCTGGCCTTGGTGACCATTAATCCGTTTACAAGCATCTATTTTACAGTGTTACTTTTCAAGGTACTTTTCTAATACAGATACAAGCAAATGCTGATTGCAGTTCATATTTTTCAAGCAGGCTTTGTACTAATTATCTGTAACTTCTACAGCTGTATATTTTCTCATGGCACAGTGGAACTTCTTGTCTAAGTTTCATACAAGTAGTATTGTTCTATTCATTATTTTCCTAATGCAAGCAGAAATCACCTGCTTCTCAGTAAATTTCCAAGGCACAAGCAAGATTTTAGCTAACAGTGCAAGGTCAGAAAGCAACTGCAGTTTGTACAGATCTATGCAGTATGAAATAGAATAAATGTATTAATTCTTTTCAAGCTTCTAAATGCACTAAGCATATTGCTAACACACACATTAATACATATTCTTCTAACATTTCCCCCCCCTATTAATACTTTTATTCTACTTTCAAGATAAGCATAAACAGTTTGTTTTCTTCTCCTAACCTTTTCCACTCAGGATTTGCAGTTAAGAGAGTCATTCAGTTTAAACTAATGAAAGCTTTTTAGTCTTTTAACAGTTCTTCAAACTCAGTACTTTGATATAAGGTTTCAGAAACTGACATGTCTATAAGGTCTTTAATCAGTCTTTTCATGCAGGGGATACCACAACAAACACATACTCCCAGTAGGAGCATACCTACTTAAATGGCAATTAGGATGTTCATTAGGATGGTACCCCACCCCCAAACCATTTCTGGAAAAAGTCCGTCAATGGGTTTGGGCCTGGTTTGGTCATGGCCGACACTTGCTGAATTACCTCAAGATGATTGTCTATCTTGGGTTTATGGTCAGGAATATACGAACAGCATTCTTCTTGGATTAAAGCACACGTACCACCTCTCGCCGCTAGGGTGAAGTCGAGACCCATGCGGTTTTGGAGCACTACAGTTCTCATAGCAATCAGTTCATCAGTCACCAATTCGAGAGCAGAAAAAGTTGCGTTGCTTATTACTTTGAGAAGTTTCGACAGTTTTCTCAGCTCCCAGATCGATTTCACTGCTCCATATGCTGGTGCTATGCCTCCCCATGATATAACACTATCACTCAAGTGCATGTGTGTCAGTCCTTTACCTAGAGAGTGATGGTCTTTCCAGCGCACATCAATTTGTCCCACTGGATTTACAAGTTTCTTGATGACTTCTCGGACATTTTGAATTTTCCCATGAAGCAAAACTGAAGTGTGTCATATGGCCGGAACCAGGTAACCCAAAAAACAATTGCCAGACCAATTCTCAGGTAACCATTTGTATGCCTTTCTGCCACACACAAAATAACAATCCTCTACTTTAGTAGTAACCTTGCTATGAATATACACTCGCCCTGCATGAAACATTTTTCTATCAATTATAAATAACTGTTTATAAAGAACAGAATTATGTTTTACTTCATCAAGGGTTTTGTGCATCAATCCAAGAAATGAATCATAGTTTGTATTACAATAAAGATCTACTTTGTTACTTTTAGTGTAACATCTATAAGGAAAAGTCACATTGCAATTGCTCCAACCCACCTGAACAGTATTATTTTTATAAAAACACATAGTTCCATTTTGTGGAACAGACAAGTGCAATGCTATTTTGTCTTGTGCTGTAATGGTTGAGGTATCATAAATCAAGTTCTCCCAGGTCTCATTGACCCCTAGGGGGACTGTAGTCATTAATAACCCCCCCATATGCTGTCAGCAAAGCTGTGTAAATCCGGCAATTCGAAACATTGAAAGTCTCAGCATACACATATTTAATTGCCTGGTAAGTGTTAAAGTTTGGATGCCAGTTTATGAGTAACGCTTCAGGTTTATTCAGTTCAGTCTGTGTGGCTGGGAAAAGAAAAGGCCACAACAAAAAGATTATTGTCACTAATACAATCAACAGGATGATTATGCAATACTTCTGAGGAAAGGGTTGTTCCGCATTCCTGTTTCTTCTGGACTGTTATCATTTCTGCTCTTGGCATGTAACAAGATTTTTGTCCAGTTCAAAGTTTTTAACTAATTTACAGTGCATCACGTGGATCCAAGAAGCACGTTCCACAATTTTGACTGCAGTGGGTGTTGACAAAAGCACTTGATATGGACCTTCCCACTTCGGAGACGCCCAATTTTTCCTCTTAACTATCTTCAGCCAGATCCACGCTCCAGGGGGCACTGCCACTTCTGATGGTCTGGTTCGTTCTTTATCTGAAAGAGAATTTAACTGCAACAAATGTTTAGAATTTAACAAATTACGCATATACTCTGCTAATGTACTGTCAGCTTCCTGGTCTGCGGGCATGAGAGATTTCCACTGAGGTATATAGTAAGACCTTCCAAAGAGCTTTTCAAAAGGAGTCAATCCTTTTGCATTCAGAACAGTTCTCATGCACAACAGTGAATGGGGCAGACAGTACATCCAGTTTCTCTGTGTTTCTATCATCAATTTTCTTAGCTTACTCTTTAAAATCCTATTATGCCTCTCTACTAGCCCTGCTGATTGCGGGTAATACGCACAATGATTCTTTAGAGAAATGCAAAAATGTTTACTTAACTGCTGTATCGTCTGATTCACAAGGTGTGTGCCATTGTCACTGTAGATCCTTTCCGGAATGCCGGATTTAGGGATGATTTCTTTAACAAGAACTTTGGCCACCGTTGTAGCGTCTGGATTTTTAGTTGGAAAGGCTTCCACCCATCTGGAAAACATATCTACAATGACAAGACAATACTTCTTATTTTCACATTTATTCAACTCTATGATATCCATACAAATAGTATGAAATGGATACGGTGGTGTAGGGAAACTCTCTTGCTTGGGCTTTAACGCCCCTTGTGCATGATGTTTATTACAACTGTGGCATAATGAACAAAATATTTTAGAGCAGTTTGTAAATCCGTACGTCGTGAACACTTGGTTCACCAGCTGTACCATCCCCTCTGTTGAGACATGGCACTGCCCATGGCTCAACAAAGCTGCATATCTAAACAAATTAGATGGCAATATCCCTTCTTTAGAGATGTACAGCCCCTTTTCGAGAATTGCTCCTCATTTTACCCATCTTTGTTTTTCAGTTTGTGTAGTAAGTGTTTGCATTGTCTTCAACATTTCTACGTCTAAAATCTCAGAGGGTTGTAGTTCCTCATTCAAAAGAAATACTTCTGAAGCTGCCTGTTTTGCAGCTGTATCAACTCTCGCATTACCCTTTGAAATCCTGTCCTGTTGCTTGGTATGAGCTGTGCATTTACAAATAGCTACTTTCTGAGGTAACTGAATAGATTCTAAAAGATCTAAAATAAACTGTGCATGATTATTGGTTTGCCAGTAGATGTTATCATTCCTTGATTTTTCCACTGTTGTGCAAAAACATGTACAGTAGGAAAAGCATACTGGCTGTCAATAAAAATGTTTACACATTTACCCTTTGCTAAGGTACATGCCCGTGTCAAGGCAATCAATTCTGCTGCCTGTGCAGATAAACTATGTGGTAAAGATTTTGCTTCTATAATGTCTGTGTCAGAAACTACTGCATATCCTACTAGGTTCTGTCCTGCAGGACTCCTTTTGCATGAGCCGTCCACGTAGTATGTCACCTCGGCATCATCCAAGGGAACATCTGTAAGGTCTTTTCTAGGCAGTGTCGTTTGCTCAATCACCTGCAGGCAGATGTGTGGTGTGCCATCTGCAGGGGTTGGGAGCAAGGTAGAAGGGTTCAAAGTCGTACATCATTCAATTGTCATATGAGGTTGGCTCAACAATATAGTTATACAGGAAAGATGCCTAGCAGGGGAAAGATATGCTACCTTCTCTTGCAGTAAAATAATCATGACTGCATGAAGTACTCTCAATGTGAGAGGGTGGAACAACACTACTGAGGCCGAAGCCTGTATTGCCATTGCAGCTGCAACTACTGCTTGTACACAGTGAGGTAAAGACCATGCCACTGGGTCCAGTTGTGATGAATAATATGCAATTGGGCGTTGCTTGTCCCCATGCTGCTGTGTTAACACTGATGTCATATAACCTTGCTTACAATCTATAGTTTGGAAAAAACGTTTATGATAGTTTGGTAATCCCAAAACTAATGAGGACACTATTAACTGTTTCAGTTTGCAGAAAGCAGATTCTGCTTCTGGTGTCCATTGTATCAAATCCTGTGCTGCCATAGGCTTTTTATAAATCAGGTTAGTCAACGGTGCAGATTCTAAGGCATAGTTTGGAATCTAACTTCAACAAAAATTAGTCGTACCCAGGAAGGACATCATTTCCTTCTTGGTAGTGGGTTTTGGTGCTTGCAAAATCGCTATTTTTCTGTCCTCATCTAATGTCCTACCTTCCTTGGATATTACATATCCTAGGTATTTAATTTGTTTTTTCCAAAGCTGCAGTTTATTTTTGTTTACTTTATGTCTTTCAATGGCTAAAAATTGTAATAGCGCTATGGTGTCCTCTTTACAATCTTGCTGGGTGGGGGATGCCAGCAAGATATCATCAACATAAAGCAAAATCTGACTACCTCTTGGTGGGGTAAATCCCGCTAAGTTCCTTGCCATTTCTTGTAAGAATATTGCTGGACTTTCAGAATACCCCTGTGGTAGTCACGTATATGTATACCTTTTCCCCTGAAATGTGAATGCAAACCAATGCTGGCTGTCAGGGTGTATCGGTATAGAAAAGAACGCATTGTTGATGTCTACCACAGAAAAATATTTCTGTTGAGGTTTTAAATCATTCAACAGGGTGTGTGGCTCTGGCACCCTAGGTGCCCTTGGTATTACGGCATCATTTACAGCTTGTAAATCTTGGACCATACGCCACTCTCCATTCGCTTTCTTAACAGGAAATAAGGGTGTGTTACATGGTGAATCAAGAGATTCCACCAGTACCCCTTCCTTAAGTAAAGCTGCTATAATAGGTTTGATTCCTACCTCTGCATCTTTTCTTAAGGGATACTGTCCCTTTTGTGGTCAAAATGCTGACTTTGGCCTAATAGTAACTGGTCCTGCTGTACGAATAAGTCCTACATCTGATTTCCCTGTTGGCCAGAGATTTTTTGGTATATTCTGTAAGGCATTCTCTTCCTCCTTCAATAGGAGTGCCAATCAGCTGTCCTTGCTAGACTGTAAGTGTACAGCTGGGTGGGTCTGAGTTATCCAATTCAGTTTCTGCACTTGTATTCCCTGTTCTGACAGTTCTAACTCTGTTTTTCCCATCTCGTGACTTTTTCTCCTAAGTCTACCCATTTTACAGTCTTGTCCTTAGTTAAGCTAACATGTGGTAATCGATTAGATTTATAAAGTGCAAAGACCTCCTGGGGCAATGAACAGCTGGCTACACTGTTCCCTTCTGTGTCCCAGTACAGATTACGTAATACCAATCTGTTTGCACAATTTCTAAACAATTCTTGCTCATATTCCTTATCAGGTCCTGGTGTATTACAATAATACAGAGTACAGTGCAACAAATGTTGTTTATCAATGTCAAGGGAGGGGAACTTGCTGATGGCTATGTTCATCAACTTCTCGGTCACTGCTCCTGGACCAGTCGTAAGCAAGTCCTGGCTGTACCAATAAAACATTTCACCCTCCGATTGCACTGCAAAGGTATCAATTTGTCGCTGTGCTTCCATACCTTGCATAGTCGGAACTACTGCTATACCAAATAGCTGCATAAGGTCTCTGCCCAAGAGGTTTACTGGGCATTTTGCAGAAACAACTATTTTACTTTTCTGGGTCAATCCTGAAACAGGATCAGTTAAAACAATATTATGGGAGAATGGCTCCTGATACAGCTGTCCATTAGCTGCTTTCACTAATATGTAATCAGGTGACTCTGAATTCTCTGGCAGTTTGGAGGGATGTACCAGGGTCCGTGATGCCCCTGAGTCACACAAGAATCTGACTTCCCTCCCTTCTACCAGGAGTGTAACTTCTGGTTTTGTGTCTGCTAAATAGAGCTCTAAGCTCAATAAAGCCAAATCCAATATTTCATTTTCTTCACTATCCATGACTTCTTGCACTTCCTCTATGTCTTCTGTCACATTCTCTACTCCCTGTATCACATACTCATTTGTCCTTTCTCCACTATCCCCTTCTAATGATTCCTGACTACCATATAGTCAGTCCTCACCCTCCTTATCCTCCGTGGTTGCCTTCTTGTTTTTCTTGCAGTCCCTTGCCAAGTGCCCTTTCTTACCGCATTTAAAACATTCACCCCTTTTCTTTCGCCCTTCAAATTCCTCTGATCGTTGATCAGATTGTTTGTTTCCCTGGGCATTTTTCTTGCCCTTTTTCCCGGACTGTACTACATATACTTCTGCTCCAT
This sequence comes from Protopterus annectens, assembly GCF_019279795.1. Lineage (NCBI taxonomy): Eukaryota > Metazoa > Chordata > Ceratodontiformes > Protopteridae > Protopterus > Protopterus annectens. Next base: position 910,198,048 of record NC_056735.1, read on the forward strand.
CTTCTACAGAAAATACTTGGGCTTTCTTTTTCTTTTTGCTATTAAATGCCTTTTGGCATGCCTAGCATATTCAAGCAATGATTGTAACCTGCTTGCACGATGATCTACCATGTGTTTTTTAATAAAGCTGCTTATAGGTGCAATACTGCCTTTCAAAAATGCCTTCTTTAACTGTTGCTCATATGGGGAATCGTGTGTCCGATCTTCAGGAACTTGCATTCCACAATGGTTATTAAAACATTCTAACAGTCTGGCATAATATCGGTCAATAGCTTCACCTTCCTGTTGGATGCATTGATTAATACAAGTCCAGTCTGCCCTAGGCTTCCATTTCTCAGAGATTCAGTCTGTAAGACCTTTCACTCTGTTGTCTAATTCTGCGCTGCTATGTGGGAGGGGCCTGAGCGCAATATCACAGGGATTCCAGTGGCCACTAATCATGTGCCAATCTGGTCCCACAATTTGTCTGACTACTTTTTCTACCTCTTCGTTTAAATTATAACTCAGCCTCATTCCTTGTAACTCTTCTAAGAACTTTCTAAAATTAACTTTTGGGTGGGGAATTCCCTCAGTGGCTTTCCAAATGTCTTCCGGAGTCCAGGGTCTATATACTAAAATAGTTGGGTCCTGACCTTCTTGCCCTGCCTGAGGATTAGGCACTTCTATAAGTGGGCATATTTCTTCTTCACTCATAAATCATGAATTTCTACCCATTTGATATAACTCATTGCCCCCTTTTGAGTTTCCTGCCCGTGTTCGAGACCTGGTCTCGACAGGATCTCTAACAAACGGTTTCACTTTTGTAATGTCTCTACTTGCAATGACAGAAGGATATCAGAGGGATGGACTAATTTGTTCACTTGCTTCATATTCTGGTAAAGGAGGCGGAGGGGCTGATGCTGTTACTAAGATATTGTCCTCCTCATCTAAAAACATTGCTCTTGAATTATTACTCTTTTGTTCCCTTCGGTTTACTTCCTCAATCCACCTGTGTGCCTGAGGAATTCCTAATTGACGTTGCTTTTTTACCCGACCTCTAGAATTGGTTTTAAGCTGTTTGACAAGTTTGACAAGTGAGGATTTTTCTAATTTACCATCAAATTCATACTTATTAACCCATTTTGAGTAGTATTTAATATTATCAACACGCTATGACTGCATGTATTTCGCGTCTTCGGTTAACGGCGGATTTTGGGACCTTTTTGTACAATTATTACCCATTTTGTTTTAATCGTTATGTAACTCCTTATTTTTAATGTGGTACCACGGATATTTTTATAGTCTCTTCAGAATGACTGCCTACCTGCTCTCTTTCCCTGATCTATGACAAGACAGTAATCTTTCTGTCCCTGACTTAAAAATAAAGTCTTAACAGAACAAATACAAATCTAGTCCCTGATCTAAAACAGAAAAAGAAGGTAGATTCACCTTACCTGAGCCCTCATGATTGATCACCTGGTTCGAGTAAACCCGTCCTTAGGTCGCAGATCAGATAGTGGCTGGCCTCTTTTGTACAACAATTCAGTCGGAGGACTTTTCAAATAAGAAGAACCGATATGGATTATTCCCCGTACGGTTTCAAGACACCTGGCCTGTCCGATCCGAGGCAAAGTGAAGGTTTCAGGTCCGAAGGACCAGTCTGTCAAAGGAAAAAACTTCAAAGACCAATACACGTAAGGTTCAGTTAAGGCACTTTAATTTACTTGCAGCAAGGAGACAAAAACATGTAAATACAAGGATTTGTCTAACTATTAACAGGAAGTATGTTCATTCTTATACTATTTTACAAGACATGGCCTTCTAAGCTGACATAATCAAACACAACTTTTAGCATTGTTCTACAGCAGATGTTACTTCAGATTTTCTGCTGACATGACTAGATTTGTGAGAAACTTTTCAGAAAAACAACCTGGCCTTGGTGACCATTAATCCGTTTACAAGCGTCTATTGTACAGTGTTACTTTTCAAGGTACTTTTCTAATACAGATACAAGAAAATGCTGATTGCAGTTCATATTTTCAAGCAGGCTTTGTACTAATTATCTGTAACTTCTACAGCTGTGTATTTTCTCATGGCACAGTGGAACTTCTTGTCTAAGTTTCATACAAGTAGTATTGTTCTATTCATTATTTTCCTAATGCAAGCAGAAATCACCTGCTTCCCAGTAAATTTCCAAGGCACAAGCAAGATTTTAGCTAACAGTACAAGGTCAGAAAGCAACTGCAGTTTGTACAGATTTATGCAGTATGAAACAGAATAAATGCATTAACTCTTTTCAAGCTTCTAAATGCACTAAGCATATTGCTAATACACACATTAATACATATTTTTCTAACATGCACCTAAAGAAATCCCAATCCCTCTAAGCTACATGCTCTAGGGACCTAAACCTTGTCACCACAATAGCAAGACATGCTGGAGAGATATATTCCTGTCCCAGAGACTTCCGATACTCTGGAACAAGCTTCCCAACTATGTCAAGCAAAGTTCCTCATTAGCACTCTTTAAGAAAAATCTTGATGAGTAGATGGACATAGGAAATGCACCCTGGGGATCACTTCTGTAGCTCTGCTCAACAGGGGCACAGGAAATTAACTTTCTTGCATGGCATAAGCCAGGGAAACTTGTTGGCTAGGCTGATAGCCTAGTACCTGCCTATGAACCTACGAACACTCCCTTTCAATGGCCTCTGCCCTTATGCATGCATTTTTATCAGAATAAGCTGCTTGTATGAATATATCATACTCTTGCTCAAATATTCTCCAATTCTCTGCAATATTCTGATCAAATACAAGTGGTTGTGGTTTGTGACAGCTGTCTGTCATAATAATACATCTCAGTGAAGACTTTTGCCAATATGCACGAGCATGCACACATCTACATATGACTAAAATTTATGCTAGTACTTGGTAACTATGCTCCGTAGCACAAAAAGCCGCTGCATAACTGAACTTTGTGAAATATGTTTTTCAGGCACTGTAATACTCTTGAAATCACTGTACTGTAAAAGTAATTTATCATTATTTTAATAAACATTTCAAATAACTGCACTGTTCAAATAAACTAGGTGGAAGACGTTCAGAGTAAGAAACAGTTCAAAGTAATTGCACTTTGTGACTTAACAGAACACAGCACAGTAAATTTTTTCCAAAATGGCTGTACTGTATAACAACTCTGTATAGTGCAAGAAATACTCTGTAACAGCGGCACTCAGCAAATTGACACATCCAGCACAAGAAACTTTTCGAAATGGCTGTATTTGACTGCACTTTACAAAAGAGTGGCACTTTGCACACAACAAACTCTTTGGAATAAATGCACAGTAATAAACATACACTGTAAGCACTTTTACACACTTTGAGATACTTTGAATAACTCTAGTTACACCGTTCAGAGCTCCAATCAATACAAAGTAGCAGTTTATGCCAGAACACAGTAATTCATGAAAAACATAGAGTTGCCTTGTTTTATTTATACTTAATGTGCCCTTTTTTCCCTTTAGTATATTTGTTTTGCTCATGTTCATAGGTTCATAGGTTCCTACTAGGCTATCTGCCCTAGGGCATTTATAAGCCTAGTCAGAGTGTGTTTGGCTTTCGCCACCCATTTTAAATTAATTTTGTTATGCCCTTTTTCAAGGTTAGTATACTGTGCCTCTGTCTAACAGTGACACAGAAGTGATACCCGGGGTAAACCTACAATCTCCCATCCACTCATCAAGATTCCTCTTGAAGAGAGTCAATGAGGGACTCTGCCTAACCTGGACTGGGATTTTATTCCAGAGTGAAGGGAGCCTCTGGGTTATGAATCTGTCCCTCCAGCATGTCCTATTTATTTCAGTGCTGAGGTTCAAGTCTCTCGAGCGCGTAGCTCGATGTGATTTGGATTTTCTGAGGTGCAGCATGTCCATTAATTCCGGGTTGGACATGGCTTTATACGTCAGGCACAGATCGCCTCTGAGCAGGCAGTATGCCACTGAGTAGAGCTGGAGTTTCTTTAACCGGGCAGCATATGGCATCTGTTTGAGCCCTTTGATCCTCTTGGTGAGGTACTTTTGGGGTCTTTCCAGTTGCTGCAGGTGTCTGGTAGGGTACATCCCAAAAGGGGTATTGTACTAAATTATGGGCCTGATGAGGGATGAGTAAAGAGGCACGATGACCTCCCCTGATCTAGATGTGAATCCCTTCATGATTAGGTGGGCTATATAAAATGTTTTTCTAACCACTTTGGCCACGTGGTTGTCAAAAGAGAGATTGCTATCAACTTGGGTCCCCAGGTCCCTAATTACTTCTTCTGTACTTAATGGATTACCACCTATGTGGTAATTTGTGGGCACTTTGTTTTTGCCAAAGGGGATGACTATACACTTTTTGGCATTTAGCTTGAGGCCATGGCTCTGGCGCCAGTTGTCTGTTTCTATGAGGCCCTTTTGGAGGATGCTTGCGTCGGCTGAAGAGTCGATTATGGCGCCCAGTTTGAAGTCATCTGCGAACTTGGTCAGCCACAGTCCTTCCATGTTGGCCTGTACCTCCGAGAAATATATGCCGAACAAGAGAGGTCCCAGGAATGAGCCTTGTGGGATGCCACTTGTAACTGGTTTGGAGTCTGACATGGATCCAGCAATTCTAACCATGTGTGTTCTGTCCTTGAGCCAGTTTGCAACCCATCTAGTGACATAGGGGTTTATATTTAAGCTGGTGAGCTTATCTATAATGCCCGAGTGGGGTATTGTATCAAAGACTTTTGCGAGGTCCAGGTAGGCTGTGTGGACCACCTTCCCCTCATCAATGGCCTTGGTGACTGTTTCAAAGAAAACAACTAGGTTTAAGAGGCAGGATCTGCCCTTAACAAAGCCAAACTGGGTAGGATCCAGTGTCAGTTGGTCCCCAAATATCTTTATTTATGAGGTCCATGATGATCCTTTCCATAGCTTTGCAGACCAAACTAGTCAGGCTTATGGGGCAATAGTTTCCAGGATCTGTTGAGGCACCACTTTTGTGGAGAGGGACCACTGTTGCTGTACGCCACTCTTTGGGTACATATCCTGTAGTAAGGCTGAGATTGAACAGTAGTTTTATGTTTGGGTTTTGCTCTTCTTGGAGTTCATGTAGTACGCAGCCCGGGACACCGTCTGGTCCCATTGATGCTGTGTTTTTTGCTTTGGAGAGGGCATCTCTTACCTGAGCATCTGAGATGTCAGGGGGGGCAGCACTCTGCTGGGATAGATATTTGCCCTTTTAGTGGGGGGGGGAGTTTGTGCTGAACCTGTCAGCTAGGATGTTGGCAATGTCTGTGGATTCGGTGTATTTTTTTGTCATTTTGGACTAATTCTGAGCATATCTGGGAATTCCCACCCAGGTTCCTAACACAACTAAAGAAAGCCTTGTGATTATCCTTAGTGTCCTGTGCAATTTTTCTCTCGAAGCTGGCCTTAGACGATTTTATGAGTGCCCGTAGTTTTTTGCTAATACTGATCAGAGATGCCTTCCCTTTTTGGGATTTTGCTCTATCATGTAGTAGCTTCCTCCTTCTTTTGTATAGTTTGTTTATGGCTAGGGTCCACCAGACAGGACGTCTGCCTTTGGAGGATTGGGTCTTGGTTTTATTTGGGATTGCATGATCCATGCATTCCTGAAGGTGTTCATAGAATGCGTTTATAAAGGATTCGGCGGTCTGGCCCGTATTTTCCACAGGCCCGGGGGCTTTGAAGGATTCCACCTCGGTTTTGAGGAGTGTGAAATTTGCTTTAGAGAAGTTTTTCACTGTGGTTTTCAGGGCAGGGGGTGGAGTCGGGATGTGAATATCCAGTGAGATTAGTGTATGGTCTGATCTTACCAGTGAGGGATACACTTCTGGTCTGGAGTATAGAGTCCCCATGTTGGTGATGATCAGGTCCAGTATGTTTTCCCCTCTTGTGGGAGTGGTAACAAGTTGTTCCATAGCATTTGAGTTTATAAATTCTAAGAACCTTTGGGCTAGGGTGCTGGAGCTAGAGTAATGCTCCCAGTCTACGTTTGGGTAGTTGAAGTCGCCCAATATAATGGTGTTTGGAGAGACCTTCATATTTTCCAGTGTTCTCAGAAAGGCCGAGTGGGGTTCCTGGGTTTGAGAGGGTGGTCTTTAGCAGGCTATAAACTGGAAGGCAGTTTTACCCACTGTTAGTTGCACATGGATAGTCTCTGATGCTTTGTGCTGTGCCACCAACCTGGAGGTGTGGGTATCTTTGACGAATATTGATACTCCCCCTCCTTTTGTGGTTCGGTCCAAGTTTTGAGGCTGAAAAGCATGGTATGAGGTATAACCTGGTAGTGCTGGGGTGCTCTCGGGAGCCTTGAATCAGGTTTATGTTACTGCACAGATATTGATGTTCTCCATGCTAAGGAGAGTTTTGTGTGTGTGCATCTTGAGGTTTAGACTTCTGGCGTTGAGTTGCATTACTCTTAGTTTCTTATCCCTTGTGATACCTATGGAGGTGGGTTTGTCTTTTGAGCCTTGCCTAAAAAAGGCACTATGTGGGTAGCAAGAGCCTTTGCCAATATCCAAAAGCCCAGGGGTGACAGGTGCAAGCCATCCCTAGCGAAGCATCATGGCTTGTCGAGCATGTCATCCCAGGCTGAAAGGCATTGGATCCCCTTTGAATGACACCAATGCTTAAGCCAGTTGTTGAAATTGATCATCTTGTCTTCATATTGTGGCATCATTCTTGGTGAGGGTAAGATGCTACTCAAGGTCAGGGTCATACCGGCCTGGGCTACATGCTCAGAGAGCTCCTCTATTTCTCTTTTCATGTAGTCCAGGGAGGAACATCTCAGGTCATTCACACCAGCATGGATAATGACTGAGTCATATTTGTACTTGCCTTGGAGTGACCTGAGTGCTTGTGTTATGTGGCAGATCCTAGCGCCCGACAGGCAGCTCACCGTGACCTTCTCCTTGTTCAGCCTGGTGAGTTGGACGTCAGTGTGCCTGACGATAGAGTCACCTATTACAAGTGTATCAGGTGTGTTGTTTAGCCTTAAGGGCTGTGACTGTTCGGCACACTGTCTTTGTGAGCTATGGGTTGCACATGTTTTGTTTTGGGGTAGCGGTTGCTTGGGTGTCTGCTTTGGAGGTCTCTGCTGCTTAGGCAGATTTTTATATAGAGCCTCCGAGTATGTTTTTATGTGTTTATGTGTTTGGTTTGCTGTCATGGTAGGTCTATGTGTGACTGGAATTGTAGTGAGTGCAATGTAATCTCTTTTCATGCTCATTATATTTTCTTGTGCTTGTTTTAACAATAAACATGCTCATTTTGCAATTCTGAGGTAATTGTAAACCCCTTATGTGATTTTCTGATGCTCAGTTTAACAAATCATTTAATTTCAAACATTTTGTTTAATTAATAAACTTTTTACGCTTCTTGTTTGCTTAATAAATGTTTTTGTGCTATTTTTTTACTTAAGAATACATTCTGTGCCCTTGTAATGCTCTGTTTTATCTTTTTTTACAAAATAAATCATTTGTGCAAGTTTTCATTACCTTTAGTTCGTTTCTGGCCCTTTTTTGCATTCAGTTCACTTAGTTTGCCTTCACTGTTAACTCTGCACCTCATGGCTGTGAAAAGCGGTCTCTGGAATCCTGGCTCTGATACCACGTCACTTGTCTAGTCAGGGTGAAGTAGATGAACATTGTGGGTTCTGTTCAAGCATCTTTATTATGTACAAACACAAACATATATATAAACTAGCTGTCTCATACATAGATGTTCACACTCGGGCTGTACTCACAAAATGTCACTGAAGCTAGCATGTGCCTGCTATTTATATGCATGTTTAGGTCTTAGAAATGCGTTTTAAAGGTACAACACATTTATACTACAAGTGTGTTGTTTAGTTAGGTAGTTAGTTAGTTAGTTAGTTAGTTAGTTAGTTAGTTAGTTAGTTAGTTAGTTAGTTAGTTAGTTAGTTAGTTAGTTAGTTTTGGTAAGGATAACCCATGAATATTTTTCTCAGAGCTAAAAATCCCTGCTGCGGCATTATGAAAAACCCATCCCACAATTCCTCACTATCTAAATCAATGTATAGGCTACTGTATTTCCATGTCAAATGCATCAGAAGTAGTTTCTTACTTCCTAGAAATACAAGGTATCAATTAGTTCTTGCAAATCGAACACTTAACATTGAAAATTAACACATGATGATGTAGTAGTGAAACCAAAAAGTATATAAGAAGCAGCACCTCTAAAGAGGTAAGTTGTTTTTGATTGTGAACAATGTTCTGCAGTTGCACATTAGTCATTGGTCAATACCTATTGTGATATTATTTAAGAGGTTATGGTTATACAGGCAAAACTGAGGAAACTAAAAATCAAACAGCACCCTATGATCTTTAATGGTTCCAAACAGGTTTAATAGACTTTAAGTGGTGAAGCACTGTGGGATCAGTCTTTCATGATATCATATAATGAGTTTTCAGCTTCAAAAAAAAACTCAGTGCTGTCTATATCAACAAAATTAATTGCAAAAATAGCACACTTTTTTGAATCAAACAATGTAAAATTTGATATTTTATATTGTAATGAGATTACTCCTATCACTGAGGATTTCTTAATTATATTTCCTATAGAAAGTTGTGATATTGCACTACAAGAAATATTATATTCTCCTTACAGTCTGTTCCTGTATTAGATAGTTGGGGGCACAGACTTCCATGATTCTATATTTGTTTTGGATGATACTTTTAGAATAATTCTGGGTTTTCCAGGTTTCTTGAGATATAGCTACATACTTATTAACTTGTAACTTGAAACAGTTTGCTCTTGTGGACTACATATTCACTGGGGTCTAAAACACTGGATAATGCATGCAAGAGTAATTACGAGTTTATTAATTATATTTGCTATAGAAAGTTGTGATATTACACTACAAGAAAGATGATATTCTCCTTACAGTCTGTTCCTGTATTAGATAGTTGGGGGCACAGACTTCCTTGATTCTATATTTGTTTTGGATGATATTTTTAGAATAATTCTGGGTTTTCCAGGTTTCTTGAGATATAGCTACATACTTATTAGCTTGTAACTTGAAACAGTTTGCTCTTGTGGACTACATATTCCCTGGGGTCTAAAACACTGGACAATGCATACAAGCGTACAACTGTGACTCCTTCTCCTTTACTTTTCTGAAACATACAGAGGCAGAACTGTGAAGAACTGCATCTTTGTAGCACACCCGAGCTTTGTAGACTATCTATTTTACAATCCTCACTATTTGTTCATGAAAACCAATCTTTGCACTGCTTTATCCCCAGAGCTAGATAGGAGATAGAATGATATTTAGCAGTATAGTCACCACTGTGTAGGATAAAAAACATATTTTGCAGAAAACTGGCACTGTCTTATGTTTTTCCTAAAGGTCACTGCTGCTACATTTTGGCAAATATAATTATGTCATCGGGTGTTGGGGTGTAAAAGTTTGCTACAAAGGTGTCAACGCCTTAAAAGAAAGAATATTTGTCATTTAAACCTTTTTGTTGGTTGAGACTAAGCTCCTCATTATAAAGAAGAAATAGGCTATGATTGCTCATATAAACACATCAAGTCCACAAGCTTGGAGAAAGAAGAGCTAAACAATAATAATTAACGTGGAACTTTATTCGAGTAAAACAATAAAAATACCATCAAGCGCTTTCGCCTGGATGAGTACCAGGCTTTATCAAGATGATCCATTTTTCAAATTGCAAGTTTAAATACTTCATCAGTGAAATCATGTGACCAGGGTGTTAATAAATTAAATGTGCAATTAGCTTTAAAGGCACTAGTTACAGGTTAAAAATAAGTAAATGTATAATGAATAAACCATACGTTAAATTATTAATAGTATACCCAATGAAATTCACTTGTGCAAAACTCATACTAAAAACATCATGAAAGGCATAAAAAACTTTATAAAAATGTCTAAAACATCTAAAAAAATATCTAAAAAAAGTACAAACACCTCTTCACAAAATTTAGGCTCTAAAAAAACTAAAATCATTACTTAGCCCTTCTTAATTTCAATACACTAACAATACTAATGTTTTCGTTAAGACCAGGTGGTCTTGTTGCATTCAGTTTAAGCTGCCACAACAATTCTTGTGCATGGCCTAGGCATTTCAACCCTGACACATTAAAAATGCAGTCCAGCTCTCCTTTTATGTGGAAAGTACAGCTGGGTAAGTAAACATAGCATAACAGTAGGTGTTTGAATTACCACTACTACAGTTGCCTAAGCTTTATGGGTTATATCCTGCCAAAAACATAATGGACAACCATCTTCCAAAAATTCACTGCACCTTCAATGTGCCCAAACAATTACTCAGGTCATGTTGCGCTATTAAAAAGTTAGAGTTGGGTACCAAGCCATTCAGAGCTTTCATGTCAACAGAGAGAGGGAAGCTAAAACCCTGAGAAGGACAAGGATAAGATAATAATAATAAGAAGAAGAAGAATTATTAATAATAATAATAATAATAATAATAATAATAATAATAATAACTATGCACACCCTGGCATAAAAATATACAAAAATCAAAAGGAATGAAGAGAGGGAGGGAGTGTCTACTGGAGCAGTGATCATTTGAATATCTACTGGTATGCTAAGTTTACTTATCCAACTGTACAATGTTCTTCACCTGATCACTGCTGCACTAGTCTAACCTTTATGCAAAGATTACCATAACTTAGGTAGACTGGGAGAAGAATGGATGGGCATCCGAGTAGAGCCCCTGGAAAATAGTCCTAACAAAGTCTGTCTTATACTTGGAGAAGGAATCTGTTTTATAATGCTTTGTAAAAGTATGTGCAGAGGACCAAGCTGCTGTTTCTAGAATGCTTCTAGAATACAAATGTTTCTACAAAGCTACAGAAAAAGCCAAGGCCATGGTAGAATGTGTCTTGACCCTGCCTGAAGTAGTTTAGTTGTGGTGGGAGTATGAAAAAGTAACATGACACAACCATTTGAAAATAGTCTGTTTTATATATGACTGTTCTTTCTCCTTACCTTCACAAGAAATGAACAACTGATCAGAGTTGAACAACTGAGAAAAAAATTGCTGTCCAGGACCAAGAAGGGGCAGGTGCCCAATTGGAAGCAATCTCTCTTAAGCCTGAACTAGCAAATAAGAGCACTAGTGAAATCCTCCAAAGCAAACCATGTCCAAATTGGCCATATCTACTAGAGACAATCATAAGGCCTTCTTCACATATGTTCGTAATCTCAAAGATAGCACCCAATCTGTTCAGAACTGGTGGTCAAGGACACCACATATACAAATGACGTAGATATAGCAAACTTGGTGGTTGACAGATTCAGTGAAAATTTCACTCCTCTGTTCCCCCATCAGTAAATCAGGACACTCCCAGTACCTGCCCCCTTCCCGTTATATCTAGGGATCAGGTCATAACTGCTCTCTCAAAGGCAAAAAATACAGCCTCCATGGGACCTGATAACATCCCAGGTTGCATCCTTCATGAACTCAGGCAGGAACTTGCAGTACCATTAGGCGCCCTATTTGACCAAAGTTTGAGTACCGATTTTGTCTGAGCTGAGTGGAGGACAGCCACTGTCATCCCTTTACACAAAAGTGGAGCATTCACTAATCCAGGAAATTATAGACCCATCAGCCTAATAAGCCTGATCTGCAAGGCCATGGAATGGATTAACATGGACTTTGTTAACAAGGACATTGGCAACCTCCAAAACACTCAATCCCACAGTTTGGCTTTGTCAAGGGAGGTTATGTCTGTTACATTTGGTCAACTTTTTTTGAGACAGTCACCAAAGCCATGGATGAGGGGAAGACAGTGCACACCACCTACCTTGACCCGGCCAAAGCCTTCAACACTATTCCCCACTCAGGCATAATAGATAAACTCTCTCAACTAGGCATCAAGCCATAAGTTACCAAATGGGTAGTCAACTGGCTCACTGATAGAACCCACCTAGTCAAAATAGGGGAAGCCACCTCAAATAGTAGACTCATATCATGTGGCATACCCCAGGGTTCAGTCTTGGGGCCTCTGTTATTTGGGATATACTTTTCTGAAGTACAGGGCATAACCAGTGTGCTATGGCCGACCACGTTTGCAGATGACTGCAAGTTGGGAGCTGTCATCAGTTCCCCTAGTGACATGTACATCCTCCAAGAGGGTCTCACCCAAACAAATGACTGGTGCCAGAAACATGGTCTCAAGCTAAATACAAAAAAATCATCATAATCCCCTTTGGTGAAAGAGATGTCCCCATAAGTTATAACATTAATAACAACATTCTAGGCACACAGTTAGTCATGAGGGATTTGGGCACCCAGAGTGATAGCAGCCTGACTTTTGACCACAATGTTGCTTCCATTGTATGGAAAGGGGATGACTATACACTTTTTGGCGTTTAGCTTGAGGCCATGGCTCTGGCACCAGTTGTCTGTTTCTATGAGGCCCTTTTGGAGGATGCTTGTATCAGCTGGAGAGTCGATTATGGCGCCCAGTTTGCAGTCATCTGTGAACTTGGTCAGCCACAGTCCTTCCGTGTTGGCCTGTACCTCTGAGAAATATATACCGAACAAGATAGGTCCCAGGACTGAGCCTTGTGGGATGCCACTTGTAACTGGTTTGGAGTCTGACATGGCTTCAGCAATTCTAACCATGTGTGTTCTGTCCTTGAGCCAGTTTGCAACCCATCTAGTGACATAGGGGTTTATATTTAAGCTGGTGAGCTTATCTATAATGCCCGAGTGGGGTATTGTATCAATGGCTTTTGCGAGGTCCAGGTAGGCTGGGTGGACCACCTTCCCCTCGTCAATGGCCTTGGTGACAGTTTCAAAGAAATCGACCAGGTTTAAGAGGCAGGATCTGCCTTAACAATGCCGAACTGGGTAGGATCCAGTGTCTGTAGGTCCCCAATATCTTTATTTATGAGGTCCATGATGATCCTTTCCATAGCTTTGCAGACCAAGCTAGTCAGGCTTATGGGGCGATAGTTTCCAGGATCCGTTGAGGCACCACCTTTGTGGAGAGGGACCACTGTTGCTGTACTCCACTCTTTGGGTACATATCCTGTAGTAAGGCTGAGACTGAACAGTAGTTTTAGATTAGATTAGATTTAGATTATACGAACAGTTTGATTATCCGAACTACCCTAGTTCCCAATTAGTTCGGATAATCGACTCTCTACCGTACCTTTAATTTCTCCATAAACAGTCTAAAATTTGTATAAATATTAAATGATTGCCATATAACTTGTATCAATATCTGTCTTTTATATTATCACTAATTTGTTATAATTATCTGAACTTCAGATGTTTTTGCTTTATTTTGAAGATTGTAAAATTATTGTTCTTAACATATTTTATAATAATTTGAAACTTTTCTCATCAGGCCTCCATTGAAAATGGGCTTCTACCCAGTCAGGCTTTCCCAGTACTCAAATGTCAATAAATAGTAATAAATGAGCATGACAAATGAGAATTCTAAAATCAAGAGCTGCATAAACATACTGTTTTGTTTCCCCAAAACGTAGCAGAAGTAGTTTCATCCTTGTCAGAATGAGCAGAATTAATATTAACAAAATTCTTAGCAGCAGCTAGATTTACTAAAGCTATAATTCCTGTGTCAAGTCTGGGGTGAGTGTATAAAAACTTAGAAAACTGAGAAATCCTTATATAATCTGTCTACTTCTTTGGGAGCAGCAGTCTGACTGTCAAGGAAATTTCAGGATGTGACAGAAACATTGTCCAAAGCAGAATGAATAAATGTAGTTTTCTGTTTCCCACTGAAACAAATGATTTATTCTGGAAATTGTCTCAGAGAAAGGGAATCCTTCACAGGGACTATCTGAAGTCACATTCTCTAATTAATCTGAATCAGGTGTGGAGATATTACATCATCTGTCCTTTCACACTCTTTCTGAGGCCACAACACTTGAATCTCTTCAGGAAAAGAAAAGTTCATTTTTCTTTTAACAGAAGCAACAATTTAATAAGGGTTGGGGTCAATGTTGTTATAATGTATGCCAATAATATGCTCTTTGCTAGGAAGGGTCTATATTACCAGAACGAAACTCCTTTTGAGCAAATACCAAAACACCGACACGAATTGCACGAACTGCAAGAATACTGAATGCACTAAACCGCAAAATTTTAAATCTCAAACTGTCATAGTCGGCCAACCCCACCACCCGCTACATACTACCTACCCAAACAAAAAAAATAAACCACATACATACCCTAACCAAACCCTACTTCTACCCTAAAGTAAAGCACCAAAACCCTACTTCTAACCCTACATTAAACCCCACATACACAACTATCTATGCACTATCCTTAACCCCTCCCTAACCCTAAGCTCCGTAACTACCGCACATTACCCCTACGAAAATAGACACAAACAAAATAAATAATTCACATACATACATTTACCAAAACCATACTCCTAACCCTACACTAAATCTTACATACATAAACTATCTATGCACTTACCTTAACCCGCACCCTAACCCTAAGGTCCGTAACTATTGCACATGCACACTTACCTTATGGAGCTATACCATAGGCGGGCCAACCATGGTAATTCGACTTTTCCAAATTCGCAATTTTGGATGTTCACTGTAATGCCGGTTCACGCAATACATGTCTACATTTAAAAATTGGAAACAAGCGAACAACCAGAACCACAGGAAAACGCAGAAGACCACAGACAACCTTACAACCCAGAGTCCAAGCGAAAGATCCTTAACGCAAGTTTTATTTAGCTCAAACAACAAGCGTTTTCGCCACTAATACAGTTGTAGCTTCCTGGAAGCTACAACTGTATTAGTGGTGAAAACGCTTGTTGTTTGAGCTAAATAAAACTTGCGTTAAGGATCTTTCGTTTGGACTCTGGGTTGTAAGGTTGTCTGTGGTCTTCTGCGTTTTCCTACGTTTAAAAATTCACTTAAATGGACTTTCGCTCTCATAATAGGGAACCGCTAGGAATTATATCTGTTCTATTTTGTTGTTTACATTTTATTTGAATATAAATGCATTTAGTTATTTATTGCTTGACTGTCTAACTGATGTAGAGCTACAGAAAGCATACCTACCACTTCCAGTAGTTTATTTCCTCCATTACATCATCAGAATGTGGGACCACATGACTCAGAAACAGAAAGCACTTGGACAACTGCTCAGCATACAATAATATAAGTACAAGTAAATTAAATTTATTAAACATAGATTCAGTGATTAATTAGATCACTAATACTTTGCTCTTAAAAGCTGATGCACTAAACTTCATAACAAGCATAGGACCAAGCACATGCCACTAGACTAATAAGCAGTGAACAAGCATGGCTGTTGGGTGCAACATTTTCATAGGTTCATAGGTTCATAGGTTGGTACTAGGCTATCGGCCCTAGGGACTATGCAAGCCTAGGCATAACAATTCCCTGGATATTTCTTCCCACAATATTTACTTCTCTGGACCCCTGTCTAGCAGGGTGACTGACATGATCCCCAAGGTGAATTTTCTATCTCCAATCCAATCATCAAGGTTCCTTTTGAAGAGGGCCAATGAGGCACTCTGCTTGACATGTCTGGGCAGTCTATTCCAGAGTATGGGGAGTCTCTGGTTCAGGAACCTATCCCTCCAGCATATTTTGTTCATTGTGATGACAAGGTTTAGATCCCTGTTGCGTGTGGCTCTGTTGGATTGGGATTTCTGTAAGTGGAGCATGTCCAACAGCTCAGGGTTTGACATGGCTTTGTATGTCAAGCAGAGATCGCCTCTACGTAGACGATATGTCACAGAATATAGCTGGAGGTTTTTTAGACGGTCAGCATATGGCATCTGCTTTAGGCCTGTGATTCTTTTAGTGAGGTATTTCTGTGGCCTTTCCAGCTGTTGCAGATGTCTTCTGAGGTACATACCAAATGGGGCATTATACTCTATAATGGGTCTAATGAGGGAAGAGTACAGTGGGACAATGACCTCCTTTTTTTTGGATGAAAAGCCCTTAGTGATAAGGTGTGCCACATAGAAGGATTTCCTGACTGTTGTGGCGATGTGGTTATCTAAAGTGAGACCACTGTCCACCTGTGTCCCTAAGTCTCTCATCACACTTTCAATGTTTAGTGTCCTGCCACCTATGTGGTAATTCATGGGTACATGTTTTTTTACCAAAGAGGATAACTATACATTTCTTGGCATTAAGCTTGAGCCCATGGTGCTGGCACCAGGCTTCTGTTTCTGTAAGGCCCTTTTGTAGAATATCCACATCATTTGGAGATTCAATAATGGCTCCCAGTTTGCAGTCATCTGCAAACTTTTTTAGCCAGAGTCCCTTAGTGTTGGCCTGTACTTCAGAGAAGTAGATGCCAAACAAGAGTGGTCCCAGGACTGAACCCTGAGTTACTCCACTTGTCACTTATCTGGAGTGGGATTTGGAGTTGGCTACTTTTACAATCTGGGTTCTGTCAGTAAGCCAGTTGGCAACCCATCGAGTGACGTAGGGATTTATGCCCAGATTAGTAATTTTATCTATGATTCCAGAGTGGGGGATGGTGTCTAAGGCCTTGGCGAGGTCCAGATAGGCTGTGTGGACTGCCTTACCCTCATCCACAGCTCTGGAGACTGATTTGAATAAGTCAATCAGATTCAGGAGACAAGATTGTCCCTTCACAAACCCAAACTGGGCGGGGTCCAGTGTTTGAAGGTTGCCAATGTCTTTGTTTATAAGTTCCATGATAATGCGTTCCATGCCCTTGCAGATCAGGCTTGTCAGACTGATGGGATGGTAGTTCTCAGGATCCAAGGCAGATCCCCGATTGTGGAGCAGGATAACTGTAGCTGTGCACCACTCAGTGGGTACAAAGCCTGAGGTGAGGTTATGATTAAACATGACACTTAGGTGAAGTGCCAGTTCATTTTGTAATTCATGTAGTACACAGCCTGGAATGTGATCTGGTCCCATGGATGCTGTATTCTTAGCTTTTGAGAGTGCGGTTTCTACCTGTGAGGCCGTGATTACTGAAATTTGGCAATCTTTTGGTACTGAGATGGGCCCTTTAGGGGGTGAGAGGGGGTGAAGTTGGCACTAAATCAATCTGCCAGGATATTGGCAATATCCTTGGGATCAGTGTATTTAATGCCATTCTGTTGTAGATCAGAGCAGATCTGAGCATTGCCATTTAGATTCTTGACATAAATATAGAATACCTTGTGGGTGTCTTTGGAATCGTTGGCAATTTCATTTTCGTAACTAGCTTTTGAGGATTTTATGAGGGATCTCAGCTTCTTACTGAGGCTGGTGAGGGAGTGTTTTGCATCCTGGGATTTTCCTCTTTTCAGCAACAGTTTCTTCCTTCTGTTGTATAGTTTCTTTATAGCAGGGGACCACCATATTGGCTTCCTTTTTTTGGAGAAGAACATCTTGATTCTATTTGGGATGGCACGATTCATGCACAAGTGGATGTGCTCATACAGAGCCTTAGTGTAGGATTCTGCAGTCAAACTTCCAGATCCCGTCTGCGTGGGTGTCGTGCAGTTTGTCACTTCTGACTTCAGTAGCATGAAGTTGGTTTTGGAGAAGTTTTTTATGGAGGTTTCCTTACTGGGGGGTGGGGGTGGGATGTGGATGTCAAGGGTGATTTGCTTATGGTCAGACTTGACCAATGAGGGGATGACCACTGGTGTGGAGCATCTATCTCCCATGTTGGTAATGACCAGGTCTAAGATATTGGAGCCCCTGGTGGAACAATGGATTAGTTGATCCAGGGCATTGAAATTTATGAATTCCAAGAACCGTTGGGAAAAGGAGTTGGTACCCGAGTAGTTTTCCCAGTTAATGGCAGGGTCGTTGAAATCGCCCAGTATTAGGGTGTTTGGTTGTATCTTAATATTTTCCAGTATGTTTAGAAAGGTGTAGTGTGAATCTTGGGGCATGGTGGGGGATCTATAGCAAGCTACAATTTGGATTGCAGTCTTACCCAATGTTAGTTGCACCTGGAGAATTTCAGATGCATTGTGTTGGGCAACTAGCCAGGAGGTGTGAATATCCTTGGTGAATATGGACACTCTTCCACCTTTAGTGTTTCAGTCTTGGTTTTGTGGCCAAAAAGTGTGGTAATAATTGTAGCCTGGCATTGCAGGGGTATTCTCTGGAGCCTTAAACCAGGTCTCAGTTACTGCACAGATATCGATGTTCTCCATTTTTAGGAGTGCCTCGAGAGAGTGCATTTTGAGGTTTAGACTTCCAGCATTGAGTAGCATTACCTTCAGATTTTGCATGCTTGTATCTGTTTTGGTGGTGGTTTTATCCTTTGAACCTTGCCTAAAAAAGGCACTATAGGGGTGGCAAGAGCTTTAGCCAGTAACCTGAATCCCAGAGGTGACAGGTGCAGCCCATCTCTGGCAAAGCATCGTGGTTTTTCGATCATGTCTTCCCAGGCAGCCAAATACTGGATCCCCTTTGAATGACAGCAAAAGCTTAGCCAATTGTTGAAATCAATAATTTTGCCCTTATACTGTGGTATCATTCTGGGTGAAGGCAGGATGCTACACAGGGCTAAGATCATACCTGCCTGGGTTACATGATCCAAGAGCTCTTCCATGTCTCTTTTCATTTAGTCCAGGGAGGTACATCTCAAGTCATTCACTCCAGCATGGACAATGACAGAGTCATATTTGCACTTGTTTTGGAGTGACTAGAGTGCATGCATTATATGGTGGATCCTGGCACCCGACAGGCAGCTGACTGTAATTTTCTCCTTGTTCAGCCTGGTGAGTGGGACATCAATGTGCCTAACTATAGAGTCACCTATGACTAAAGTGTTGGGTCCATTGTCTTGCCTTAGGGGCTGTTGTTGGGTGGCACACTGGTGTTGTGAGCTATGTGTCACTTTGGTTGTGACTGGTGTTTGTTTGCATTTCAGCTTTGGAGGTACTTGTTGCTTGGGCAGGTTAATGTTAAGGGCCTCCGCATATGTGGGTTTAGTGTTGCTATGTGTGGGTATTGATGGTGTGGGTTTTGAAGGGCTATAAGTTGCTTGAGGTATAATGCAGGTGGTAACCTTCTCCTCTTGACTGTCTAGCACAATCTTGGCTGGAGAGAGCTTTGCTTCCAGTTTGGCTATGTAAGTGCATCTCTCGCAGGTTGTAGTGTTGGTTGGTAGGAGGAGAGGATTGTCTGTGTACATGAGGCAGTTGCCTCATTGCCCCAGTATGCTCAGATTCACCAGGTGTACAGGAGAAATCATCGGAAGCTGACCCTTGGACATGCCCGTTTAGGTGCTTTTTTGTAAAGTTTAAGAGCTGTTTTCCCCTACCTTTGCAAGCTACTTTGCAATTATAGGTTCCTTAGTACCTACAATTAATTTCTCCTTATTGACAAGGAGAGCTGAGTGCTTGTATCAGTTTCAGGCTTCCTAGTGCTTTCCAGCAGGTTCTAGAGCAAGTGCTAGTCACAGGGTTCAGATTTTAGTGCTTTTACTGAGAAACCCGCTAGTTCTAAGGGAAAATTTGAAGAGCAGACTTTCTGGCACCTGGAATAGTTTAACTGTAGCCTTGCAGTGCTGCACAATGAGAAAAATGTGCAAACACACGCGTTTTTAAGCCAGAAAGTTGAAAGGGATAGAAATCAGCCCAAAAAGGCTAATAAAATTACAATTTCAGAGCTGCAAACCATTTCTCTAGCATTAGAAAGGCAGTACAATGCTCACCAGTCCCACTGGTAAGCAGTAGGACTTCCTTCTACCACAGCAAGGTGTGGATAGTTCTGAACACAGAATATAAAGTCCTAGACAAGCAAAGCCTGGGATATGGAATGGCTAGGAAAGATGGGAAATGAGCAAACAAGATAGTATTTTTTTTGTTGTTGAAACAGGCTAAACAATGAGATAATACAGTAAATAAACACAGAAAAGGCTAATACAACTAACTTTTTTCAGGTCAGGCAATCAGTAAAGGTCTTTTGCAAGCCAGAAGCCTACATTTTCAGTTGGCCTTGGGCCTTCTTCCTTGTATTAATCCAAACTGACTATCAGATATTTGTGAGTTTTTTTTCATTCATTGTCCTTTCCTTGATTTTCATTGTTTATTCACAGTTTGCTTAAATAAACAAGGAATTATAGAGATAAACTTGACTCTTTTATTGTAAATTTTTGTTCTGTGCCATCATTTTCTTCATGAGTCTTATATTATGAAGATTTGTGTAGATGCTGAGTGCTTTTCTGTTACTTAGAGTATTGTAGACTTCTCTTTATAGCATGCTTGCTATTGTATCCAGTGGTATATAATAAAATGGGTTTCTTCAGTTATAATGTTAAACAATTTGTGAAACTATAGAGTTCAATCAATAAAAATATATAAAAATAGCATGGTGCACTTTTAAAGACACAAACAAAATACAATGAGAAAGACAAATGAAATATTCTATAAAGATTTCCACAAAGAATATTTTTTCTCCTTTCCTAGTAACTTGCTCACACAATATTGCTACTGAACAAACTACTTCTTTAATTGCAGTTAAGGCTTAGTATATTACAATGAATAGCTTAACAATGCTAAAACTATATCCTTTGATTTAATGTACAGTGCAGAAATTATTTACTACCTTTTCTTTCCTAGTACCATTTCACTTGACCTATCTTCACATAATTTATATCATTCTGATAGCCAATCTTTTTCTTCTTTCATAGTTCTGCTTTACATACATACATTCAATAATTAGAATAAAACAATAGACATATGCAAAGTGTATGAGTTGAATTTCAAGAACCTGTCATACTTAACAAGTCATCATGATTTATTAAAATTTGTTTTATAATGTGCTATTTTTAAAATAAATGACTCCACTGTTCATGGCCTTTGAAGTGTACATATTTCAAACAGTAATTGCAATGTCACAGTCATAACATTTAAATGACAATCAAATAGCAAATTGAGAAAGGTCCATAATTACTTATTGATGAGAGCTTTCTACCACAAAATGCACTAAATATGCAAATTGTATTGTTGTAGAAAGTAGGTATTAGTGGATTAGTCTTAAGGCAAGGTAGTTTGAGGTTTGGTTCTATTATGTTACTTTTTTCAAATTGCAAAGGAGAAGCAATTGTAGCCATGAAAACTGCTTTAAAAGCATAACAGCTTTTTACAACAGTTCATAATAAGACTATAGATTATAATAATCAGTTCTGTTTCTCTAAAATGAATTCATCATGAAAGTATTAAATTATGGTTTGAAAGTAGCATAGAGATATTCAAATCAATAAATGGGAAAGGTGAAAATAACTGAATACCTTAATGCATTTAAAAAACATAAGTTTCTTAAATGTATAGACTAGATGAAAAATGCTACTCATTCCTTTGTGAGGTAATTGTATAGTTCTACAGACAATAATTGCAGGTGTTTTAGAATAATGTTTGACTGCAAAAATAAGGGTCTATATATATTCAAAATTTCAAAATATTGAACACCATATGTTCGAACTTAGAATTTCGAATATCGATAACATCGAACGCTCAGAATAGCAATTTTTTTCCCAGGGAAACATGCTGAGAAACATACACACAACACAAGCACACCAAAATAAATAAGCCACACACATACACTTAACAAAACCCAACCCCACACTAAACCATACATACATTACTAACTATCCACTTACCTTAATCCGCACCCTAACCCTAAGGTCCATACCTCTCGCACTACAGTGGAGGAAATAGCAAAGCCACGGAATGTCCCAATGAAATCTTGCCCTAGGTATGATTTCGATGTTCTGGGGCTTCGCTATTTTCACCATTCGATGTTGTGGGTTTGACGTTTTTACGTTCAACGTTTTACTTAGTATTAATATAGACCCCAAAAATAATATTTTATACTTATTTTCTTTTTCTCAATAAAATTACAACAATAAATATCATTAATAAATAATAATAAATAATAGCACTAAAATATCAGTGGGCCGGATTCATGAAGGCTTGCACGGAGTCCAAGAGTAGTGTAAGACTTCAGACAGGCAATATGTCTGCCGAGCGATTCAGCAATAGCCGGCAGGGGCGTGCATGAGAGCTCCTAAAACTACTCTTGCACGGACAGTGTTAGGATATGCAAATTACCTCATTTGCTGCTGAAAGCTATGCAAATGAGGTAAATTTGCGATCCAGGAAACACTAACCTGTCCATGGAAGAGTAGAGTTATTTGAAGACATGTACTCCGTTGGTAACAAAGTACCGTTCTGCAAATAGCAAAACGGAGCGATGACAGCTCCAAATAAAGGATGCATCCAGTTGAGGAAGCATGCCAATGGCCAAATATAAGGCCATTGGCATTTTTGTATGTTGAAAATTAATAAAAATCAAATTTCTTTTTCCCCAATCTCCGATGTTTAAGCATAGCGAAGTGCCGCCAAACGTGTGGCGCTTTAAAAAACAGAAAATAATTAAAAAATAGCCAAAACTAGGCATGTTTAATAAAAAGATTATTCTGCCATGCAGGTGAATGGCAGGCTGAAGACAACATGGCTACTGAGTAATGATTGCTAAGGGGGGGAAGCTCAGTTTGAGCATTAGTAGGCAATCCTATGTAAATGAGGATAAGGATAGTGAATCCCAAATTTCCCTGGCATGTGAGACATGTCCCTAGAGTGTAAGTGTTGGAGTAGGGAAGTAGTAGAGTAGAAGATAGGTGACATCATGAGGGGGAATGTCTGAAAGACTGTAAGCTTATTGGAGCAGATTGGCTTGTGTTTGACATGAGTTGCTCAGGATTGCAAAAAGCGTGTCTACAGTTGTCCTAGCTGAAACCCAGAAACTGAAGGTGTACGCTGTGGATATATCTGAAATTTCTTGCAAACGTGCTTACACCGTGTGCACGCGTGTATGCGGCTGTAAGCCTGTGTGTGTGCGTGTGCACCCGTCTAAGCCTGTGTAAGCTTGTGTAAGCCTGTGTGTGCGTGTGTGCTCATGTTTGCGCTTGTTTGTGTGGCGCTGCCCCCTGTGGAAACAGAAAGGGAAAAGGAAGGAAAAGAAGTAGTAGGAAGTTAACCAAGGAGAACTAGCAGAGCTGCCAGGTGAAATAAATCAGAATCAGCCAATTACACAGGCAGTACACTAGCCCAGCCCAGCCCAGCACTTAAAACTCTGCAAACAACATTCTCCGTGTTTTTCTCAAAAACATTGCAACACTGCAGTATACAAAGAGTGAAAACTAAAAAAGCTTAACTCAGACAAAAAAAAATGTTAGAGGCTGCCATTGCTATTATAAGCCAGCAATATGCGTCTCTTCCAGCAAATAGCGGAATACCCTGAGGTAGTGGGTGCAATTGACTGCACGCACATACACATCAAAGCACCAGCCGGTGAGCGGGGTAGGGCCTACATCAACCACAAGGGCTTCCCCTCCATCAACTGTCAGGTCATGTGTGATGCCCAGGGCATAATACTGAATGTGTGTGCTGGCTGCCCTGGAAGCTACCACGATTCCCATATCTGGCATCTGACACAGCTGTACCAGACATTTGCCAATGGGGACATCCCTGATGGTCACCTAGTGGGGGATGCTGGATATGCACTGGAGCCGTGGCTGATGACACCCATCAGAAATGCACACACACACCTGAACAAGAACTCCATAATGGGGCACACGCACAAATACGAAATGTAATCGAGCATGTGTTTGGGATGCTCAAGTCAGGGTTCCAGTGCCTGGACACATCTGGTGGAGCCTTGCAGTACTCACCAACTACATGTACCTAAATTGTCATAGTATGTGCCATGCTACACAATATGATCCTGCGAAAATAGCTGCAGCAGGAACAGCATGGGGCAGGGCCAAATAGCCCCCCACCATTGCCAAGGCCATCACAGGCAGAGCGTGACTCCGAGGAGGAACAACCTGAGTCTGCCCCAGTAGGCAGAAGGAGGTGTGCCCAGTATGCCTTGGCCTTGGCAAAGAGGCAACACATAGCACATACACTGGCTCAGTAGGAACCCTGGAAATGATACCTCTGTCTGACCAACACATAAAATAAAAGGGATGCCTAACTTGACACTACCTGTTTTCAAACATGTATAGGGAGTGTACTATGTGCATCCGACATAGGCAGCCCTGCAGCACCACCTGAGGCATGATTGCCATGTTTTAAGCAATATAAAGCAGTGCTAAGCAGTTTTTACCACTATTTAGTATATGTAAACAAAATTGCCTGCGCTAACTAGTGCAACGTCGGGCAACGTTGAGCAATGTTGGGCAAGGTCTGGCAAAGTCGGGCAAAGTTGAGCAAAGTCAGGTAAACATACTCATATTTGCTTTACTGTTCCTTAAGCAGTCTGGTCTGCCCAGCATGAAAATAAAAAGCAGTGACAGGGCTCGAACCCAGGATACTGTGCACTATAGTCACAGTACTGAACCACTAAGCCATGACAGCATTTCACTGGCACAGACACAGCAGGACAATTCTACACTAATGAAAACACAAAGAAATGCTGTATCATGCCCCTAAAGAGGCATATGGGTAACCTCCCCCAAAGGCCTATGCAGACAGAGAACAGCAGGCCAGGCGGTGTGATGTGGGTTGGGTAGGCTATGAAGTCGCAATCTAATATACGTGACATTGGACACTAAGATCTGTAGTACAGTAGTATGCCTCAAGCCAGTACGATAGCCAACAGTACAGACTGAAATGGTGTACCTTACATAGCAGTGCAGGCCTAGCAAATGTGTATAAGTGTCAGGTGAACCCCTCATCCTATGTACACCCACAGTAAAAATCAGGTGTGCCCCCAGGTAGAAATGTACAAAGAATAGCTGTACCCCTGTATGTAGAAATGTTGATAAGTCTATTCAAAGTGTCTCATGGAAGCCCTGCAGGCACAGCATGATCCCTGTTGATTTATGACACAAAGGTGAGCCCTGCAGTAAAAATACAACTTCATTTTCGACACACATATAGTATAAATGTCTATACCGGGCGTGCTCACACACTTCAACAAATGTAGTGGATTTCATTCAGCAACACACTGAAAGGTCATACTGGGCATGCTCACACACAAATAAATGAAGCAAATGTCAGGCAACAACATACTGAAAGGTTATACTGGGCATGCTCACACACTTAGGCCATGTCTGAGTACAGCAGTGGGCCACACATATCTGGCAGTTGCATGTTTTACCCCAGGAACCTGTCACTATTCACCAATCCTGCCTTGATCACACAGTTATATGAAAACAGACACATATAATATATTGGAACCCTGTCATAATCAAACTATGTACCACAAGTACATAAGTTGTTCACATAAAGTGAAAGCAAAGAAGATCAATAAACCTGCAATCAGTATCATCAATAAACAATGTGCACTCCAAGTATTATCCAGTCCATGTTCTGGCAAAAGAATCTGTGCAGGAGTCCATAGAGAACCATGACACTTCCTTCCGCTGTGTCATAAATAGCAATGTACACTCATATATGTCCTAAGTCAGTGCAAACTGTAAATGACTGACATTGCCAACATCCTGTCAGACAGGCTCATACATACATACCCCCCTTTCACTGACAAAAGGCCCTATCATTGTACCTGGAGAATGTGAAAGCACAGATATCACATATTACATATTACATTACCATTTATTTCAATTTGCTAGCTGTAACATATGCCTGTACTTGCTTTATTGTTCCATTTACTGCCTGTCATATTTTCCCTGATTGTAGTAGCTACCATAGTAAATCCACGCATCCTTTTACCAGGGTGGGGTACTGTGGTAAAGTTGGTCTTTGTAAAGTGACTGAGTTCTTAACCCTGCTTCTCACCTTACCTGATTTGCACTGCCTAGAAGCTATTCCTTTGCTGCCATTTACCTCTCTTCACTTACCACTCTCCTCTATATTTCCCCTTCTTCTATGTCTATCCGGCGAACTCTCTATCTACCTACAATATTCACTTCTGCGCCTATCCCTTTGAGCTCTGTATTTATCTACCAACTTTATATTTACTACTCATTTCCTACTGAATATTTATTTATTTATTTATTTAACATTTGTTGACCGGGAAAGTCTGACTAGGTTCCACAGATCCCGTTTTCAGCGGAGACCCGGGGAGAAATGCTCCAGAAGCATGTTTTTAGAATGTGGGAGGAAACCGGAGTACCCAGAGGAAATCCACGCGAATGCAGGGAGAACATGCAAACTCCACACAGAAGGCACCCCAGCCGAGAATCGAACCGGAGAACCTCTTGCTGTGAGGCGACAGCATAAACCGCTGCACCACTGCGCCACCCAGTTTTCCCTCTTTCTCTTTCCTCTCTCTATCTGCAGTTCCACCACTTAATGAACCAAAGCTAGACTTTCTCTCCTCTCTTTTTTTATTTACAGTTCCTCACTTCAGAAGCTCACTACAGAAGTTCCCTCCCCACCTCAAACCAAAACAGAATACCTCCTGCATCTCTTCTGAAAACTCCCTGGAGCTTGACAGCTTGACTGCCCTAAAGTAACTTTTTGAATGTAGGTAGCTTCATAGTATCTACTGTTTCTATACTACCTACTCAGTAACACATTTTGTTTTGTCTAACTTCCCTTGTACGTGATTCAGCAGCCTACCGTGGACCTCACGAACATATTCTCTCCCTCCAAGTCACCTCTGTCCTAGACAATTACATAGTGAACGTTGTAGGTGACCTGCTCACCTTGCTGCCTGCCTTCTTCATTCTCACCACTAGGTGGCAGCACCTACTTACCAAGTGCCGGTGCAAATTTAATGTTACCTTGGCTTCTCTTCTATTAAACTGGCCAATTAACTTAAGAGCCTGTATTTTTCTCTGTCTACAATCTGGTTTTTCACCCCCTGTACTACATCAACTTATCTATTTAAAACATCTTTTTCTTCCATACATATTACTTGTCCTTATCTGGTACTACATCTGCTTACCTTTCTATATCATCAGCAGTAGCTGATACATTTTCAGCTGATCTTTCTTTTTTTTTCTTCCCTCCGTTAAGCCTCAAGGGCTCACTCCGCTCCCCTACCCTACCCCCAATTCCCACCCCCACTACATCTACATTTATACCCATTTAGCCACTCCTACTTCCTCTCCAACCTCTAATCTCCACCCCTTCCTCTTCCTATCTCCTCCCACTTACATACAACTCTTACTTCACATCCCTCCCTCCTCCTTACTCAACACCACTACATTGCTTATCAAAATTCTAACATCCTTCATCCTTCCCAATTCAACTACTACTCCTTCTGAACCTTACCTACATCTACTATCTTACACAACCTTATCTCATCTCCCACTCACCACTCTTACACACAACCTGCCCTCTCCATACTTCACTATCCAACTTCTTCAACTCGATCTCCCCTGAACTATATCCCTTCAACAACAACAACCTATGTTTTCATTTCAAACTATTCCCCCCTCATAAAACCTCAACAACCACTCTACCCTCCATATCTCCCACTAATCTTTCAACTTATACCTCTCAATCAAAACAATCCAAATACCTCCACTACTTAACTCAACTTCTAACGTCCATACTTTTATCTGGTGATATACACCCTAACCCAGGCCCAAACCCCTTCTCCTCAATAAATAAATCCATCCTACTTACATCTTTTAATGCACAAAGCTTAGCTAACAAAATTAAAAATCTCCATGCCTGGCTACTCCATAACAAACCAGACATCCTAGCTATTTCTGAAACCTGGCTAAAACCTCATATAAAAAATGAAGAGATAGTACCACCTAATTACTCTATCATCAGTACAGACAGAACTCATAAAAAAGGTGGTGGAGTAGCTCTAATCTACTCTTCCTCCCTATGCATAACACCCTAATAATAAAGCCATTCCAAAGTTCGCTAATGCAGAATTAATACTAGCTCATCTTCAGCTAAACAAACATAAATTTATGTACATAGCCTCTTTTTACATTCCCCCTGGAGACAATGTCCCAATACTCGAAGAAATCCTCTCCTGGCTATCAACTAATATCTGTAATGAAACTATAATCATGGGAGACACCAATATTAATTGGTCCTCCATTCAGTCTCCTACTCACCCCCTCAACATCAACCTATACAACTACTCTCAACTCATCAACTCCATAACTAGGCCATCTAAAGTCTTCACTAGTGGCAACATTTTAGACTGGATTCTAGTCTCCCACCCCCACAACTATCCTGACAGTGGAACTCTCCCTGACTCCCTCAGTGACCACCTTCCCATCTTCACTAGGCGTCTTCCTTCT
Organism: Protopterus annectens; assembly: GCF_019279795.1. Classification (NCBI taxonomy): domain Eukaryota; kingdom Metazoa; phylum Chordata; order Ceratodontiformes; family Protopteridae; genus Protopterus; species Protopterus annectens. The sequence goes on from NC_056735.1 coordinate 910,226,284, forward strand.
CCCTTACTAGTTACTCATACTTACTTAACTACCCAATGCCATAGAAACTTTAACCCAGAAGCTTTCTCTGACACCCTTAAATCACTTAACTGGTACCCTCTAAAAACTCTACCACTTGAAAATGCAATAACTCACTTTAATACTACCTTCCTACATCTCCTAAATAATCATGTTCCCTTAATAACCAAAAGAATAAAAAGGAAAGCCACCTCCTGGTTAACTAAAAGTACACTAACCACCATGCGACTTAGATATAAAGCCTGGACACAATACCAGAGGAACAAATATACATCTAACCTCAATGAATACAAAACTCTTCGTAACTCAGTTAAAAAGCTTATCTCAGCAGACCATCGAAACTACTTCATCCAACTTCAAAGCAACCATAAAACCAACCTACAAAAGTTCTGGAGAGGTATAACTACCCTCTTAAAACCTGGTACTACAGAAAACCCTAACACCTCCCCAAATGTACAAGACACTGATCTTGCTACCCAATTCAATTCTTCTTCATTGACTCTATTTCCAAACTTACCTCTTCTTTTTCAAATAACAATCCACCTCCTACCTCCACTTCTCCTCACCCATCTCCTCCTCCAACTTCTTTCTCTCATTCCTCACCCTCTCAACCCCCACCATTTTTCATTAAACCTATTCCTACTTCTACTATAAGAAAACTCCTGCAGAAACTAAAACCATGCACCAATGCCCCTGATAACATTCCCTCATACTTCCTCAGCATAGCTGCCAAAACCATTGCCCTCCCTATCAGTATCCTATCAACTGCTCTATCCAAGAAGGTCATGTTCCACAAATCTGGAAAAAAGCTTACATCATTCCCCTGCATAAAGGAGGAAATAATACTAATACTTCCAATTTCCGTCCCATTGCCATCCTCTCTCCCATTTCTAAAGTCCTAGAGAAATGTATCCATCTTCAACTCCTCCCCCATCTCTTGGACAACAACCTATTAACTCCTACCCAACACAGATTCAGACCCCATCATAGCACTATGACTGCCCTCCTTTCCTTCCTAGAAACTGTGAATAAAACTAGAGATTCTGGCTTTACTGTATCTACCATCCTTCTCGATCTCTCTAAGGCCTTCGACACTATCTCTCATAACCTACTTCTTACTAAACTATCTAACCTAAACCTCTCATCCTCTTCCCTCAAATGGTTTACCAGCTATCTCTCTAATAGGCAACAAGCTGTCAAATGGAAAAAGGCCACCTCCTCCTTCCTCATCTCCCCCACAGGTGTCCCACAAGGTTCCATACTGGGCCCCCTCCTCTTTAATATTTTCATTAATGACTTTTACCACTCTATCTCTCTTGCTAACGTTATCCACTATGCAGATGATTCCACAATCATCTGTGCTGCCCCATCAATCTCAACTCTTTTAAAACTAACTCAAGATGCCTTCTCCACCACAGAACAATGGATGAAAGACAACCATCTAGCACTCAATGCTGCTAAAGCTAAACTTATGATATTTACCTCCTCTAAAACTAAGAACTTCGATCTAAATTTATTCTCCATCACCAGACAAATTAAAACACCTCTTGACCTGGTATCTGAAACCAAACTACTAGGAGTTCAAATCGATGACAGGCTCATATTCAACTCCCATCTACTACTAAACATAAAAAACCCACCAAAAACTTGGTATGCTCTACCGACACAATCGGTTCCTCACCTCAACTACTAAACTTACTCTCTCTAATACATTTCTCTTACCCTCCCTTCTCTATGGAGTCCCTCTTCTAACAAACCTACAATCATCTCTCAAAACCAAACTGTCCTCTTGTTACAATAAAATAGCCAGATTTGCCACTAGCAACAAATCATCAACCCATCACTGCAAATCTCTCCACAAACTCAATTGGTTAGAGCTACCAAACTACCTCTCCTACACTCAGCTCACCTATGCTCATAAACTCATTTTCCAGCCATCCCTCTGTCCCTCCATCTCGACTACTTTTAAAATGCACCACACTCAAAGACTTCTCAGATCAAACAATCAAAACCTTATAGAAGTTTATAGACCCCTCCACCCCCCAGGACAATACCTCCTGTCATACTCACTAGCACACCTATGGAACTCCCTTCCCCCATCCATTCGTACCATTACTAGCCTCCCATCCTTTAAAAAATCACTCCACTCTCATCTAACTTCCACATGGGAATGCTCCTGCTCCCATCCCTCATAACCTACACTTTACTTCAACACTTTTTCCCTTCCTTCTCTCACATCCCAGGTAACAAATTCTTGCTTGCTTCTATTATACAACTCCTTACTAGTATCTAGCGATTCCATACCCTACTGCATCTAACTACCTATCCTCAATCCTACTAGAAGAAAAAAAATCATACTTTTGACATTATTACCTTTAATTGAAATGCTTTTGATCAGTCTGTTTACCTCTGTAATCTTCATGCAATCTATGTGTGTATATTAATCTTTGTGTAATCTGTATGAGGAGCTTTTCTCCCCAGGACTCCATTGAAAACGGGTTATTCAGGCCCAATGGACTATCCTGGTTAAACAACTGCAAATAAATAAATATAGAATGGGTAAACAACTCCTTCCAAACCTGAAAACATGGCGTTTATGGGATTACATTGTTTCCCTAGCTGTGTCATAAGTGAACTCCAGAACAAACAAACCCTGCACCTGAACAGGACATCCTCTGTACAGGATATGAAACTGTTGAATGTGTTACAACAACGTTTGGCACACTCCAAAAGTGTTGGTGCACAAAAAACCATGGGAACTATTGTCTTATAAGTCTATTAAGCCTGATCTGCAAGGCCATGGAGTCCATCATGATGGAACTCATAAACAGAGCTATTGGGAGCCTACAAACACCCAACTCTACCAATTTCGGTTTAGTCATGGGCAGATCTTTGTTCCCAAACCTGCTAGACTGTTTTCAGGGCAGATAATCAGGACATACATCAATGAAATGAGCTATACACATCCCACATAGACCTTAAAAAGCCTTTTGCCAACATCCCAGACACATGTCGTATCCACAAAATCAACAACCTGTGCATAAATATGTCTGTCATCTGATGGATTGCCAACTGGGGCACAGACAGATCACACAAGGTAAGAAGTGTGGTCTCCTGTACAAGCTGGTAACAACTGCTGTCCCCCATGGCTCAGTCCTGGGACCCCTCCTGTCTGGTGTATACTTTTCAGAAATACAATCAAACACACGAGGGCTATGTTTAGCAAAGTTTGTGGATGACTGCCAAAAAGTGTTCATAATCGATGTTTGGGACAACAGAGACATCCTTAAAAAGGGTCTCAGTTAGATAGATGTGGTGTCAAAATTATGGCCTTGAGCTACAGTCATACAAATATCATATAGGTTCCAACACCCTAACTATGGAGGTGATAATAAGGGATCTATGGACAAATGTGGATAGTCATCTCTACTTCCAGAAACACATTCACAAAGTGGTCAGAAAATCATGCTATGTATTCCCACAAACTGCCAAGGTCTTTGCATGTAGGTCAAAGGAGGTTCCCTCTACTCATCAGTCATCAGACCCATCAGAGAGTACCACAACACACTTGCGATGAATCTGACTATGCACCCTCAGCAGCTGGAAAGACCACTGAAGTACCTCAACAAGAGGATTACTGGCCTCAAACAGTTGCCCCATGCAACAAGACTGAATTTAACTCAATCTGTACTCTGTTGCATAATGTCTACTCAAGAGATCTCTGCCCAACAGACAGGTCCATGTCATGGCAACAATCAGATCTGCTCTGAGTTACAGCTCAATGGCACTAAATATACAGACCCAACTGATATTGCCAACATCCTGGCAGATAGGATCAGTGTTAACTTTACTCCCCTCTCACCCATGAACGGAAGACTGCAAAGTTGCTGGCATCACGGCTGCACAGGTAAAAAACACTCCCCAAAGCCAGTATCACAGCATCCATGGGACCAGATAACCCAGGCTTTGTTCTACACAAACTACAGAACGAACAGGCACCACACCAACATACCATGTTCAGTCATAGGCTCACCTTAGGCTTTGTGCCTGCTGAATGGTGCACAGCGACAGTTATCCCACTACACAAGGGAGGAGACACCACTGACCCCAGGAACTAGCACCCCATTAGCCTGATGAGCCTACTCTAAAAGGCCATGGAATGTATCATCATACAACTTATAAAAAAAGACATTGGTAATCTCCAAACTCTGGACCACAACCATGTTGGGTTTGTAAAATGCAGATCATGTCTCATAAACCTGATAGATGACATTGAAGCAGTCACCAGAACCGTAGATAAGGGTAAGGTGGTTTGCACAGCCTATGTAGATCTTGCCATGGCTTTCAACACCATCCCACACTCTGGAATTATAGATAAACCCACTAAACTAGGTATAAATTGCTATGTCACAAGATGGGTTGCCAACTGGCTTACTGACAGAACACACACTGTGAAAGTAGCAGACTCCAAGTATGACTTTGGACCAGTGACAAGTGCAGTACCACAGGGTCCAGTCCTGTGTCCTGTCCTGTTTTGTATCTACTTCCCTGAAGTAAACTTTAACATGGAAGGTCTGTGGCTAATGAAGTTTCCAGATGACTGCAATCTAGGAGCCATAATTGTAAATACTAAAGATGTGGACATCCTACAAAAGAGCCTCACTGAGACAGATGGCTGGTGTCAAAGCCATGGCCTCAAGCTCAATGCCAAAAAGTGCATTGTCATCCCCTTTGATAAAAACTCTGTAGTCATGAACTACAACAATGGCGGTAGTATACTTAACACTGAAAGTGTGATAAGAGACCTTGGGTCACAGGTGGACAGTGGACACACCTGTGATAGTCACATCCCCACAGTAGTCAGGAAATCCTTCTATGTGGCACACCTCATCAGAAAAGGTGTCTCATGCAGAATAGAAGAAGACATTGTTCCCCTCTGCTCATCACTCACTAGATCCATAATAGAGTACAACACCCCTTTTGCTATGTACCTCACAAGACATCTACAACAACTGGAAAGCCTGCAGCAATACCTCACAAAGATCATTAGCAGCCTGAAATACATGCCATACACAGACCATCTCAAAATGCTCCAGCTGTACTCTTTCGCATATCGCCTACTCAGAGGTGATCTCTTCTTAACATACAAAGCTATGTCAAACACAGAGTTGTTGGACATGCTCCACGTAAAACACTCACAATCCCTCTGATCTTCGGCCCCAAAACCATGAGCGAAATACAAAAGGAAGGGGTGTATCCATTTACCTTATGGATACCCACACCTTCAGGTTAGTGGCACAGCACGAGGCCTTGGAGACCATGCAAGTGCAACTAATATTGGGCAAAGCTGCTTATCAGATTGTAGCCTGCTACAGATCACCTACCTTGTCTCAGGAATCTAACTCAGTATTCCTGAGAACAGTGGAAAATATAAAGGTCCTATCAAACACCATTATATGAAAAGATTACAACTACCCAAACATTGAGTGGGAGAATTGCTCGTGTACAATGTCCTTTACCCAATGTCTCCTAGAGTTTAAAAGCTCAAATGCCCTGGAACAGCTGGTCACCACGCCCACTAGAAGTGACAACATACTGGACCTGATCATCACCAACATGGGGTGCCAGTGTTCCACAACAGAGATAAACCTCTCACTGGTAATATCAGATCATAAAGTAATCACACTGGACATCCACATCCCAACCCCCCCCCCCCCCAGTCAAGGAAACCACTGTGAAGACATTTTCAAAAGCTAACTGCACACTTCCCAAGACCAAAGTGGAAAGTTCCAAAGCCCCCTTGCTATAGGATATTGCTATACAATCTGCCGAATCATTTACAAGTGCATTCTATGAGCATCTACAGGGATGCATGGATTGAGACATCTCAAATAAAACCAAGATGCACTCCTCCAAAAATAAGAAACCAATCTGGTGGTCGTCACCCATAAACAAGCTATAGAACAGAAGGAGGAAACAGACCCATGATAGAGAAAACTTCACAAAAGGAAAGGCATCACTGATCATTATTAGGAAGACACAATGATCGCTCATAAAATAATCCAAGGCCAGTTTCTAAAGTCAAATTGCCAAGGAATGTAAGAATAACAACCACAAAGCCTTTGTTAGCTATACCAAACATTTAGGTGGCAACTTGCAAATATGCTGTCAGCTACTGAAAAATGGCAAGAAATACACTGAACCAACTTAGATTGCCCACATCCTGGGGGACAAGTTCAGTGCAAACCCCCCATCACCCCCAAAAGGGTCTGTGTCCATCCCAGAAGAATGCAGAGCCCCAGATTTCATGGACATGCAGGTAAAGACAGCCCTCTCCAAAACTAAGAACACAGCATCAATGGGACTAGATGGTGTCCCAGGCTGCATCTTATACCAGCCCCAAAAGGAACTACACCCTCACCTACATTCACTGTCCAGACTCAGTCTTACCACAGGCTATGTACCCAAAGAATGGCATACACCAACATTCATCCAGCTCCACAAAGGGGGTGCCACAACTGAACCTGGAAACCATTGCTCTATAGGTCTACTCAGCCTGGTCTGCAAAGCTATGGAGCAAATTATCATGGAACCCATAAACAGAGACATTGGGGACCTCCAAACACTGGACTCTACCCAACTTGGCTTTGTTAAAGGCAGATCCTGCCTCCTAAACCTAGTTGACTTATTTGAAACAGTTACCAAGGGCATAGATGGAGGTGAAAGTAGTCCACACAGCCCACCCTGACCTCATTAAGGACTTTCAACACCATTCCCCACTCTGTCATCATGGGCAAGCTTACCAGCTTGAACATTAACAACTATATCACAGGATGGGTGGCCAACTGGCTCACAGATCAAGCACACATATTCAGAGTTGCAGGTCCCATGTCCGACTCTAAACCAGTCACAAGGGGCATCCCACAGGTCTTGGTCCTGGGACCCCACCTGTTCAGTAGATACTGCTCAGAGGTACAGGCAAGCAGGGGAGGAGCATGGCTGAACAAGTTTGCAGATGACTGCTAACTGTGGTCCATAATCGACTCTACGGCTGACACAGACATCCTCCAGAAGGGTCTTACAGAGACAGATACCAGGTGTCAAAACAATGCTCTCAAGCAGAATGCCAAAGAATGCATAGTCATCCCCTTTGGATAAAACAAAGTGCACACAAATTACCACATAGGTGGTAATCCAGTATATATGGAGAAAGTAATTATGGCCCTGGGGACCCAGGTAGATAGTAAACTCTCCTTTGATGATCACATGGCCAAAGTGTTTAAAAATTCCTTCTATGTAGCCCACCTAATGTCACCTAATGTAACCCACTTTGTCTAGTCTGTTGATGTCACCATCCTACAAATATACCTGTGGAAAGAAGAACTCGCAGTAATGTGTATAGTGAGTTGTGTAAATATGTACTCCTCTAGTATCATAAAGTAGTTAGGTAGGGGTTTGAATCCTGCACTTGACAAGTGTGTGTGTGCTTGTGTGTATCTCCTTGGAGGGGAGCAGCCTTTTTGGAGACTACTAAAACACCTTAAAAGTGGTATACTTATCTTTGTCAAGTCTGATGATGTCACCATCCTACAAATATACCTGTGGAAAAGAGAGCTCCTAGTAATGTGTATAGCACATTGTGTTAATGCATACTCCTTTAGTATCATAAAGCAGTTAGGTAGGGGTTTGAATGCTGCATTTGATAACTTTGTTTGTGTGTGATCTCCTTGAAAAGGAGCAACCTTTTTGTAGACTACTAAAACACCTTAAAAGTGGTATATTTATCTTTGTCAAGTCTGATGATGTCACCATCCTACAAATATACCTGTGGAAAAAAGAACTCCCAGTAATGTGTATAGCGTATTGTGTTAATGCGTACTCTTCTAATAGCATAAAGTAGTTAGGCAGGGGTTTGAATCCTGCACTGGACGACTGTTTGTGTGTGATCTCCTTGGAGAGGAGCAACCTTTTTGGAGACTACTAAAACACCTTAAAAGTGGTTTACTTATCTTTTTCAAGTCTGATGATGTCACCATCCTAAAAATATACCTGTGGAAAGGAAATCTTCCAGTAATGTATATAGCACGTTGTGTTAATGTGTACTGCTCTATTATCATAAAGTAGTTAGTTAGGGGTTTGAATCCTGAATTTGGTGAGTGTGTGGGTGCTCTATGTATGTGACACTGTTAGTCAATGTGTTGTTGGTTTTGCTTTTACTACTGTATGACATATCACTATGACAACAGTATGTGCATTGCACATGTCAGGTAGCTGTGTGGCAAATACATATACGTACATGTGACCTCAATTATTTCATAGGTGGGAACCCTGCTTTCTCCATGAACACATCTGTTTTCTTTGCCAGAGTGTGCTGCCACTTTCCAGACCTTAGGTCACATCTGTATGCTTGTGACAAGCCCAGCCACTGCAGTGATTCCTGGCCTAGGTCATCCATGTCACACACACTCATTATGGTTTATATTGAATAGTGTGAGTGAGGGTTTATGCCTGAGGTATATTTCAGACCTGTTCAAATGCAGCAAAGTCTGTCAGTGATGGCTATTCATTATAGGTGTACAACAACCTTTGTGGATATGCATGCAGACCTCTTATTGCTTATGTGATCCATCAAGGGATTTCAAAATACCTTTGGAAATGTGATTACCAATGGAGAGATGACATAACACTTGGCTGTATGTATACATCGGTACCTGTTCAACATGTTGTGGGCTACTACCTATGTGGTACTGTGGGGATACTATGTTTTGTAAAAGTGTATGACTGTGCTTTAGCTGGCTTATAGCTTTACAGCATGGGTTTGACAACAGGTATCTGTCTGTATGATACCCTTGTGGAGGATGTGTGTGTCATCTGGAGAATGCATTATAGGCCACAGTATGCATTTCCAGACGTGGACGGACATATCCCTACTGTGTTTTCTTGTACCTAAGAGAGCTATATGCCAAACTGGAGTGGTCCCAGGAATGGGTGCAGGTGAATACCACTGGTTACTGGCATAGTATAGTACCTGAAGGATCCAAATGTTACTGTGTGTCCTACATCTGTGTGTCAGTTGTCAAGATATCCTCTAATGATTGTTTATGGTCAGGCTGCTGAGGTTATGTATACTACCATAATGCAAACCAATGACAGATAGTAACAGTATCACCCACAGCACAGTGTCAAACCATGTCATACACACGTGTACACAAGTTCCAAAATGTGTGTAGTACAATCTATACTGGCCACCAATAGAAACTATGGAGTGTTAACACTGTGTAATACAGGGCATGTCACCCTGCCCATGTGTCCATTATGCACATACACGCAGACAGTGCACCTCCACCATGTTCACAAATGTACACATGCAAATCTGTGATGCACACATCCCACAAGTACTGTCCACTCTCTAACACTTGCTGCCAATACTACACACATCAGCCAAGTGGCACGTGGGCAGACAATACACTATTGGAATTAACACTGGTGTAAACAATACTACATTGACAATCATAGCTTTAATGCATCATGCCTGCTCAGCTACACCTTCAAGGATATCATTACACTTTACTGCTGACAACATGCTAGCATTGCTATACTGATATAAAGTCACCCTGTGCATCAATGTTACAGATGATAGGAGGTGGCACAGGTTTCATCATATGCACAGGGTGTTTTGTTGGTTTGCCAGAGGCCTACATTGAGCCATACAATCGACATGTATGTGTGTGTGTGTGTGTGTGTGTGTGTGTGTGTGTGTGTGTGTGTGTGTGTGTGTGTGTGTGTGTTTGTGTGTGAGGGCCAAGAGTACTGCTATGGGCCAATGTTGATGTAATGTGTGTGGGTATGTGTTAGCCCTAGGTGTCTGGTTTATGTGTGTGTGTGTCTGCATGCACACAGTTCCACCATGTGGCTGCCATATACAGGGATTTGTGGGACAGCCACAGTCTGTACCTACCAGGCTTTACAGATCATCATCTCTGGCCATGGATATGGTACCTGTGTCTAGCAGGAGTGCTACTGACAGTATCAGGTACTAAGCCAGACTGGGTACTATCCTCAGAGGTAGACAGATGTACACTGGACCCAGGTCCCTGCTGGAACTGGCCAGAGCCACGTGCACGTGGTCTTCTAGGATGGTCTATGGACAGCCCACCCCCAACATTGCTGGGGCTAGTACTGGCACTACGGGAGTGGCTGTAACTTGAAGGACATCCACGGTGACTGCCAGCTGCTGATGTTGCTGGCATACATCCACGTCGACGTCTCAACCGTTCCACACTGTCCTGACACATGGACATGACATTGCGGAGGACATCTAATGTCTTACCCCAACGTCTATCAGTGACCTCAGTGTAATTACAGATGGCACCTGCTAGGTCATGGATATTGTCATTTAAAGTGGTGTTATGTGCCCTATTTGCCCTTAGTCCCTATCTGGTGTACCGTTCCATACGTGCCTGTGCCTCCATGACAGCCTGGAACATGCGTGAGGTTGTAAGACCTGTGGCACGTCTACCAGGGGCATGATGACCAGCAGTGCTCTAATGAGAACCCCTGGACATCTGCCTATGTGGTACCGTTCCAGACATCTGGGTATGGCTGCTGTGTCGGGATGCATGTGCCATAGATACCACCGACTGTACATTGTCCCTTAGCTAAGGGCATTGGTGATGGATGTATTGGCGGTATGACTGTGTGCATGGATGGGGTGAACACTTGTGTACTGTCGATTGGTGGCTCAACGACAGACCCTGGCAAACATGCTTGTGCCTCAACACACCTATCCTCATTATCACTATTTGTGTCAGTGACATCAGGTTCCCTGCTGCAGTGAACCAGCCCAACCTCAGCACCTGTGAGAGGAAGACAGGAAACACACTTTACGATCTGTACATGATGTCAGAACACATGCACACATGCACACATGAACACATGAACACATGCACACATGCACACATGCACACAAATACACTCCTCACTAAAGCATACACACACACACAGACACACACACACTCCACACGCAATCCCGAACATACTCAATAGCGGTTGATGGTGGGGTACAGTATCACAAGCCAAACAGTCACATTACACGTGTCAGCATGCAGGACATGTGTTTTTCAAAGGCATGCAGCGCCAGTGTTGACAGTCCTTGCTAATAACAGTATACATGGCTTTGATGCATGTGTGTTGTTGTTCAGTGATTGGCCTTACCCTGGAACGCAATGTGTACAGGGACACAACATTGCTGTGCAAGTATTAAAAGCTCTTCAATGTCCTGTGCACCATCACTCACAGGTATACATACCATGGCTGGATGTGTATCTGTGTGTCACATAGATATCCATTTCTGATTAGAGTGTCTATGTCTTTAGCAGATAATTGTGGACACAGGTTTAGCTCATGCATGCTATGTATACACACAGGATGAGTGGTGCATGTATACCTGATGGAATACCATTGCTCAACATAGCCATTGTACAGTGGTTATGGTGAGTGTAGAACATATTGTGGACATGCCAGTTCCAGCCATGACATGGCATGCTACAACACAACTGCAACATTAAACATCACATATACCCAATGTGTATCATGTGACCTATACACTCAATAGCATTACAAGATATATATGTGTCATTTTGTGCAAATGGTGATTGCTATGCATATTGTGTATAGGTGCATATGTTTGCACACACACAACATTGAGGTGTATAGCAATGACTGCTATGTGTAGTACTGTGGTTATTGTAACTGGATGGGGTGTAGTACCATGAGCCATCATCATGCAGCATCATGTGGTCACTTAAGGCTACTAATGTGTGCCAGACCGGCAACTATCATGCTGTACCTGAACTGCAGTACCGTGGCTTTATTCACCATTTCACATCCAGTTGTTACATGGGTTTGTAAGGTGCCCAATAAGGAGCATTGCCTAACATTAATGTGTTGTGTGTTGAAGAGTGTCACACTGCCCCATGATGGGCCTCTACCCTTCAGGTATATTGTGTGTGCTGTGTGGATGACATTTGGGATACTGGAGTGTGACCTTACAGCGAGTGTCTGAATACACCATGTGTAGCATATTAACGTGTACTGCGTATGGCAAAGTTGTGTATGTTGTGTGCATGTGTATCGACTCTGCATATCAAATGTCCACTACAGAGTAGCCACAATTCTTTGTGATGCTCCGTGTATTGCATGTGTTTGAGGCAGCTACTCACGTTACTGAGATGTGCATAGTCTTACAGCAAACATGCACAGCATGCATTATGCGTAGGTGTGTTACATGTGTACATGGCCTAGACCTCACCTATGACATGCACATTTTATTTGCATTCTTAAATGTAGAACACACTCACCAGCATGGGTCTGCTGCCTTGCTGTCACACCAGAGGGACCTACAAGGATATGAGACAGTTTGTCAGTGGCAACAACTGTGGCATTGCTACAGTGGGTTTGCAATCTTGCAGTAGTACAATGGTTGACAGTCACAGGCCTACAGATTATGTTCCAAATTATCAGTATTGCACAACACCAGGCTCCACATCTTCTAACTACACAGTACATATCTCACATATGCATGATCTACCAATCGAGGTAACAGTAGTCTATAGATATGCCATGTTACCTGCACACTCCATGTGAACTTGCTGGGTGGCTCCGGCCTCCATGATGATACATGTGTGCTGTTGTTGTTGCTGGCCAGGAGCCACCAGGCTTAGGAGCAGCTCCTCCACTCTGGTGAAGGGGGGATGGATGGTTACCCCACCACCTGTGACAAGCTGTTGTCTACGGACATCAGACGCAAGCTGCTGGACATGTCTAAGTAAATCACTGCAGTGATGGCGTACCTGCTCATATGTCCGGTTATGCATGCCTATGCCATTTACCCTACGGACAACATCTTGCCACAGTGCAGTCTGCTCATGCTGTTCCTGGCTGGTTCTTGAGAAAAGCAGGGTGTAGTGCTGAACCAGACTGGTTATTATTACTTCATCCTCAGCTGGACTATAGGTAGGGATGCGATGGTGGGCCATGACCCTGGAAGTCAATGAAACAATATGTGTGAGCAAGTCATGTGGCACACTTAACATTCTAAAGTACAGATATCACTGAACTGCCATATATAGCAACCTTATTGGCTGTCAGGGGATACACACTTTCAATACCAAATATCAGTGCTCAACCCACAACTGCATGACAGTGCCTGGTATGCTCTATATATTAAACCATGTTCTGCACAGCAACAAAGAGAAACCAGTATGTAAGACTATGCAACAATACATGGCACACTGTATGCAACACAATGCACCACCTAGCCACAGGATGTATATATCAAGCTAATGCATAAAGAAATATGTCATCCATTGCAATGATTGTAAAGTCCAGTTACAGTATTACCAGTATACCACACTAGTTGTTGATGGCAAACCCCTGCCTAACATATGTGCACATTCGTGAATATAGATGGCATACTGCTGTACTAGACTATACATTTTGCTAGATATGCACTTATATCCTGTAACACACATATGACCGAGGGCATGTTACAGGCATACCCACACACACATCAGACATACATACAAGACACAAAGGTATGGCAACCCAGATGAGCTTTACCTGTGCACCATACAGTACTGTGTGTCAGTACTTACAAAACCTTATGCCTGAGGTATGTAATCTGTGAGGACTACAGGGAATACACAAAACAGTGGTTCCAAGCAATGTGAACATACACCATACTGTGCTGTTTAGGCCTACAGCTTCGGGTAGTACTACAGTTCATACGGGATTTGGATTCACCAGCAGTACCAATCAATAAGCATACATGTACTGCTTTAGCCTACAATGGCACCCCCCAGTCAACACCAAGGGACTACGTCAGACCGTATGCCATACTGCTTTTTCTGCCTAGCAATAGCATACACATCTTTTGCTGGGATCAGAGCTAGGACTCAAAATACCATGACAGAAACAGTTTCCCACAAAGCTATCACAAATATACACAGCTTTGACACATTCAACAACACATTCACAATCACACTCAGTCAACCTCACATAGTAATTATTGCAACAAGTACATGAGGGTGTGTATCGGTTCATAGGTAAGTAATAGGCTATTGGCCGTAGGGCCTATAGAAGCCTAGCCATACAGTAGTCTGGCCTTTGACACCAATGTAATTTAATTTCATGTGCTGCTGTCAAGCAGAGCCACAAAGGTGATTCCCGGGGTGTATTTCCTATCTCCCATCCAATCATCAGGAGGAGCTTTGTTTGCTATTGATAGGTAGTTTGTTCCAAAGTATGGGATGTCTCTGAGATAGGAATCTATCCCTCCAGCATGTTCTGTTTATTGCGGTGACAAGGTTTAGGTCCCTAGAGCGTGTAGCTCATAGGGATTGTGATCTGTTTACGTGGAGCATGTTCAAAAGCTCTGGGTTTGACATAGCTTTGTATGTTAGGCAGAGGTCACCTCTGGGTAGGCGGTATGCGACACAGTCTAGCTGTGGTTTTGTGAGACAGTCTGCATAGCGCATCTGTTTGAGGATGGTAATACTCTTTGTGAGGTATGACTGTGGCCTTTCCAGTTGCTGTAGATGTCTTGTGAGGTACATACCAAAAGGGGCATTGTACTCTATAATGGGTTTTATGAGTGATGAGTAGAGGGGAAAATTGACCTATTTTTCCCTGGATGACACACCTTTTGTGATGAGGTATGCCACGTAGACAGATTACATGACTAGTGTGGCACTGTGATTATCAAAGGGGAGACTACTGTCCACCTGTGTCCCATGGTCTCTTATCACACTTTCAGTGTTAAGTAGACTACCACCTATGTGGTAGTTCATGGGTACAGAGTTTTTACCAAAAGGGCTGCCAATGCATTTTCGACATTGAGCTTGAGGCCATGGCTTTGTTACCAGGCATCTGTCACAGTAAATATGACCCTGTCTATATATATATATATATATATATATATATATATATATATATATATATATACACATACATATAAACATCCATTGGTGTACATATAGATATACATACAGGCACATGTACAGTCCACCTTTCATGGTGGGAATATCAATTATGCGAAGGTTGTGAGGTATACAGTTATGCAATAATATTGCACAGTCTTGTGCGGAATGCATTGAAGGTGCTCTCAGCCCATGTAGCTTTATCAGGCCTCACTGGCTGCAACGCTACAAACCTAACAAATCATACCCACAGCGTTTAACCACCACATGTCATATACCAGCACTGTATGCTGTCTTGTTTGCCACACACTACAACCTACATAGAAATATGCACATAACAGCCTTCACCAACATATATATGTCCACCCTTCACAAACAGTTGCAGTATGTCCCTTGCTCTATGCACATGTACAGATGCTAATATATCTGACACAGAAATATCTCTCCGTATGTGTGTGCCATATACACACACAAGGTCCACACTATTGTAAGGCCATGAACCTAACGGCTGACCTGTTGGGCCTTGCTGCAACATGAACAGGTGTCACATGTGAGCACACAGTAATATTAGAGGGTGTATATATAGCTGCAATGCTAGATTAGCATACTAGCCTGGTACAGCAGTTGCCAATGCTAGGCTACACGTTAATATGACTATCATGCATGTGTTACTCTGTCACATCCATGTTTATATAGCTGTATGCGCTACTCCCCCAAACAGCCATTGTACACACTACTGTACAGAACACAGATAACATGGATCAAATGTTTGACATTTAATACCGAGCTACATATGTCACAGTTATGTCCCACTGCACGCAGCTACACACTGATTTGTTCATGGCAGTAGTTATGCAGGTCATCTGTGCATAGATAAATACTGCTGCCACATATGGATGTTTCAAAGTATGTAGAGTACTCTTCAAAAACAGTTACTACATGCCAGTAAATACATATCTGTTACATACCTTTCCTTTGTATGTGTTTGTAGTTTTCAGTTCTGTGTGTCTTTTTTTTCTGTTGATGTTGATGTTGATGTGGGTGTGTGTCTGTCTGTCTCTGCCTCTCTCTCTCTCTCTCTCTCTCTCTCTCTCTCTCTCTCAATAGCTGCAATGGAATGATTACATGTGTGGACAGCAAGTACAGCTTGATTTTATAGGTATCTGCACATGTGCATGTGATGGCCTCTGCACTAATTGGTGGCCACCATTTGGTAATTGCATGCAGCCTGCTGTCTGGTAATTGCAGTACTCACTGTCATAGCAACCCAATGCTATAAATTGCTAAGTCAGGTAGGCGTAGCCCTTTCAGCTTTCCAAAGTGGGGCCCATGCTTGTTTGCTGTGGACACCGTTGTTTAAGTCAGAAGATTGGTATACTTCTTATATCTGAAGCTAGGGGTGTAGCCAGTGATTTAAATGTTGTACTCAGACCTGAATGTTGTCACTTCCAGTACACAGTTGTCAGTGTAGAATTGTACTCACCCCTACAAATGCTAACACAAGATACATGGGAGTATGTAGTTTCTTTTCTACTTATACAATTAACTGCCATACATAAGTAATTATTGAGATGTATTCATTTGGCAAATGAACTGTTTGTGAACTGCTATACTGTGAATATTAATGTACTCACTTCTGCACAGTTTGTGTTTTTTTATTGTTGACATTAGCACAGGATGCTCAAGAAACTGGACAATTCCAGTACTGAGTATGCCTAACTACATCCTTGGTGGACCCTGAACACACAGGTATATTGTACATTTGGGTGGGGATTGTCCTGATATGATACTGTGTGGGGGTTGTAAAGTGCTGCTGTAACATTATTTACTGCTAGAATGGCTGGTTCTCTTATCACAGTCATGTAATGCAATTCTACAACAACTGCTGGTAAAGTTCCACAGAACAGGTTTTGTGTTATGGCATTCCTATCTTTCCTTTACATTCCCTCATTCTGATGCATGATATATTTATTTCAGCAACAACCTGCTGTGTATCTACTGTGGCTTAGTGGTACTTCATGCAGTCTAGTGTGTCCAAGGTACAGGGTTCAAGACTGACAGAGGTGTTTTATTCGGCTGCTGAGCAGAACAAGGACCCTCACATGCAGGGTGACTAAGGCACTTTTAAGCAGTTGTAAGTGGGTTTGCGTGAAGCTTAGCAATACTTAGCTAAGCGTACAGAAGCACACACTCGCTCAAACCCGCTAACTACTGCTTAAAAGTGCTTACTCCCGCTAAACCCCGTGCTCATTTCTTTGAAAGAAAAGAAAATGGGGAGATAGGAAGGTGGTGAAAAAGGGGCACAAAGAGGAAAAGACAGTAGGGAAAACAGCTCAGGATGTGCAGGATGGGTGTAGGGAAGGTCCATAGCTGCCCATTTCTTTAACAGCAACAGCTGTGCATATGCAATAAATTTGGAGGGAAATATGAAATCTTCCACCCCTGAGAGAGGGGTGAGGACAACAAAGTATGTTGTACTGACAATTAAATATCAGATTATGTGTCCAGCGGACATGTGTGCAAAATGGGCAGCTATGTATGGGACGTCATTTTTTTTTGTGTGCAGAATGCCTTTTTTTTCAGGTGAGAGTGGAATGTGGGGTAGGGGAAGTAGGTATATTTGGGGAGGTAGGTTGGGGAGGTAAACAGGCAAGACAAACAAGACGCATACAGGGGCGGAATATGACACATGTGGTGGGTGAACACCATTGATGGGGAAGGATGTTTGGAATTCACAAGCCCATGAGCCCACAGATGGCAACAGTGAAACTGAGATCCCCACCCATGGGCAGTCACCACTGCACCTTCACAGCCCAGAGGGTGGCTGTGCTGGGGGCTGCATAGGAGGGGCAGGCTCACCCGTGAGTCACACCACTCGTGCCTCAAGCTGGCGTAGAGGATCAGTGACTGAACGCTCGATCTCCCTATGCACCACAGCCCAGACCATTCGGAGGGTGATAGGTGGCCCTCCACTGGCCACACCTGCAGCTCTTCCAACCGAAGGTGGCACAGGGCCAATGGAGGAGGAGGTCCCGGGCTGGGCACCGGACCTGCTGGTGCCAGGTGCCATCGCCAGCTGAGGTGGGACAGGTGGGTCCGCTGGGACTGGCCTTCCCATACGTTCTGTGTTTAGGAGGATTTAATGACAATATGTGTTGGTAACAGCCAACAGCATTCCAAATTATTTGCAACAGCATGCAGTAGTATTCCCATTAACCCAACACACCAGAGTTCCAACAGTTGAACAGCAAGCATAACACATGCATATATAGAACAACAATGGACATTCCAACAGCATGCAGGATTGATTGGTGGCAACAGGCCACCAAGATTGTGGTATTTGAACAGGGCACATGCTTCAAAGTAAATGCAGATATTTATAAACCAATAGTACATATGTCCCAACAAATGTTTTGAGATTAGACATACCCACTGAGGTGTGGAATTGCATTGTTTATGCACATACAGTAGGGTGTAAAAAGATACCTCCATTAACAACTTATATATACTTATAGTTTACACTACATTCCTATTGACTGCATGTATATATCCCCTACATGTATTATTACACTAGGCAATTTCCTTTAAATTGTGAAATGGGTTTTGCTAGTTCTTTATATACCTGACCTGTATCTGACATACAAACTGTCCAGGATGCAGATGTTACTGCTACATATTTATATATTTTATTTATATTTATATATCTACATATCTGGATGTGTTCAGGTGACATTATCAGTTATAGTTTAACAGTCCCCTACATTTCTAGCAGCACATTGACATTTCTGGGGAACACAGTAACAAGCTACTCATGTGCCAGATTAACCTGTACATGCCGGCCATGAACCAACAGTTGAGGACTGTATATATGCTTAACAGCTACTGGCACTCACTTCATCCACTTTATATGGGCCTACCCAAGTGTGGGTTGACAGCGCTTAATACAACAGTACTATTTCTATAATGCAAGAGTACTACAATATATTGAAGAAAGTGACACAGACACACTCAAGGAATTATACCTTTATTAATTACATTACACACTTTTCTAGATGCTCTCTCATTTATTTGATATATCAGTGCATGCAGAAGACTTATTCAAGATGTATTATACCTTTATTAATGGGTTACAACACTCTTTTTCAGGCTCTCTCACTTATTTTATATAACAGTGCATGCAGAGAAATTATTCAAGACTTATTATACCTTTATTAATGGGTTACAACACTCTTTTTTAGGCTCTCTCACTTATTTTATATAACAGTACTTGCAGAGAAGTTATTCAAGACATATTATACCTTTATTATTGAGCTACAACACTTTTTTTCAGGCTGTCTCACTTATTTTATATAACAATACATGCAGAATAATTACTAACCTGCCTGGTGGTGCAGTCTTAGCAGCCCATCTGCATAGGCTTGCTGATTCGCAGCACGTACACCTGCAGCTGTTAAGTAAATGAAGTGATATTGAGACATACCTATCCATAATATAGACTACAATAGCAATTCTTACATACTTCATTCCATGGCTACCTACTCAGCAGTGGGGCATTTTCCATCCCACGGGCCTCCTGTATCCACTGGTTCAGTTGGTCCTCCTTGCGTCTTTTCAGGTCTGAGTAGTGGTGTCTGACCTGCTCACCAATCTGAGGGACGCCTGTGGCACTGGTGAGATCATGAGCTAGATGATTCCAGGTTTCTGCTTTGTATTCGGTGCCCTGGAACTGAGCCCTGCCCTGGAGCCAAACCATTACTTTTGACTCCTCAATGCCCCAACTTTGCGCTCAAAATTGAGAGCCCTCTCCAACACTGGCCATGCTGACTGCTGATGGGAGCTACAACCAGTTATGGCAAGTATTCCCGCCTATGGAGCTTAAATATGCCTAATTTCCTGCACTTATTTGTGATTGGCCGGCTTTGAAAAATCTCAGCTGAAAGCACACCTGCTTAGCAATGGGTAAACTTCCATTGATATGTATGTGTGTGTTGAAAGTGCATGCATATGAAAAGCTGTCATGGCTTAGTGGTGTAGTACTGTGATTATGGTGCACAATGTCCCGGGTTCGAGGCTTGTCATTGCTTTTTATTTTACTACTGGCCAGACCAGCTAGGAGGTGTGGCTGTGTTTAGCCGACTTCGCTCAACTTTGTCCAGCGTTGTTCTACATTGCTCTACGGTGCTCTAAGTTGCTCGATGTTGCCCGACGTTGCACTAGTTAGCGCTGTGCGCAGTTACGTGTAAACATGTTTTGTTTGCGCTAGTTGGTGCGATGCGCAGCTACACACAAAGCCATTGTGCTAGTTAAAGCAGTGCTAAGCTATGAGCAATTATACTTAAATGTGCTTAATGCTGGTAAACTGTGCTTAGCAGTGCTTCACTATGCTTAAGATACGTTACTTATGCATTCATCAGTATGCATAACCATTTCACCTTCTTATATATATATATAAAATATCATTCACTATTACATAGGCCTTTTCAATGCTTTTTACTAAAATTTAAAAAATAAATGTCAGGAATTATTTTTATATACAGGTTTCCAACAGAAAATAGAAAGGGGAGTGGTGGGACTCGAACAGGGAATGCCTCCTCTTTGTGCGAAGGCTGTCCTACTACGCTATTGCTATTTGGCTTAATTTGCCTAAAAGTTTCTTATTATCATTTTCGATGTCCAAACTGCTAGCTGTAGCTAAGCAATGGGCAAACCCACACAAACACGTGCAAATACATGCAGCTATATCAGGAATACTAAAAAAAAAAATAAAAGTTTTACATTTTATAATTGTACAGGGGTTTAGAATGTGGGGGAGTGTAGCGTTGGGTATGTACACATTTGAGAGTACTTGCTCATGTCAGTTGACATTTCCCAATTGAGAGACTTGCAGGGGCGTGGATTTTTGTACTGCTAGGCAGTCCGACACACCCCCTGCACTCATGCACGCTCCGTGTTAGCCTTAGAGTTGGGCAGCGCACCCTCATGAATATGCATGGCGCGCTGACGTCTTACTCTTAGGCTGCAGTTTCCGTGTAAGACTAACTAAGTCCTACACGGAAGGTTAGTGAATCCTGGGGAGCATCTTTTTATGAAGGAAGAATTTATATTTACATCATATCAACAGTATACCTGTAAAAAATGTTCTCTACTATTTCAGTAGAAATGCACTGATATTTTTTTGTTTCTTTCTCAGTGTTGCTCTCTCCATTTTATGATAGCATTAGCAGTATCTTAGGTTTCTGTTCAGTGTCATACTGGGAAAATAATATGGGCAGTGATCTATTAATATATTATTCGTCTTTACACCTAAAGAAGTAAACCACACCCTATGAGGAGAATGATTTTTTATCATGTAATTTTATCAGCACCACAGGATTACCACATTTTGCTTCAGACCCTTCCAGTTAAACATCATCCCAGCCTCTTAATTTCTCATATATGTTATTAATAAAAAAAACTGTCTGAGTGTATCTGTGTGTGTATGTATGTGAATATATCTATAAATATATATATATATTTATATATATATGTGTGTGTGTGTGTGTGTGTGTGTGTGTGTGTGTTGTGTATGTGTATATATATATATATATATATATATATATATATATATATATATATATATATATATATATATATATATATATATATATATATATATATATATATATATATATATATATATATATATATATATATATACAGAGAGAGAGATAGAGAGAGAGATGAACACAAATTCAATCAAAAACAAGTTATTCGAATGAAACTCAAAAATAACCTTGCTGACAGCTACAAAAGAAACTCAGAAGGAAAGATGGAAGGCAATGTTTTTTATATTGCCTTCTGTCTTTCCTCCTGAGTTTCATTTGTAGCTGTCAGCAAGGGGGGGTCTGCACACACACACACACACACACACACACACACACACACACACACACACATGGGTCTACTTTAGAAAATTGAAATACCACTTACCCCACTTTCATAATGCAGAGACGACTTCACCGACATCCTCATTTCAATGACCTCCTGGAACACTGACTGGGAACTCCAGGTAAGTAACCACTCGACCACACTATGAAATAAAGTATAACCAAAGCAATTTGAACCCACACCCCCCCTAACTAAATATACCAACTCCGAGATCACAATACAGCAGGGTAAGGGACAAAGTTCAACATGAAAAAGTTGTTTCCTACCTGGAGTTTTCAGTCGGAGTTCGGGAGGTCATTGAAATGGGGATGTAAGTGAAGTTGTCTCGGCAGTATGAAAGTTGAGTAAGTGGTATTTTGGTTATATAAAGTAGATCCATACACACACACGCACACATATACATGTAGATGTATTTATATATATTTATATATATATATATATATATATATATATATATATATATATATATATATATATATATATATATATATATTAACAAAAAGGACCATGAACAAATGCATATAGTGCCAAGTAACTCCGAACACAAAACAGTTACAAACCCTGAAAAGTATCAAGATAAATGCAAACATTTTCCAGTTGGCCTTTTCAATTAAATTTCCCCCTGCTTCCCAAATATATCTTATTTATATTACTAAAATGTGTGTATATACACATGTATGTCTAGCTCAACACCCCATACACACACACACACACACACACACACACACACACACACACACACACACACACACACACACATAAAATATATCTGGGTCTACTTCACATCAGCTAAATCTCATTTGACTCACTTTCATTTGACTGAGACCAAATCACCTAATTTTCAAAATATTGAAAACTCATTTGAGTGAATCTGATTTCACCGAAAGCTTACAATGCTAAATTTCAAAAGACTAAATTTTATACCATGGACATATACACTTACAACACTAATGACTACCTCTTTCCAGAATTTAAAAACTACTCACATACCCTCTTAACAGAAACCAGACAATATAAAACCAAACTAGGTGGGGAGCTTTGCCACCATACTACCCCTAACTACATATACTAACTCCAGGATTGCACTGCAGTGAGGAAAAGGTCATATACCTTTTACTTGCCTTACAGTACTCTACACATTTCCACTACTGCTGGGAATGCACAACACATCTGCCATATTACTTTAGATACTTCCCATGGAAATGTAAAGAGACATACCTACATTTAGAAACACTACAACACTACTTTCTAAATGACTATCAGTATTCTGACAACCAGCACTGTACATTACAGAAATTCTTTTCATCACAAACAAGTCACAGTTGAAGGGAAACCCTCATCATGTCTATGGCTTACAATTCAGTGAAATGAGATTCAGTCAAATGAGTTTTCAGTATTTTGAAAATTAGGTGATTTGGTCTCAGTCAAATGAAATTCAGTAAAGTGAGATTTATATGGTGTGAAGTAGACCTATATATATATATATATATATATATATATATATATATATATATATATATATATATATATATATATATATATATATATATATATATATATATATATATATATAAACATTGTATCCACCAACTATATTAAATCCTTACTACTCAAACTTATACCTTGCTCCCCCCTACAGAAGGTTTCACCCCACTTCCCTTCCCCTACCTATCTCTCTCCTCATTATCCAGTCCATTACTAAAGCCAAAGTCCCAGCAATTTGGAAAATGTTCTACACATTGCCCATTCATAAAGGAGTAACTCTACCAAACTGTCCAGCTTTAGGCCCATTGCAATGCTATCATCTCTCTCTAAAATTTTGGAGAAATGCATTCATAAACAAATCCTACAATACCTTATACAAGAGAATCTAATAATCCCCACTCAACATGGCTGTTGACCTGGTCATAGCACCACTACAGTTCTCATTTCCTTCATTAACACCATCTCTCAAGCAAGAGACCATAACAAACTGGTCTCTTACCTCTTTCTAGATCTCTCAAAAGCTTTAGACACTGTCTCTCATCCTCTCCTCTTAAATAAACTCTGAAATCAACCTATCTGCCTCTACTATCTCCTGGTTCTTCAGCTACCTCAGCAACAAT
This sequence comes from Protopterus annectens, assembly GCF_019279795.1. Taxonomy (NCBI): domain Eukaryota; kingdom Metazoa; phylum Chordata; order Ceratodontiformes; family Protopteridae; genus Protopterus; species Protopterus annectens. Next base: position 910,250,312 of record NC_056735.1, read on the forward strand.
TTTCAGTCTGTAAAATGGCTCTCCACTATCTCGTCAGAGCTCCCTATAAATGTGGGTGTTCCACAAGGCTCAGTACTTGGCCCACTACTATTTAACATTTGCACCAATCAGTTATCTCATGTCTCTCCACATTCTTCACACATACAATATGCTGATGACTCCACAGTCATCACCATAGCCAATACCATCTATGACCTGCATACGACAACTCAAAACTCCTTTTTCTCTATCGAAAACTGGCTCAACAAGAACCAGCAAATCCAAAATCTAAAGAAAACCAAACGTTTTCTTTTCATCCCCAAAACAATGAGTCACCTAAAACCTGATTTCTCCAGCACTTCTCACAATAGCACACCAATCACAGTGGAAACTCACATCACACTACTTGGGATCATCATTGATGACCAGCTGAAATTTGACCTAAGTGTTCTTAGTAATATTAAGAACACTCACCAAAACCTCAGACTCCTCTATAGGAATAATAATTTTTTATCTAGTAAAGCCAAATTTACCCTATACTATGCCTACTTACTCCCAACCCTTCTTTATGTCTCTCAAATTCTCTCAGACTTACAAACCACACTACTCTCTAAACTAGATTCCACTTACAATAAGGTGGCCAAATTTGCTGCAAAACATCCCCACCATTCTATTCACTGCTCAGCCCTCAGGAAACTGAACTGATTAGAAGCTCCCACATCCTTCTCCTCTCTCAGCTGTAATTCACTCTATATTGCACCTGCCCTCCTTCTGTCCCAGCATTTCTAATATTATCTCCCTCTACTCACCAACCAGAACACTTTGCAGCTCTGAGCAACACCTCCTTTCCACATACAAGCCAAAAATCAAAATGGGAAAGAACCTATGCAGCTATTCTCCAGCTGAGAACTGGAATAAACCTCCACTGGAAATTCAAAACATTAAGCCTAATCACCATTTCATAAATGCTGTAAAATAAATCTAAGAAATACATGGCTATGTCTGTGTAATCATCCCCCTTGTTGACTGTACTCCTCTCTGTCCCCTGCCTCCCACCTTTCTTCTATACCTTATTCTCCCTCTTTATCCAGTTATGTTTCCCTACATCTCTGTTCACTACTTCTAGCTATCCTTTATTACCTGCATGATTTCTAGTGACTTCAACAGTCCAATAACTGACTATACACTAAGCAGCTATTCAGCTGAACTGATGAGAAAGAGTGTTGCATCCCAAATTGATTTTTTTGCCCTGTATAGTATCAGGTATACTCAGTAATCATTCTGATTCATAACATCTTTTTATTCTAACTAGTCAACTGGTACACCTGGTAACTACATGTGGTAACAATATGTTTGTAGCCATGTACTAGGTTTATGTAACTTTGTAGGTATGATCTATACAAAAGTAACAATATATAACTATATGTAACTCTCCCCCAGATTCACTATCCTTCCGTGCAGGACTAAGTTAGTCCTGCACAGAAGCGGCCATTTAGGAGCAGGACGGCAGTGACCCATGCATATTAATGAAGGCACCCTGCCCTGAGCTCCTAATCTTACATGGAGCATGTAGGAGTGCAGGGGGTGTAAGCATATTCAGCCAGAGGTTGGCATTGCTTGCCTTTGCGCAAACCCATACAAACCCGCTTACAATTGCTTAAAATGCCTTAATCACTCTGTATGCAACAGCCGCTGTTCTGGACAGAAACAAAATAAACAGCATGTGCAGGTATTGAACCCAAGCTCCTGTACACTAGAGTCACAGTAGTTAACCACTAAGCCATCACGTCAGTACATAAGATTGAGATATCACCAAACAAATCCTCACTATAGGAAAATCAAACTGAACATGTGAAAGGAATCTATATACAGTCTTATGTTGTATAACCTATTACATAACATAAATATGTGAACTGGAGTACTGCAGTAAGCCCAGATGTGAGGTGTCATTGTAATAAAGTGTTGAAGTCCCCTAATAAACACAACAACCCCATACAGTGTACATACACATGAATCATGGATACCAAACACATACAACATGTAATGAATAATAAATCAATACCAAAAAGCAAATATAATGCAAATTAAATATTAAGCATTGCTAAGCATTGCACAGCCCAGCTTAGTAGGTGTAAGTAATGTGTAGGCTAGTTAACTCAGTTTGCCCATTGGTATACCCCTTTAAACAATGTCAACCTTAGGTAACCAGGTTTGCCCATAGCTTAGCCTTTTCAAAACCATCCATCCATCCAGTCATGGCAAAGTGCAGAAAGTTAGCCTTATTTAAACCTAGCAGTCAGGAATACATCTCATAACTGGTGGTAGCTTCCCCTTGTAGGCACTATGTCTGGAATGGAAGAGTGTGTGCCCTTTTGGGCACAGTGCTGGGGCATCCAGGAGTCCAGAGTCATGGCAGGACTCCTTATGAAAGACCATGTGCAGAGACTGCTGCAGGGCCAGTACCAGGGTTCCCGATATAAAGCAGAAGCCTGGGACAATCTTGCCCGTGACCTCACCAGTGCCACTGACATAGTGCCACTGACATACCCCGAATTGGTGAGCAGGTCAGGCATCACTATGCCGACCTGAAGCAGTGAAAGGGGGACCTCTTGGATCAGTGGATCCAAGAGGCTAGGAGGACAAGGGAGGTCCCAGCCGTGTGTAAGCATCACTACACCACCTGTTTAATAATTGCCAGCTCATGTATATTATGGATAGGTATGGCTAAATATTCCTTTTATGTCCATCACAGTGGCAAGTGAGCAGGCTGCGAACCAGAAAGCCCATGGATGTCACTTGGAGTGGTTGCAACATGAGGCAGTTTAGTAATACTCTTGCATGTACTGTCATAGGAAATAAATCTAAAAGTAGTAGTAAGTCAATTGCCTGTATACAACCTGTATTGTTTAAGGCATGTATTGCACACACCAGAGAATATGGCAGGAAGAGTCTCATATAGGTTGCATGTAAATAAAAGCATTATAGCCTGACAATAAAGGTCTAAGTGCTGGACTACATGTGTTTACTCTATCATATGGTAATGTAGATTTGCAATCACTTAATAGTACTGTTGTATTAAGCACTTGTTACCCACAATGTGCAACATAAATAAAATGTGTAGGAATGTCTGTATATGACTGGTGTAATCCCAAGAGGTCATATAGTACAACTGAAAGAAACATAGACAGAAAACAGTGAAAAGCCAGACAACAAAATCGGAATAGCACATGCACATGAGATGTGAACTGTTGTATTTTTAGAACACCCAGCCATGGTTCGAATCCTGTGAGTGATAGTAGACTGCATACAGAATCATACCCCACAACTGTACAGATACGTCCAGAATGTCCAGTAAATCAGCTCATATCTGCTGCCTGTCCCCCTGGGAAATTAGTGGGATGATCCCAGACATTTAGGCAGCAAACAAGAAATATAACTGATTGTCACACATCTATAAACACAAACCTGTCACTCCAGCAACTCCCCAAAATGTTATGAGAATAATAAGCCAAGTATGTCCCATCTACACCCTTATGTTGTCAAGCTGTGACCAGAGTGTGTACAGTAACAGAGTGAGATGTATGTACATAATACTAATGTGGAATCTGGTAATTTGTGTGGCAACATTCAGGTAGTGCTAACAAACATTGCTCCCACAGGTCCTTCAGATATGAACACTGTGCCTAGAAATTAAAGATTGATACCCTGTACTGGTACTGTTTACTTTGGTATTGTATGGCATTGTTATTGTTGCAGTTGCTCTGAATAATAAGGTATTACTCATCACTGTCAGCCACACTGTGCTACATAATATAACTGTCTTGAAAATCCTGTATAAGAGTGATGTACGTCACTAAAGGTTTAAGATGGCAATAGTCTAAATATGTCCCGGTTCACCTGCATGTGGTTAAGACATGGCCAGAGTCTGTGCAAAAAGAGATGGACAGGAATCTGGGGGTATGTGTAGAAACAGTTAGTTAGTGTTAACAAACAATTCCTCCACAGGTATACCAGGTAAGAGGTGTATTCTGCAGGTAAAACCAGTTCATGTACATAGTTGTCTGCAGCCATACCACTGTCCAAAGTAAGGCAATAGGGTAGTGTACTAATACTTGTAAGGTACAGATAACAGCACTGACTAGGAAAGTAATGTAAACTATAGGAATATACTAGTTGTTAATTGACATCTTTCTCCACCCACCACCATATCTGCAACAATAAACTAAATACCCAACTCAATTGGTATGTGCTGACTTAACTCTAATGTTTGGACGAATGTCCTATTGTTCGATAATTATTTAAACTTGTTTCTATGCATGTGCTATGTTGAAATGCTCCCACATTGGTGGCATGGTGCCATCAATGTACCTGCATGCTGTTGTAATTACCACTGTGGCCCCATATATGCATGTGTTCTGTTTGCTATGCATCTGTTCCATATCTGGTGTCTGGGTTAATGGGAATATCTATTCATGCTGTTATACCTAATCCTGGAATGTGTTGACTATTACTGACCCACTTATGTTGATAAAACATAAGCACCATAGCACATATGGGAATGCAGGTCCCAGCAGACCCACATGTCCCACCTCAGCTGGCCATGGCACCAGGCACCAGCACATCTGGGGCCCAACCCAGAACCTGCTCGTCCACTGGCCCTGCACCACCTTCGGGTGGAACCGCTTCAGGGGATGGGTTTCACCCCCCCCCTCAGGGAGTGGGCACGTAGAGTATCCTGTTACCCATCACCAGGTCTGGGCCGTGGTGCGTAGTGAGCTCAACCAGCAGTTTGGAGATCTGCTATGCCAGCTCGAGGGCCTAGTGTAGTGACTAGAGTGTCTGCCTGGCTCTTCAACTCAGCCCCCAGCACAGCCACCTTTGGGGCTGTGAAGGTGCAGTGCTGACTGCCCATGGGTGGCTGTGCTGGGGGCTGAGTTGTTTCCACTAAGAGACTCATGGGATTCCAATTTCCAAACACCCTTCCCCATCAAGGTGTTTACCCACCACATGTGTCATATACTGCCCCTGTATGTATCTTGTTTGTCTTGTCTGTTAACCAACCCAACCTACCTCCCCAAATATACATACTATCCCTCCCCAACATCCCTTCAACTGAAAAAAAAAGGGCAATCTGTAACCCAAAGAAAATCTCGCTCCATGCATAGCTGTCCATTTCGCACACGTGTCCACTGGACACATGCAATCTGGTATAATTGGCTTCACAACATATTATTGTTGTCCTCACCCCTCTCTCAGGAGTTTGAGTGTCCAACTGTATCCCCCAAATTCAGTGTATATGCACAGCCGCTGCTGTAGAAGAAATTGGCAGCTATGGACCTTCCCTACACCCTTCCTGCACATCCCTAGTTATTTTCCCTACTATCTTTCCCTCTTTGTGCCCCTTTTTCAACACTTTCCTATCAACCTTTTTTTCTTTTCTTTTAAAGAAATTAGCATGGGGGTAAGCAGGAGTAAGCACTTTTAAGAAGCAGTAAGCGGGTTTAAGCCTGTTTGCATGGGGGTAAGCTATGTCTACACAGGTTAAGCAATTGAGAAGCTAAATCATTATAAGAAACTGTAACTGGAAGTTAGGAGTGCTTCCCTCCTCGCAATCCCACGCAAACCCACTTACAACTGCTTAAAAGTGCTTTAATCACTCTGTATCCAATGGCCCTTGCTCTGCCAGCAACAAAATAAACAGCCTCTGCAAGGCTCAAACCCAGGACCGTGCACACCACAGCAATTTACTGCATGTCAGATATACATTACTCTGATGTTTGGCTCATGTGTGGCATTAATAGTGCTGCTGTGAGAAAGATTTTGCTTTGTGACAGTGATTAACTGCTGAGCAAAGCTATTAAGATTTGTCAAATATACAGATACCCACATGTAGACATATATATAAACACATATATACATCATATATATCCAGACATATATAGATATATATCTATATGCACATGTGTACATATATACAAACAACCACACACACACACACACACACACACACACACACACACACACACACACACACACGTATGTAAATACATGTCCCCTATATTACCACCACAGTGCTGCATGCTATGTGCGAGGGAACAGCACACATAGCAATACAGACAGATATATACAGCTGTAAGTGTGTGCAGCATGGACGGGTATGTCACATGTGAACCCCTTGCTGGGACTACATTGCCCTTGTCTGTGAAGTAGGGAATGGGAATATGGGGAAGTATGGCAGGTATATTTGTGGAGGTGGTCTGGGTTGGTAGATATAGAAGACAGCCTACAGGGGTGATATATGACACATGTGATGGGTAAACACCCTGGATGGTGTGTGTAGTCTGTAATGAGGAAGTGCCATGGGCCCCACTATGGAAACAATGGGAACAAGCCACCCACCCATTGCTACTCAGAACAGCAGTCCACTTCCCTGAAGGTGCCTGGCCTGGAGGCTGAGCAGGAGGAACATGTGGACCCTGTGAATGTGTACTGGGTGCTTCAAGGTGATGTAGCACATCCCACATGTGTCTGTGGATCCCATTATGGAGCAGACCCTGGACCTGACCTTGGGGGACAGGATCATGTCTGTGTATGCCCCCAGGGGAGGGACAACATCCCCTGAGGTGGTTCCACCTGAAGGTAGTGCTGGACCAGTACATGTGGAGGCCTCAGGATGGGTCACACATGTAATGTGTCCTGGTAACATGGCCAGATGAGTTTGGTGAGGTGGTGTTGCTGGCAAATATTCCCTAAACATGTTATTGTGTCACTGTAATAGAACATATGTGGGTAGTAATAATCTACACAATCCCGGAACATGTCCAACAGCATGCATAGATATCCCCAGTAACACAGAATGTCGGATGTGCAGCAATCAGATAGCAAGCATACCACATGCATATATGGAACCATAGTGGCCCTGACAATGGCATGCAGGTGAATAGTCTCTAACAGGCCAGCAATGATAGTGTCCACAAAGGGGACATGGCTACAAATACATAGCACAAAGTGTGGTACAATACAATATATGTCCCACTGATAGGTAAGCTGTAGCCATACCTACTGAGTTGTGTGTACAGTCTGTTGTTGCTCTATGGTGGGGGAGGGTGACAGAGATGTATATTAAAAACTATGGTAACCTTGCTGTATGAGTTGCTCAGACCTGTTTCCATCTTTATGTCTTTCAGGCAAGATGTCACATGGGCGGCTCCCTGCTTATTCAGCAGCTGAAAATGTCATAGTACTGAACTGTCTCATCCAGCACTACCCTGCCCAGTTTGCCCAGGCCGCCCATAAGCAGCAGGAGTGGACTGCCCTGTGGAACAGCCTAGTCCACAGGGTCAATGATGTCGGACTGCATAACCGCAGTTATGCTTCGAAATTCCCATCGGCGTGCTGCTGCAGTCTGGGGGATCATCTTGCAACAGGGGTGCCATGTATCCATCCCCCCTGACACGTGTTGAAGAGCTCCTCGCCATCCTCATGGCACCTGCCCATCTGCACAGCCAACGACTGCTAGACACCATTGTGGAGGTGGGTGCTACCCACACACCGGCTGAGGAGTGTGAAGGTAAGGCCACAGGCCACATCAGTAGACCACTGTTGCATATGCATCTGTATCTGTACATGTAGATAATGCATATCTGACATGCATATCTGACATGTCATATATATAGTTTGTTGCTGCATAGTAGTAATAAACAGATGTGCATATGTGGTAGTATTGTGGACATGTACTGTTGATGTACTGCAATGCAGCACCCACCCTGTAGCAATGCCACAGGTGTGGCCACTGACTTCACATCTCTCGCACTCTTATGTATGTCCCTTCAGTATACCACCAAGGCAACAGTCAGTAGCTTGTGAGTATGGTCTAGGTAGATGGTTGCAATACACCGGGCATGTAATGGCTATGGTATATTCCATGCACACATCTAACACACCTACCCAGAATGCATGCTGTACATGTTCACATATTGTTGCTGTTAAATGCACTGCATCACAGTGGTGAACATGATGGGGTACTGGAAGGGTATGTCAGAGACCTGCAAGATAACTAACATCCTGTCATTGCAGCATGTGTCCACAGGGATTAACATAATGGTGGGACACATGGTCTACAGATGGGACATGTGTGAAACATCACACTTATACAGTGCAACAACAGTGTATATACCAGTAGTACAATAGCAACTGTTACAGATTTACACTATGGCATAATGTATTACTGTGGTCCACATTATTAGCTGGGACTAAGCTGTAACATGTGGTGTTCAGTGTATGGGACACTGCAAACTGATACACATGTGTAGGCCTTACTTGTCAAGTATCTGCAAAAAGGCTGAAGATGGGGAGGAGATGTCAGCATGACACACAAGTGCACTGCAGCAGGGATCCTAAGGATGCTAGGAATGGCTGTATCTGCACACAGTTAGGTTCAGGAACTGTGGCAGATGTAACCCTACCCCCACAGCAATAGTGATGGCAGTGTGTGAACACCAAGGGATGTTCACATGAGTATACCTTGCAATAATGCAGATTTGGGAAACATGTTAGGGCAGACTGACCATACACTGGCAAATGCAGATGGCCCATGCTAGTATACCCCTGCCAGGAATAGTGACTGCTGTAGTACAAATAACAATAGGTGCAACAAACCATCATGATAAGGGTGTGCACACATATGCACACAAGGAGTGTATGCATAGTGGTCAGCATCCACACAACCTAGCACATTCCGTAGACACTGCATGTGAATGCACAGAGCATATGTCACATATCGGGCTCATGTATTGTTAATATATGCGGTGATGTGGTCCCATGGCAGATTAAGGAAGGGTGCGCCATATCAATAAGGGTATGTACACTCCCCATAGCCACATTATGGTCTGATGGTTGTCAGTGTAATAGAATTGGATTGGTCATACATGGTCTGCTAATGTTGAGATCTGTAAACCAGACATCAGGACTTCACAAATGACATCCCAGGTATGTATTGCTGAAAAACATATGGGCCGTGAGCATTAGAGCTAACATAACTGACACAGTACTACACATTCATCAATGGGTTGTATGCCTGTGAGGTTTGGTGCATATTACATGGCAGGGTGCAGAACAGGTCCACAGAAATACTGTGTACATGAGTGCAGTGGTATCCAGGGGAAGGGGCATCACACACTAACACAGCCCATGCATCACACACATGTATACTGTTGCTAGCATGGATTGACTAAAGCTGCACTGCATGCTGTTGTGTACCATATGTTATGCATGTTGTTAGATGGGTAATAAGAGGACTGTGTGTACTATCTTTGTGCAACCTCACCTATGTGTGTGTGTGTGTGTGTGTGTGTGTGTGTGTGTGTGTGTGTGTGTGTGTGTGTATGGGGGGTTATTTTGTCTGTTGGATCACTCTGGTGAAGTGGAGGGAGGTTGATGCATATAGGATGTGTGTGTGTGCATGTGTATGTGTGTTTGTGTGGGTGTCCATGTATGCACATGTGCGATTATGGGATTGTTCATACAGCAGTACTACCGTTTGGGATCGTGCAGTACATGGACATGGACTGATACATGACACACCAGGAATACTTGTCTGATATGTAATCACAGGACAGCTGATAGTATAAGGTCTGTAGCATGGAACATGCATTGGGAGGGAAAGTAGACACCAGGTATACCCTTAATATCGCATTTAGCAGAGAGGTGACCGACAGCTCTGTATGCAACACTACAGATGCATTGGGGAATTACTATCCATATATTACAGTTGTCACATGATAGGCTGATTGAGCAGCATATCTGGCATGTACTGAGCAATACTTACACATGACACTCCATTGTGTGAAATTATGGAGTGAACATAGTAGCCCCTCACATATAGGGGCCATGCTCACGATGTCCAGACATACACAGGGTGAACACTGAATGACAGCAGTGAGGCCATGTAAAACCACTCCACTCAGGTCAAGGAGGTAATGGAGTAACAGTTCTTGTGTTGTGATCACTTGTCTAGGCATTTAGAGGAATGATATGTTAATGAGTGGTATTAATGAATGTATGTTACCAAGTGTGATGCAGGGTGGGGAACATATGGGAATAAACGTGGGACTGTCTGTAAAGTCACAGACAGGTAGGTATTAAGGTGGTGGTGGTGGTGTGTGTGTGTGTGTGTGTGTGTGTGTGTGTGTATGTGTGTGTGTGTGTGTGTGTGTGTGTGTGTGTGTGTGTGTGTGTGTATGTGTGTACTGTTATGCAATGTTGTACATGTCTTAAAGTGCATTTCTTGTTTTCCCCCGCAGATGACAAGGTGGGTCAGGGTCCCTCCTACATGCAATCTGATGTTGGTGTCCATTCAGATACCAAAGATGATGGTAGTACTGTTGAGGCACAGGTGGGGTTGTCAGGGCTGAAACAGCACCATCATTTGACATCCTCCTCTTAACCACTCCAACCCCGCACACAGTTTCAGTGCCTATACATACCCTATCACCAGTGGCCATAGCAGAGGGACAGCTGGCGGTTGGTGGCAGTGCACAGGAGAGTGTGGTATTCATGCCTACTGTGTCTGGTCACAGCAGGCATAGTTGGATGTCTGGCAGGGCACCACATAGGCAGATGTCTCAGGGTGCTCATGGTAGGGCCGCTGACCATCATGCCCCTGGCAGATGCGCCACAACTGGCATCACCAGGCGCATATTTCCAGGCTGTCATGGGGGTGCAGGCACGTATGGATCTGTACAATAGACAGGGTCTGAGGCTGCAGAGGGCTGCTCTCACATCTGCAAGCGACAACTTCCATGAACTGTCTGGTGCTCTCCATGCTTATACCGAGGTCATGGATAGACGGTTTGGTGAGATGATGGGCCTCATCGACTGTGGTTTGTCCGTGCTTGAACATGTGGTGGGAGTGCGGTGATGGCTGTGTGGATGTAGGCCAGCAACACCAACAGCTGGCAGTCAATGTGGACATGCTAGGACACCAAGGTGCTTCCATAGTGGCAGCACCAGCCCCAGCACTGTAGGGGGGGAGCTGTCCACACCACACTACAGCAGGCCATGAGCATGTGGTCCTGGCCAATCCCAGGAGGGACTGGTTCCAGAGGACATCTGTCATCATCAGAGGCCTGTACCTGGATGTGCCCATGGAATCCCTGGCAGGCACAGTCCATGTGTCCATGGTCGGAGGCACTGAACTGCACACCCTGCCAGGTATGGCCTGCAGCTGTCCATAAACACCTGTATAGGGCAGCCACATGGTAGAACTGTGTGCATGCATACCCACACACTATACAAACACACCTAGGGTAACCCCATACCTACACACACCACATCACCACACCCAGTTCAACTCATTGCACCCCTCACCCACACAAATGGTGTAAAATGTATGGCCCACCCTCAATCTCTGGCAAACCAACAACACACCCTGTGCATATGATTATACCTGTACCACACTCTTGTCATCCATAACATTGATGCAGGGAAATCTAATATGGTTCTGATGCACTTGGTGACTGTACTACAGAGTACCAAAGTACGGCAGTATAACATGTTTTCAGGAGTAATGTTTAATACATACATGTCAGGTAGTGTAGCCATCCAGCAATGATGCATTATAGCTGTTAGTAACACTGGTTGATTGTGGTCTCGATAATGTTATCCATTTGTGTTGTAGGTGTACATGTGTCAGCAGGAGGATGGTCTGCAGTCATATTCCACTAGGGGTATGGCACTGTGTTGACACCATGGCTGTGACGTATCTGGGGTAAAGTTGAATACATGTCACAGGTTTGCAAAACAGTTATTGCCTGTGCCACATGGACAGGTGACTCGCTGGGACATGTATAATCCACAATCTGATGTAGACCCATCCACATACACGCACACTCTTACTTGACATTACTGGGACTAGACCCCTACCTAGGTATGTAGTGCTAGTGAACAGTGTGGCTTTCATTGCACACAACACACAGCGTTTAGGGTGAGGGTGTGTTCCAGGTTACATGTTACATGCAGAACATCCCCAGACATGTACAGTATGTTAAAGGGGGATGCAATGGTTGTATATGGACAATGCATAGTGTGACATACCATCCTATACACATTAACAGACACATAACAGGCAGACACACATCCGAGAGACCTGGGCCTGTCGCTGCTAACTAACATGTCCATGTGTCCAATGTGTTATATGTAGGCTGCACACAGCACATGCACAACTGGCTTGGATTGTGGTATCAGTTACCTGTATGGTTGATGGTGACAGTGGTAACCATAATGTGGTACATGGGACATATACCGGGTGTACCTTGGTGTAATGGCAGTGTACACTGCACGCACATCCCCCAGTGCATATTGTACTCCCTGGAACCCATGCTGATACTCTGACATACCCACCCTGATACATTGCCCATGACTGTGATACAACCCATTGTATATCGCAACTGTGGTACTACAGGGATGTGCATCTAATGCACATGCCACAGGCATAGTAGGATGCTGCATTGTCATGCCTCACCTATGAGCAGCAACAACACTATCTGTACTACTGTGTGTCAATGGGTATTGTAATAGGAGTATGTGGCCTCGGAATGCTGTACCCTACAGATATAGAGACATGCACACATACACACACTTGCCAGAACTCAATGGGTATCCTATGCCTATCGACCCATTTGTACAACACTGTTGTGCTGGTACTGCAAGGCTTGTGTAGCCAGTAGAGAGAGGGGCATAATAGTGTACATGTAATGTCCAATACAGCAGCAGTCACAACTGACTATGGCAATGGGTGTTGCGGTGGTTGTGAAGGCCCTCATGGAATTCCCAAGTACAGGTGTACTAACACTGCTATCCTCAGTAATGCACACGCACACGTGTCAGTACTGGGGTGCATTGCTGCAGGTGGTCATAGCTATGTACCTGGCTATTGCCATGGAGAGATGGGTTGTGTAGGGGATGTGTGTACAGTAGTATCCTGCCACCTGCCATGTGCCAGAAGGCAATCTATTGACAGACACCACTGTGTTGACCCTCAGGGTGAGAGTGACATGCATCAGCCTCTGCTTGCCTCCTGCACATGAACATTGAGGTGATCCAGTTGACATGTATGCAACATGTATTACAACAGATGGTTAGTGTCTGTGATGGAGACCTGTACCCAAGCAGGTTCTGTTGACTGTGGTAGTGTAGTGGAGGTACCTGTGGTATGTGTTGTGTACAGGGTGTTGTCTCCTATATGTGTCAGTTCTTACACAGCTGGGCAGACATGTCAGTGTCAATCAAGCACTGGTTACCTGTACATATCACAGCTGGATACCTGCCATCTGCACATCTGTACAGGGACTGACCATCATCAGCTTGGCAAGTAGCTTTGCAGTGGGATAAATGTGTTGACAGATAGACATTTGACAACAATATGTATGCCATAACTACATGTTGGAAGGCCTCACTAACATGTGCTGTACAAGACGGCTGTCTACAGTTACATTCCACATGTCAGATCATTATACAGTAGGGGATATATACTGTGACACAGCTCGAACACCAGGAACACAACAGGGAGGCCTCAAAGTCCAGCTATGCCTGCAGGTGTGTTTGTTGTCAGTACTACATTTAGCAATTTACTCCTGCCTGGGAAAGCACTGTCAACAGTAGTACCGCCATGACACACTACATGCCAGTGTGACAGCACATACCCTTGGTTACTACCCCTGCATGTAACACATTCACATGGATAAAAGTGCTGTACAGGCCTCATATACTTGTATGTCTCAGACATGACACTCACACCCCTTGCTACTGCAATGGCAGAACATAGGCGCATGTATTGTACATGGCATTACATACACTTATTGCAGATGTCATTACCCTGCTATGTTATCAGACTGGGTGGTGAGAACTGGTTACCAGGGCTAAGCCATGCTTAGAAGGTGTCAACATTGCTCCAATATAACAGCTAAGCAGATTTGTGCACTGGTAAGCAAAGCCCACATGGCGTAAGCACCCATATGTTTAACCATGCGTTAGCACTGTTTAGCTTCACACAAACCCACACAAACGCACTTAAAGCTGCTCAAAACTGCCTTAACCACTCTGTACCCAACAGCACTTGTTTTGCTCAACAACAAAATAAACAGTCCTTGCAAGTTTTGAACCCAGGACCCTGTACACTATAGTCACAGCAGGTAACCACTATGCCACAACCACTGTGAAGACAGTCGTTGTTTTTCCAATATATCTGTCAATGCACATATTGATTAGTATTGAACAATTGCTTTTACTTCCACAATCGTGTAGTACTTGTTATTGATATTACTGTTGCATCACATATGTTGCTACATCATAATGTACACATATCAGGTACATGCGGTGAGATACATCTGCAAAGCTATACACAACCGTGATCTTTACACATGACAGGAATATGGATATATACATATACATATGTTGTTATATGTCTACATGTACATACACATGTATATTCATACATATGTCTGCATACACATATGTATAGTGCATCATATATATGGCCATGTGTAGATCTCTTTATATATATATATATATATATATATATATATGTGTGTGTGTGTGTGTGTGTGTGTGTGTGTGTGTGTGTGTATATGTATATATATATATGTATGCACATCCTATGTGAACAGATATACCTATTTATGCTGATATATATATATATATATATATATATATATATATATATATATATATATATATATATAACTATATGTGCATACATATCTATTCAGATATACCTGTTACTGTTGATATATATATATATATATATATATATATGTAGATATCCATAATAATATGTGCATATGTATCTATATCTGCATATGTGTAGACATATATTGCTGTGTCAATGTATATATTTGAGCATTTATATGTATATATACATATGTACACACACACACACACACACACACACACACACACATATATATATATATATATATATATATATATATATATATATATATATATATATATATATATATATATATATATATATATATCCATCTATGTATGTCAATATGTTTATGTGTATATATCTATATAGATATATGGATAAATATATATACATATATGTTCACCATATGTCCAGAACATGGATCCATCTATGTATGTCAATATGTTTATGTGTATATATCTATATAGATATATGGATAAATATATATACATATATGTTCACCATATGTCCAGAACATGGTATGGAGTCCTACCTCAGCCCCAATAGTCCCAACCTCTTAGTGCAAGGGGATGTCATGTATGTATTGCAGGTATATATGTAGACTGTTTCTACCGTATTAGGGGTTGTCTTAACAGACATGTTGTGTGTGGGAGGTCACATCTGCTTTTAACATGTGCACCATTGGCTACTGACAGGCATCCTAAGGACATCATAGTACAGTATCATTGATAGCACAGTAATGATGCTGTGGACTACATCAGAAATATGACCAATATATGTCGACAGTCTGGCACTCTGTGGTCAGTCCAGAGGTGTACACATATCTCCTCCATGCGAGACATGTGGACCACGCCTCCCAATGTGGATGTTAATAGCCATGTACATAGGTATATCACGTAAATTCTCGACTACATATGCCCACACAGTTTATGCATGCACACACACCAGTCTGTCCTGACACATAATACCTGGTGGTGCAGGAGTCACATGTCCACATACTACCCAGTAGTTAGTGACATATATCTGTACAGAATCCCACTGCTTTGTCAGAAATACACAACAGTTACGGTGGCCTGGCAGCAGTATGTTTTGCAAATAACTGGACATAGCACACTGGGTAATTACACTAGGCTGCAAGGCATGTCACAAAGCACTGTACAAAGCACAGGCAGACTGCCACAACACTGGACTACATTTTGCATGGGGGAATAGACATGTACCTGTGATTATAGCGGGCTCTACACACATGTCACAGCACAGAGTAACAGACACCTGTGTGAAAGTGCATATCCACAACCAATGTAAACACAGCCACATATGGTACACATGCTTAATATGACACTATATGGACTGTCTGATAAACACCATTGTCATATGTGCCACTCACACACTGAGCCTACATATACTGGGTCATTGCACTATGTGGTCTGATAGCTGTCTGTAGTATGGGACACGTGTGTGACTGGCCCTACAGACATGTGAGCCAATAGGGTACCATACACTGGAGCAGTATGCAACATCAGATAGAACAGGGCCAACAACAATGGCATCCACCACAGTTTGTGCACAGCCCAAAGTATGTATGCACAATACACATGCTGTTGACAATCACCCTAGGTACACAGACCCCAGTACTGTACACACAAACACAGAATGGCCAAGCTATGTCCTCAGAAACAACCCCTACTATACATAACATGTCTAGCAGCCTGATATCTGACCGGCTTGTTATCAGTTATGATGTCAATAAATAATGGTGTACATGACATATGCACCTCTTACTGTATGACATATGTAGAAAGGTTGACACACTTGTGGCTGGAGCTACAAACACTGCCCCAATATTGGCATGTTGCTGTGACAACCTCAAGCATTTACTGTCGTACCAGGGTTTGTTGTGACATATGTCCTATGAGGGATATGAAGTCAGTAACTCTCATGGCTGTCACCATGTACTGCCTACAATCCTCACACTGTGCTTCTGCAGTTCTCAGATAGGTGTTCTGTGAGAAACACAAGAAACAAAAGGCTCCACACACTGCTCAGTCTGCAGATGACCCTACAGATGGGGGTTTCCTCAAAAACATAGCACTGTCATGTCAGGTAGTAAAACATGTAGACCAGACATATCCACACACACACTGTTAAACTGACATTACTCCAAATGCAGAATAGCAACACTTACATTTTGTAGTCATGTCAGGCACATCCCCCTCCTGTGTGTTGGACTGTTTCCACAGTGTATGTTGTTAGAGGTAAATCCCAAATCCATCTGTGATGCTGTTTGCCAAATACCAGATCTAGGTCCTGCTCACAGTGAATGAAAAGGCCCAACACCAACATGATGTTCCTAGATAATGGAATTTGTTTTCATGAAATTGGCTATGGGAATGTTACCACAGCTGTTCCACATGCAATCAGCTAGATGGGGGCTGCAATTTCTGCAGAGGCCGTCAGCTGATCATGAGCATCACTTACAAAACATAAGCTGCTGCCTAAGCAATGCAGGTGTAGTTCTCCACATCCACCAGAGAGGGAGTGAGAGAGACAGACAGAGATAAAGTAAGTCAGGGAGGGGGTGGTAGAGTAAAACCTAAGCAGATTTGTGTCTCAAACCTACCAGTACAGTGTTTATAACCCCTGCCTGACTATGTATTGCTATCTCATTTCTATGCAGTCATTGCATGCGCCACATAGCATACATGTTAAGGAACTGTCCAAATGTATATGTGATGGTGAGTGACATCTGCAACAGTGATATGGTAGCAATACAGTAAGTGTAGTACACGTGTCTATCCACATGAACAGATGTCAGCGTCATCACAGCCACAGTCTCTCAGGGACTCACACACATTAACACACTTGGTAGGGTCAGGAATACACTTCCTAAATAGTTAGTTTGCCACACTACAGCAATGTGCAGGTATCACATGCACCACAGGGGTTATTCAGAGGTTATATGGGCAAAAGGTATGTGAAGGTGTCTGAAATCAGACAGCATGCTTCAGTATGCCAATGGGAGTTGTAGTGAGCATAAATGTGGTCGAAGGCATCATACACCACACACACAGACTCATGGTGCCATTACTGCCATGCATGGGTGCATTGCTTCACTGGTTTGTAGTGGTTGACTGCACCAAAAGGCTATGCAAGGCTAAGTGAAGGGTATACCTTGACATCAGGCCACATGACAATGGTCTGCAGTGTGGCTCAGGGGTGTAGTGTCTGGATTGGCCCACACAGGTGGGTATTGTATTCACCATCCAATCACCTTGGTAACTATTGTGTGTGGCCATTGCTGTGCAAGCCTTGCCATGCAAGTGTTCTTTAGTCCATGACATGGGATATGCACACATTCCGCATGCATGTACAGTGACATGTGGAACTGTACCTGGGGTGTCTGGCCCATGTTGTGTACACAGATTATCATCAGATGTGCCAGTCCTGGCCTCATGTGACTGGAATTGGTAATGGACAGCAGGTTGACCTTGCACCTACATTGCTAGCATGATACAGGTATTCCCTAGTGTCAGTGGCATATTGTCCATACAGTGCATGTGTTTAAGGCATGGTATGTCTTTTGCAGGTCACATTTGATGGCACCACAGGTATTGCAGGCATCCAGTGAGGAAAATAGTGATGATGCACTGTCTGCATGTACATGCCTATTGTACTGATGGACAAGGTGCCCTGCACTCTGTAGTCCACTGCAATCACACCATGGTTACTATATGTGGGCAAAATTCAGGGTACTACCAACACAGTGGTTGTTGCCTAGACAAGTGTTTGTATGATACATGGGTTGAGAGTGTTCTGTGGGTAATACAAGGGTTGCTACCTTTTTTCACCAGGCTTTGATGTCACATGTAGGGGTATGGATTGGCACCCCTGCCTCTCAGCTTTTTCACATCTGTTATCCTTGTAAGGTGGAAACTTTGACATATAATAGGGCCATCATATATGTAATTTGCAAAACCAACTCAACAATGATTCTAGTTGTTACAAACTCACAGCCACCTCCACAAAGGATATGAATGACAAACACACACACACACACACACGCACACACACAGTTGCCATGTCTGGGATTAGAACTCCTACCTAACTAGTTTATTACACTATAGCATTGCGTAGTTATAGGACATGCCACATAGATTGCTGGAGTATCCTTTCCACAAAGGTGCATTTTACTGGGAATGACATCAGCAGGCTTACCAAAGAAGGTCAATGGTGGTTGTAGTGTCTGTGAATGGCCTCAAAAGCATTGCACCCTACACAGGTAAAGGAACACCACACAAACATCCACACTTGCCATATCTGGGAATAGAACCCCTTCCAAAGTATTATATCACACTACAGTATTATGTTGTTATTGGACACACCACAGAAATTAGTGGGCTACTCCTTTATCAAAGGTGTATTTCACAGTGAATGACATCAGCGGGCTTGCCAAAGTAGGACATTTTAATTGTAGTGAGTGTGACTAGCCTTAAAAGCATAGCTCCCTACACAGACAAAGAAACACACACACAAACATCCACACTTGCCATGTCTGGGAATAGAACTCCTACCAAAGTACTATATCACGCTACAGCATTGCACTGCTATAGGATGCACCACAGAGATAACTGGGCTACTCCTTTCCCAAAGGTGTATTTCACAGTGAATAACATCAGCAGGCTTGCCAAAGTAGGGCATTTGAATTCTACTGAGTGTGACTAGCCTAAAAGCATTGCACAGAGACTCACACACACACAAACACACATACACACACACACACACACACACACACACACACACACACACACACTCATTTACCATGTCTGGGATCAGAACTCCTACCTAGCTTATTACACTACATCATTACACATTTATAGGATGTGCCACAGAGATTACTGGGCTACTCCTTTCCTAAAGGTGTATTTCAAACTGAATGACATCAGCAGCCTTGCCAAAGTAGGGCATTTGAAATGCAGTGAGAGTGTGAATAGCCTAAAAAGAATTGTTCTCTGCACAGAGACACACAAACACACAGTTGCCATGTCTTGGATTAGAACTCCTACTTAATTAGTTTGTCACACTACAGCATTATGCAGTTATAGGATGCACCATGGAGATTGCTGAACTACTCTTTTCCCAAAGGTGTATTTCAAACTGAATGACATCAGCAGCCTTGCCAAAGTAGGGCATTTGAAATGTAATGTGTGTGACCAGCCTAAAAAGCATTTCTCCCTACACAGACAGAGACATACACACACAGTTGGCATATCTGAGATTAGAACTCCTACCTAACTAGTTTATTACACTACAGTATTACACAGTTATAGGATACGCCATGGAGATTACTGAGGTATTTTTTCCCAAAGGTGTATTTCAAACTGAATGACATCAGCAGCCCTGCCAAATTAGGGCATTTGAAATGTGGTGAGTGTGACTAGCCTAAAAAGCATTGCTCCCTACACAGACACAGTTGCCATGTATGGGATTGGAACTCCTACCTAACTAGTTTATCACTCTACAACATTACACAGTTATAGGATGTGCCACAGAGATTATAGGGCTACACATTTCCCAAATGTGTATTTCTAAGTGAATGACATCAGCAGGCTTGTCATAGTAGGGCTATGGGGAGGGTGGTGTGTGTGCATGGGCCATAACCCATTAATCTAGAGGTAGACACATCACACTTAGGCACACACAGGTTTATATTCCAAGGTATGTGTATACAACTGCTAGATGACTACTGCCTTCTACAGTCATGTTGCATAGCTAGCACTTGCACTACAGAGTCTTTAATGCTGAGGGATACTGGTGGATAATTTCTACAGCGAGTGACATTTACACATCATGTGGTTGTAGTCATTTGGCTGTGTGCTGGGTGGGACATGACTCATAATGGAAGACTCTTTGTCACTGTCACTCTCTTACACACATCTATGTATGTATACTTTTGGCATATTATAGTCTGTTGTCCTTGGATATATGTGTGTATTCCTATCCAATGTGTGTGCAAAGCAAGATCAAAAATCTACCAAAACAGCAGAGGCCACCAAAGCAGACACCCAAACAACTACCACCTCAGAACACAACACCTGCAACACATAGACCACACAGTCAGAGTGTCAAGCAATCACAGCCCTTAAGGCCAAACACAATGCCAGACACAGTAGTCATTGGTGACTCCATAGTCAGACACACTGACGTCCCGCTCACCAGACTGAGTAAGGAGAAGGTCACAGTAAGCTGCCTGTCGGGTGCTAGAATCCGCCACATAACGCATGCACTCAGGTCTCTCAACAGCAGGTACAAGTACGACTCAATCATTGTCCACGCTGGTGTTAACGACCTGAAACGTACCTCCTTGGACTACATGAAAAGAGACATAGAGGAGCTCTCTGATTATGTAGCCCAAGCAGGTATGACCCTGACCTTGAGCAGTATCCTACCTTCACCAAGAATGATGCCACAATACAGAGATAAGATGATCAGCTTTAACAATTGGCTTAAACTCTGGTGTCATTCAAAGGGGATCCAATGTCTGTCTGCCTGGGATGACATGCTGGACAAGCCACGCTGCGCAAGGGACGGCTTGCACTTGTCACCCTGGATTCGGATTTTGGCAAAGGCTCTTGCCACCCCATAGTGCCTTTTAGGCAAGGCTCAAATTCTAAACCTACCACCCTAGAACAAAACAAAGAAAAAAAACTAAGGGTAATGCTGCTCAATGCCAGAAGTCTCAACCTCAAGATGCACGCACTAGAGGCCCTTCTCAGTATGGAGAACATCGATGTCTGTGCTGTGACAGAAACCTGGTTCAAGGCTCCTGAGAGCACCCCAGCACTATCAGATTTTACCTCATATCATGCTCCCGCCCCAAAACCCGGACAATACCAAGAAAGGAGGAGGGGTATCCATGTTCATCAAGGACACCCACACCTCAAGACTGGTGGCATCGCACGATGCATCGGAAACCATCCAGGTGCAATTAACCATAGGCAAGATTGCTCTGCAACTTGTAGCATGTTACAGGCCACCCTCGCAAACTCAGGAACCTCATATGGCCTTCCTGAAAACACTGGAGGGGATAAATGTATCTCCAAACACCATCATACTAGGTGACTTCAACTACCCTAATATAGACTGGGAACACTACTCAAGCCCAAACACTCTAGCCCAAAAGTTCCTGGAATTCATAAACTCAAATGCCATGGAACAACTAGTCACCATCCCCACAAGAGGAGAAAACATACTTGATCTCATCATCACGAACATGGGAGCACAATGTTCAACGCGGAAGTATACCCTCACTGGTGAGATCTGATCACAAACTAATCTCGCTGGAGGTCCTCATCCCGCCCCACCGAAATGAAAAAGACCACAGTAAAGAACTTCGAAGCCGACTTCACACTTCTAAAGACTAGTGTGGTCTTCTTTAAGGCCCCTGAGCCGGCGGTTAACATTACTCAAACCGCTGAATCACTTACAAATGCCTTCTACCAGCACCTGCAGGGCTGCATAGATCAGGCAATCCCAAGCAAAACAAAGACTCTTTGTACCAAAGGCAAGCGTCCAGTCTGGTGGACCCCAGCCATAAACAAACTCTACAACAAAGGAGAAAGCTACTACAAGATAGAGCAAAATCCTTAAAAGGTAAGACACCGCTGATCACTGTAAGTCAAAAGCTAAGAGCTCTCATAAAATCATCCAAAGCTAATTTTGAGAAAAAAATAGCTAAGGACTCTAAAGACAACCATAAGGCATTCTTTAGCTATGTCAGAAACCTAGGAGGAAACTCCCAGATATGCTCAGAATTAGTTCAAAATGATGTGAAGATTACTGATCCTACAGACATTGCCAACATACTGGCTGACAGGTTCAGTGCAAACTTCTCCCCCCTAAAGGAGAGATATCTATACCAAATGATTGTAGCCCCCCAAACATCTCTAACGCCCTGGTGAGAACTGCTCATCTCAAGGCAAAGAACACAGCATCCATGGGACCTGATGGTGTCCCCGGCTGTGTGCTCCATGAACTCAACGAGGAATTAAACCCACAGTTAGGACAGCTGTTTAATCTTAGTCTCACCTCCGGATACGTACCCAGGGAGTGGCGCTGGCGACTGTGGTCCCACTCCACAAAGGCGGTGCCTCCACCGACCCTGGAAATTACCGTCCCATTAGCTTGACAAGCCTTATCTGCAAAGCCATGGAGAGGATCATAATGGATCTCATAAATAAAGACATAGGAACTTGCAGACTTTGGATCCAACCCAGTTTGGCTTTGTCAAAGGCAGATCATGCCTTTTAAACTTGGTTGACTTTTTCGAAACAGTCACCCAGGCCATTGACGAGGGAAAGGCAGTCCATACAGCCTACCTAGACCTGGCGAAGGCTTTTGATACAATACCTCACTCGGGTATCATTGAAAAACTCATCAACTTAAATGTAAACCCATACATTACAAGATGGGTTGCAAACTGGCTGAGTGACAGAACCCACATGGTCAGAGTTGCTGGCACCATGTCAGACTCAAAGCCTGTCACAAGTGGTGTCCCACAGGGCTCAGTCCTGGGCCCACTCTTGTTTGGCATCTACTTTTCTGAAGTACAAGCAAACACAGGAGGGTTATGGCTGACAAAGTTTGCAGATGACTGCAAACTGGGCCGTAGTTGAAAACACATCCAACACAGATATCCTTCAGAAGGGTCTCACAGAAACGGATAACTGGTGCCAGAGCCATGGCCTAAAGTTAAATGCCAAGAAATGCATAGTCATACCCTTCGGGAAAAATAAGGTTACCCCTAGCTACCATATAGGTGGCAATCCCCTGAACACAGAAGAAGTTATTAGGGACCTGGGAACTCAGGTTGACAGTAGCCTTTCATTCGACACTCATATTTCTAAATTAGTTAGGAAGACCTTCTACATTGCCCACCTTATCATGAAGGGATTCACATCTAGATCAAGGGAAATCATAGTCTCCCTGTACTCATCACTCATCAGACCAATGATCGAGTACAATGCCTCATTCGGAATGTATCTGACCCGACACTTGCAGCAGCTGGAGAGGCCACAAAAGTTCCTCACCAAAAGGATAAAGGGTCTCAAAAATCTGTCTTATGCTGCCCGACTGAAAGAACTCCAGTTATATTCAGTTGCTTACCGCTTGCTCAGAGGTGACCTATGCCTGACATACAAGGCCATGTCAAACCCAGATTTGATGAACATGCTTCATCTCAAAAATCTAGATCCTCAGAGCCACAAGGGAGACTTAAACCTCGACACGGTTATTAATAGGACATGCTGGAGGGCTAGATTCATCACCCAAAGACTCCCTATGCTGTGGAACAAAATCCCGGTTTATGTGAGGCAGAGCACCTCGCTGGCCTTGTTCAAGAGGAATCTTGACCAATGGATGGGAGATCGCAGATACACCCCAGGGGTTACCTCAGTGTCACTGCTCGACAGAGGCACAGCAAAATAATGGGCATAGTTTCTCCAAACTAAAGGGGTGGCGTAAGCTACAAAACTATGGGCTAGGCTTATAAATGCCCTCGGGCAGATAGCCTAGTATGAACCTATGAACCTATGACTGGTGCATACTGAGGTGTATATGCACTAACATCTGCAACTGTCAGATATGTATGGTCCACTGTTGTTGGCAGACATGGGCTTCATTTGTTTAAGTGTGTGAGCATGCTCAGTATGACCTTTCAGTATGTTGTTGTCTGACATTGCCCTTATTTTTCAGTATGTTGTTGTCTGACATTGCCCTTATTTCTCTAAGTGTGTGAACATGCCCAGTATGCTCTTCTGTATTGAATGTGTGGATCCATTCCAGGTAGCTTGCACTCCAGTGCAGATCTTTGTGTTCTACACCTACAGCTAGAAAACTGTTTCTGCAGGATATCTGTAGATCAGTTAGCAATATGGGGTCAAACTGTGCAAGGGATAGTGTGGACTGTAGGTGTTTGTGTCTGTGCTGCTTCTTCTACATGATACTGGTATTAGCAGAGATATTTGGACACGAATACTGTTATACACTGTGATGTTTTATGTCCTCAAGTACTGTCAGGTGGACATTTTTGCTCACAGTGATGTCCTGGGGAACACAGGGTGAATGCAGCTGTGTCCAATATTGTGGTCTAAAGCCTACATAGTCATGGCAAGTTATGCCATTCTGGAGGTGGTGCTGCAGAGATTTGCTGCTGGATCTGTGTATCCAGTTCAGCTTCTTGGTACAATGATGGTAGAGGATCCTATACTTGTACATCCATCGACTTGACAGTATGGCCTTATCTTGCTGTGGCAATACCATACAGCTGTACAGATTCACACAGGTTACCCAGTGGCAGGGGTCATAAGTCAAGATATTACCCCTATTTGTTGTACGGGCAGGTTTGTAGCCACCCATTTTTGTGTTTGGAGCCAGGAATAGTATGTGCATACGGCTGTGTGTTGGACTTTGCACATTCCATGCTGCCCATGCTCCCACCCCCCAGTGGCAGGGGTCATAAGTCAAGATATTACCCCTATTTGTTGTACGGGCAGGTTTGTAGCCACCCATTTTTGGGTTTGGAGCCAGGAATAGTATGTGCATACGGCTGTGTGTTGGACTTTGCACATTCCATGCTGCCCATGCTCCCACCCCCCCTTTATTATTATATCCTCTTTCATAAATTATGCATACATTCTCTGATACTTTCCCTATAGTTATCACTTCATCACAGCTGTGTTTTGCTGTTGGTCCACAGTTCATGCAGTGGGACATAGTGGACATGTTACTGTAGTTTGCCCACATGACCTTGCATATGGCTTATGTGGAGTGTGTTATGTTGTTATTTGGGTGTCCATGACATAACATACATTGGCAGTATGGGTGAGACGCAGGCCTTTGGCAGAGGCATGTAGGCCATTTGGTGGTGATGCAGGCCAGCTGTAGCACGCCATTACATTCTGTCAGTCCTACAGTCCCAGACTGCTATACAGTATATTCCATTGGGATGACAGGGTAGGTGTTCTAGGTGTTCATGACAATACTTTCTATCAGTATTGATCAGGTGGTGTGAATGCTGGCAGGGTGCTGCTTACAGCTAGGGACACACCTGCATGGACACCTGCACTGCATGCTGCAATTTTTCACTATTGCCATACACAGGTGGAGGTCATATTGCACCCATTCCCAACAGCAGGGATACGACTGGAGAGGTACCTGTGGGTGGTGTTTGGGTGAGCTGGGTGCATGGGTGCTATGGATACTACTTGCATTTGACTCACATATATGCATGAGGCATTCCAGTTATGCTGGCTTGTGCAGGGACATCAGCTGTTTCCCAATACATCAGTCCTATCACCTTTGTGATCTGTAAGTGTTCAGCCAGATGACATTGGTATTCCCTAATACAAACCCAGATAATGTGATGCATACCTATTTGTACAATTCCAAGGGTGTGTCCATTTCACAGTTACAAATTATATAGTCTGGGGTACTTTTCCCTGTTTACTGCTTGTATATCTAGGCCAACTGTCATTCCATATCTATCTTTCAGATGGTGACACATATTACCGCCATACATTTACAATGGCTTACTGCTAATATGTGTAATATTGGGGAGCATTGTCTTTGGCACTGCATTTGTAAGGACTTGGCCCTGTCATTGGCAGTAGTTGGCAATGGCCACCAGGTCTTACCTCAAGATGCATACATACTGACCACTCTCACTCAGTATGAAACACACCAACCTAACACACACAGACCTGCATATTGTACAAATGCTACAATCTATCCTGATACCTTGACCACCTCTGGTCATCTGTGCTCCACTGGTATTATACTTACACATACATGTTACTACATGTCTACATTGGACTGGAGGGGGGGCACACCTGACTGTTACTACATTTCTACTTAGGATTGGGGGGTCACACCTGACTGTTTCTACATTTCTACATAGGATTGGAGGGGGGGGGCACACCTGACTGTTACTACATTTCTATTTCAGGTTTGGGGGCACACTTGACTGTTTCTACATTTCTACATAGGATTGGGGGCACACCTGACTGTTACTACATTTCTAATTCAGATGGGACGGCACATGACTGTTTCTTCATTTCTACATAGGATTTGGGGGGGCACACCTGACTGTTATTACATTTCTATGTAGGATTGGAGGAACGCACCTGACTGTTTCTACATTTCTACATAGGATTGGGGGGCACACCTGACTGTTACTACATTTCTACTTAGGATTGGGGGGCACACCTGGCTGTTTCTACATTTCTACATAGGATTGGAGGGATGGTACACCTGACTGATACTACATTTCTACTTCGGATGGAGGGGCACACCTGACTGTTACTACATTTCTACTTAGGACTGGGGGGACACATCTGACTGTTTCTACATTTCTACATAGGATTGCAAGGGGCACACTTGACTGTTTCTACATTTCTACATAGGATTGGAGGGGGGGGCACACCTGACTGTTACTACATTTCTACTTAGGATTGGGGGGCACACCTGACTGTGTCTACATTTCTACATAGGATTGTAGTGGTGGCACACCTGACTGATACTACATTTCTACTTCGGATGGGGGGGCACACCTGACTTTTACTACATTTCTACATAGGATTGGGGGCACACCTGACTGTTACTACTTTTCTAGTTTGGATGGGGTGGCACACTTGACTGTTTCATCATTTCTACATATAATTTGGGGGGCACACCTGACTGTTACTACATGTCTACTTTGGATTGGGGGGCACACCTGACTGTTGCTACATTTCTACATAAGATTGGGGGAGCACACCTGACTGTTACTACATTTTTACTTAGGATTGAGGGGGTACACCTGACTTTTTCTACATTTCTACTTCAGATGGAGGGGCACACTTGACTGTTTCTTCATTTCTACATAAGATTTGGGGGGGGCACACCTGACTGTTATTACATTTCTACTTAAGATTGGGTGGACACACCTGACTGTTTCTACATTTCTTCATAGGATTGGGGGGCACACCTGACTGTTACTACATTTCTACTTAGAATTGGGGGGCACACCTGACTGTTTCTACATTTCTACATTGGATTGGAGGGGTGGCACACCTGACTGATACCACATTTCTACATAGGATAAGGGGCACACCTGACAGTTTCTACAGTTTTACATAGGATTGGAGGGGGGCACACCTAACTATTACTACATTTCTACTTAGGATGGGGGGCACACTTGACTTTTTCTTCATTTCTACATGGGATTTGGGGGGCACACCTGACTGTTACTACATTTCTACTTAGGACTGGGGACACACACCTGACTGTTTCTACATCTCTACATAGGATTGGGGGGCACACCTGACTGTTACTACATTTCTACTTAGGATTGGGGGGCACACTTGACTGTTTCTACATTTCTGCATAGGATTGGAGGGGTGGCACACCTGAATGATACTACATTTCTACTTAGGATTGGGGGGCACACCTGACTCCTTCTATATTTTTACATAGGATTGGTGGGGGGCACACCTGACTGTTACTACATTTCTACTTTGGATGGGGGGGCACACTTGACTGTTTCTTCATTTCTACATATACTTTTGGGGGCACACCTGACTGTTACTACATTTCTACATAAGATTGGGGGGCACACCTGACTGTTACTACATTTCTACTTAGGATTGAGGGGGCACACCTGACTGTTACTACATTTCTACTTTGGATGGGGGGGCACACCTGACTGTTATTACATTTCTACTTAGGATTGGAGGGCACACCTGACTGTTACTACATTTCTGCTTAGGATTGAGGGGGCACACCTGACTGTTTATACATTTCTACATAGGATGGGGGGGCACACCACACTGTTACTACATTTCTACATAGGATTGGGGGTGGGGAACACCTGACTATTTCTACATTTCTACATAGGATTGGGGGCACACCTGACTGCTTCTACATTTCAACACAGGATTGGGGGAGGGGGCACACCTGACTGTTTCTACATTTCTACACAGGATTGGGAGGGCACATATGACTGTTTCTACAGCTCTACATAGGATTGGGGGGGCCACACCTGACACTTGTACACATTTTCTATGACTGTACTGGTATGTCAGATACTCCATTTCATTCTGTGTTCTAGCCTATCATGCTGACTAGAGGCACATCTGTGTACTACAGGTCTTAGGTTTGATTGACCTACATATCAGTTTCTGACTTCCTACCTTTCAGAACTAACATCCCACTGCCTGACCTGATGTAGTCTGTCTGTGTAGGCCTGGGGGGAGGTTACCCATAGGCATCATTCAGAGGCCTTAGCACAGCCTTTGTTTGTGTTTGTCTACACCTGTCCTGCCGGCTGAGACTGTTGTTGGGTATGTGAACCTCCCTGACTGGCATGTGTGTGACATATGAACACACGTGGCCCAGCTCATTTCTTGCAGTGGGTTTTGTCACCATGTGTAGTACTGGCTACTATGGTGACACCAGTATTTGTTGCAGATCTCATGCTGCCACTATAGGTGTCTACTATCTGCTGGCATCCCATTCAGCCACCCGAATCCCTTGCATGCTCACATCCATACCATAGATACAAGTAACAACACATACTACTCCATTCAGCAATTGGTAAGGAGAGTGACTTACCTTGTGGGTATGCCAGTATTGAGGATGGTACTGGAGGACTGGCTATGTCGGATGCACATTGTGCACTCCCTATACATGGTTGAGCACAGGTAGTGTCATGTTTGGCATCCCTTTTAATGTATGTGGGAGTCAGAGAGAGAGGTGTCATTCCCTGGGTTTCTTCTATGTCAGTGTATGTGTTATAGGTTGCCTCTTTACCAAGGCCAGGGCATACTGGGCACACCTCCATCTGCCTACTTGGGCAGGCTCAGGTTGTTCCTCCTGTGTGTCACTCTGTGCCTGTGCAGGCCTTGGCACTGGTGGGGGGCTGTGTGGCCCTGCCTCATGCTGTTCCTGCTGCAGCTGTTTCTGCAGGATAATATTGTGTAGCATGACACATACAATGACAATTTGAGTACATGTAGCTGGTGAGTACTGCAAGGCTCCACCTGATGTGTCCAGGCACTGGAATCATGACTTGAGCATCCCAAACACTTGCTCTATTATAATTCTGGTCTGTGCGTGCACCTCATTATGGAGTTCTTGTTCAGGTGTGTGTGCATTTCTGATGGGTGTCATCAGCCACGGCTCCAGTGCATTACCAGAATCCCCCTCTAGGTGACCATAAGGGATGTCTCCACTGGCAAATCTCTGGTACAGCTGCGGTAGATGCCAGATGTGGGAATTATGACAGCTTCCAGGACATCCAGCACACACATTCATTATAGTGCCCTGGGTATCGCACATAACCTGGCAGTTGATGGAGTGAAAGCCCTTGCGGCTGATGTAGACCCTACCCCACTCACCATTTGGTGCTTTGATGCATATGTTCATGCAGTCTATAACACCCACTACCTCAGGGTATCCTGCTATTTGGTGGAAGAGATGCATATTGCTGGCAAACACCTCACGGGTGTTGAGGAAATATACATTCTCACCGGCATGTTCTGACATGGCATCCAGGAACTGGTGGAATGCCCTGGATGCTGATGCCTGTGAGATGCCCATGATATCCCTAGTTGGCCTTTGGGAGCTACCTGTGGCTAGTATTCCTAGGCCTACATATACCTTGGTATCCACTGGGATGTGGTTTCCCTCTGTTAGTTCTGTGTGTCAGGCGTGGCTGGCACAGCTCAACAATTTTCTGTAGGAGATCCCTATCTACCATATTGCGCTCCACTATCTCCAGCTCATGTAGCCCCTGGCAGGTTACCCTGGGTTTGTACACCCTTCTCCATCTCTTCACTGTGGGTTGGTTTACAGCATACTCATCCTTACCACCCTCAGCCACTTCCACGTGTTGATGTCTGATAGCTGCTGCATCCCCTATCATTTTGTTGTTTTTGTTTGTTAAAATGTCCTCGCTTGTATACACCAGTGGTGTAGAGTATGTGGGAAAAAACAGAGGGAAAGGTGTTTGCATAATTTATAGTAGTGTTCTGGGCTGAGCTGGTTTGCTGCCTGTGTAATTGGCTGATTCTGATATATTTCACCTGCCAGCTATGCTAGTTCTCCCTGATTACCTTCCTACTGCTGTTTTCCCTTCCCATTGCCTTCCTGTTTGAGCCTGGTGGTGAGTCGTGCAAACACAGTGCTCAAATGTGCACAGAGCTGCTATTTCCTGGTTTATTTATTTTTTCTTCCCTTTAAAACTCGGTGCGTGGCGCGCACACCCACTTAGGCAATGTAAAGAGTACTAGGCAGCCTCAGACACACTCCCTTGCTTAGCTCTGCTAAGCTAAGGGCAAACGCGAGACACAGGGCTCCAATCCACTTACAGTATGCCTGACAAACACCATATGATGTCAGCTAACCCCTAGGCTTGCAACAAGCTATTCCTGTTCTTACACTGTTGGGTGCTGACTAGCATTGAGGGGAAATCTAGGATTCAGTATCATTCCCCTTATTTGCATAGGATTGCCTGCTGATGCATATTTACAGGCCCCACACTGAGCTTCCCCCCTAAGCAACCACTATTCACTGGCCATGTTGTCTTGTGCTGCCACTGAGTATAATGGCAAAATAGTGATTTTGGTTAGAATGCTTATTTTAGTTTTTTTTAAAAAAATATTTTTCACCCTATCCGTTTGCGCGCCGCTACCCTATGCTTAAACAGCCGAAATCAGCTAAAAAAAAAATAAAAGTTAATTTTTTTTAACTGTTTTCCATGGTCATTGGCATGCTTTCTACATAATATCCACTCTTTATTTGGCGCTGTCATGGTTCCATTTTGTAGTTTGCAGAAATGTATTCGGTTACTAACCAAGTACATTTCTGCAGATTACACTAGTCCTGCATGGATTTTATCTGCAAATGCGGTAATTTGCATACATGAGCTGAGTCCATGCAGGACTAGTCCAGGAGCACTCATGCACATCCCTACAGCTTATTCCTGGATCGCAGGGCAGACATATTGCCTGCTGGAGCTCCTGCACTAGTCCTGCACACCATGCAAGGCTTGCTGAATCCGGGGGTTTGTTTTTTTTTTTTTTTGGCCTATTTCGGCCGTATAAACATAAGGCAGTGTTGCTCAAATGGGATCAGCCCAAAAATAATGAAACAAGCTGGAAAATAAGCTTTTAAACCCAAATCAGCATTCTGCCATAATAGTCAATGGCATGTATAAGTCAACAATACCATGGAATAGTGGTTGCTAAGAGGGAAGGGTGAGTATCAGTTTTGTAACCATGCATTAGCAGTCAGTTGTATGCAAATATGGGGATTGATACTGAATCACATATTTCCCTTCAGCCTTAGCTTGCACCCAACTTTGTAGGTGCAGCAACACCATGGTATAAGCATAAGAAGTAGATGACCTCATAAGGGGGAGTGTCATGCATTCTGTAAGCTTATTGGAGCTCTGTGGCCCATGTTTGCCATTGGCTAAGCACAGCTAAGGAAGGGGTGGGAGTTTGAGGCTGCCTAGCAGTTTTTATATTGCCTAAACATGTGTGCAGTGTGCATACCAGGTTTAAAAAAAAAAACAAAAAACAGGAAATAGCAGCTCTGCTCACATCTGAGCACTGGGTATGTGTGGCACACCTCGGGGCTTAAATGGGAAGGCAGTGGGAAGGGAAAGCAACAGTAGGAAGGCAATCAAGGAGAACTAACATAGCCGGCAGATGTAATGCATCAGAATCAGGCAATTACACAACCAGCAGCACAGCCCAGCACACTACTATAAACTATGCAAACATCTTTCACTCTATTTTTTCCCACAAACTCTACACCCCCGGTGTACACAGATGGGAAAATTTTACCTGAAAAAACTAACAAAATTATAGTGGCTGCTGTCACTCTCATAAATCAACATGTGGAAGAGGCTGAGGGTGGTGAGGATGAGAATGCTGATGATCAACCTACAGTGAGGAGAAGGAGAAGAGTGTACAGGCTGAGGGTAACCTAGCAGGGGCTACATGAGCTGGCGAAAGTGGAGCACTATAGGGTGGACAGGGACATCCTACAGCAAATTGTTGAGCTGTGCCGGCCACACCTGACACACAGAACCAACAGAGAGGAACCCATCCCAGTGGATACCAAGGTATGTGTAGGCTTAAGAATACTAGCTACAGGTACCTTCCAAAGGCCAACTGGGGATATCATGGGGATCTCACAGGCATCAGCATCCAGGATACTCCATCAGTTCCTGGATGCCATGTCAGCACATACAGGTGAGCACATATATTTCCTCAACACCCGTGAGGTGTTGACCAGCAATATGTGTCTCTTCCACCAAATAGCAGAATACCCTGAGGTAGTGGGTGCTATAGACTGCACTCACATACTCATCAAAGCACCACCTGGTGAGCGGGGTAGGGTCTACATAAACTGCAAGGGCTTCTCCTCCATCAACTGGCAGGTCATGTGAGATGCCCAGGGAATTATCATGAATGTGTGTGCTGGCAGCCATGGAAGCTATCACAACTCCCACATCTGACATATGACACAACTGTACCAGAGATTTGCCAGTGGGGACATCCCATATGGCCACATAGTGGGGGATGTTGGTTACGCACTGGAGCCCTGACTGATGACACCCATCAAAAATGCACACACACCCGAACAAGAACTCCAAAATGAGGCACAAGCACCAACCAGAATCATAATAGAGAGTGTGTTTGGGATGCTCAAGTCTTTGTTCTGGTGCCTGAACATATCCAGTGGAGTCTTGCAGTACTCTACATGTACAGAAATTTTCATTGTGTGTGCCATGCTACACAATATGATCCTGCGGAAACAGCTGCAGCAGGAACAGCCCCCCACCATTGCCAAGGCCAGCACAGGCACAGATTGATTCAGAGGAGGAACAACCTGAGCCTGTACATGTAGGCAGAAGGAAGCGTGCCCAGTATGCCCAGGTTTTGGAAAAAAGAGACAATGCATAGCACATACACTGACACGGTAGGAACCCAGGGAATGACACATCTATCTGACTCGCACATACAGTAAAAGGGATGACAAACATGACACTACCTGTGCTTTACCATGTATAGGGAGTGTACTATGTGCATCCAATATAGTCAGTCCTCCAGCACCATCCTCAATACTGGCACAGCTACAAAGTAAGTCACTCTACCTATCAATTGCTGGAGTATGTTCTGTTACTTGTATCTATGGTATGGCTGTGATCATGCAAGGGAAATGGGTGGCTGAATGGGATGGCAGCTGATAGTGTACACCTATATGGGCAGCATGAAATCCATAACAAATACTGGTGTCAACAAAGTTGGCAGTACTAGACAAGGTGACAAATCCTACTGCAGTACATGTGGTGGCCCAAATGTGTGTCCATAGGACACACACATGCATGTCAGTGAGGCTCACATACTCAACAACAGCCTCAGCCAGCAGGACAGCTGTAGATGACCATAAAGAAAGGCTGAGCTAAGGCCACCAATTGATGGCAATGGAGAACAGCCTCCCTCCAGACCTACACAGACAGACTACAACAGGTCAGGCAGTTTTATATTAGTTCTGAAGGGTAAGATGCCTGAAACTGAAATGTAGGTCAATAAAACCTAAGATCTGTACTCTACTGATATGTCTCTAGTCTGTATGATAGGTCAGAATACAAAATTAAATGGAAACCAACAGAGTACCTGAAATACCAGTACAGTCATAGAAAATGTTTACAGTTGTCAGGTGTGCCCCCCCACAATACTATGTAGAAGTGCAGTAACATGTACGTGTGGGTTTAATAATAGTGGAGCACAGATTACCTGAGCTGGCCAAATTTACAGGATAGATTGTTGCATGTGTACAATATGCAGGGGTCTGTGTGTTAAGTTGTTGTGTGTTGTATATTGTGTGGAAGTGGTCAGGATGTAGGCATGGAGGGTTGTGTCTCAGTGGACTACGGCCAGTACTGTCGATGACAGGGCCATGTTCTGACAACTGCAGTGCCGACCACAATGCATCCCACAAGACCCAATTCTGCAGTCATCCAGACTAACTGTTCAGATGTCAATATCTGTCACCATCTGAAAGATGGACATGAAATAAATGTGGGCACAGACATACACACAGTACACAGGTGGAAGTACCCTAGACAGAGTACAACTGCCAACTGCACACACCTTTGGAATTTTACATACAGGTTACCAACAATTAGTTGTCTGTGTAGTATGGAATACTGATGTAGTCTGACCAATCACTGGCAGACCACAAAAGGCACAGTTATGAAGTAATGAGAAACTGCCTATGTCCCTGCACAAGGCAGCATAAGGGGAATGTCCCAGGTATATCTCAACTGCAAGAAGGTTCCATATCACATATGCACTCAGCTCACCCCTCCATCAGCCACAGGTTTATCACAGGTCATATCTCTGCTGTTGGGAATGAGTGCAGTATGACGCCCACTTCCGTATGGGAATACCCACTGAATGCAGGATGCTGAAGAGGTGTCCCATACAGATGTGTCCCTAGCTGTAAGCAGCACCTTGCCAGCATCCAGAACAATGGATTAATATGGACAGGAACTATTTCCATTAACACCTCGTACACTTACCATGTCACCCCAGAGGAATCCAGTGGCTCACAGCCTGGGACTGTAGGAGTGACAGAATGCACTGACTTGGCACAGATGGCCTGCAACACTACCAAATGCCCTACAGTCCTCTGTCAAAGGCTTGTGCCTCACCCATACTGCCGATGTATGCCATCTCATGGGGTCCCAATGAATGACATAACACAGTCCACAGAACACAAAATGCAAGGCCATATCAACAAATCCCCATAACATGCCCACCATGTCCTACTGCATGAACTGTGGACCAACCCCTAAATACCACTAGGATGAAGGGAAAACTATAGGGATACTTCTGAGATATTGGTCGCATAATGTTAGGAAGAGGATAGACTAACACTGTGGGGGGGGGTGTAGAAGCATTGATGCCATGGAGTGTGTGAAGTCTGAAACTCTGATTTATTCCCATACTACTCCTGCCTGCAAACCCAGTAATGGGTGGCTACAAACCTGCTTGCAAACCACAATGTGAAGGGGAACTGACCAGATATATGAGCCCTGCCTTATGTAACCTGGGTGAATCTGTACAGCTGAGAGGATATGGTCATTCTGTTATGTCGATAGATGTACAAGCAGGAGATCCTCAGCCACCACAGTACCAAGGTGGTGGACCATTTACATAGACCCATCAGCAAGTGTCTACAGCTACCACTCCAGAATGGCATGAGTGTGCAAGAATATGTAGCCTGCAGACCACAATGTCTCTGTTGCAGGTGAGTGGGCAAATGTCATGGACATGCTTCTTGGACAGTAGACCATTATTTGGTGTGACATTGAGGCCCTGTACTTGATGGAAGGTGCATACTCAAGAAGAGTGAATGTTGTCAGTGCCTCAAAAGTTGCTTCCACAATATGTTATTTGGCGTGTGTGCACACATATGCTTCCAGTGTTTGTTAAGTTATGTATTCCACATATTTGTTGTCCTAACATAGGATTCCTTACTACACATTCATTGTTCATGTTAGGATCACATTATAGGTTGTAAAAGGTGTGGAATGTGGTATTGTGATATGCCGTTGTGTAGATCTGTAACAACTGCCATTGTAATAGTGGTGTATACACTGTTGTAGCCACTATATAAGGGTAATGTTTCAGACATGTCCCTACTATAGGCCATTATTCCCATCATTATGTTCATCTCCGTCCACACATCATGCACTGGCAGGTTGTTATGTATACTGCATGACTCTTACATACCCTTTAGATATGCCACCATGGTGACCACTGTGATGCAGTGCAGTTAACAGCAACAATAAGTAAACATGTACAGCATGCATTATGAGTAGGTGTGTTAGAAGTGTGAATGGCAAATACCATAGCCATAACATGGGCGGTGTATTGGCAAACCTGAACAAAAAAACTCCATACTCACCAGCTACAGGCTGCTGCCCCAGAGGTACTCCAGAGGGACCTACATAGTTTTGTGTGAGATGTAATGTCAGTAGCCACACCTGTGGCACTGGTACAGGATGGGAGCAACATTTCAGTACATCAACAGTACAAACCCACAATACTAGAGATTATGCACATCTGTTCATTACTTCACTGCAGAAACAGACTATGTTATCTGACATATGCATGAAGATACTTTACAGATGAAGATGGATAAGCAACAGTGGTCTACTAATGTGCCCTGGGGTCTTACCTGCATGCTCCTTGTCTATTGCGTGGGTAGCCCCCACCTCCACAATACTATCGTCAGGTTCCTGGCTTGGCTGGTGGGTGGGTGCCCCAAGGCTGGTGAGGAGCTCCTCAGCATGTGTCAGTGGGTGCTAGATGACATGACCCCACCTGTGGCTTGCTGGTCCCTCTTAACTGCAGCAGCATGCTGATGGGAGTGGTGGATGAAATTAGTGCAACAATGTTGCATCTGCTCATAACTGCGGTTATGCAGACTGACATTGTTTACCCTGTGGACGAGCTCATTCCATATGGCAGTCCTCTCTTGCAGATCATGGGCCATACACCCAAAGAAGGTTCTGTGGTGATGGACAAGGTAGTTTATTATTATTTCATTCTCCTGTGGAGTATAAGCAGGGAGAAGCTCCTGGGACATGGTACCTGGAAGACATAAACAGGAAAAATAGGTCTGAGGACCTCATACTGCAAGGATATAATAGTTGTTAATTGACATCTCTCTCTCCCCCTACCATATCTGCAACAATAATCTGAACACACACATCAATGGGTATGTTTACACCAAAACTACTGTTGGGACATATATCCTATTGTGCAACAAATATTGAAATGGGTTTCTATTCATGTTCCATGTTGAAACACTATCATAGGTGGCCTGTTGCTAGCAATGTAACCTGCATGCCATTGTAATGGCCACTGTGGTTCTGTATATGCATGTGTTCTGTTTGCTATGCAACTGTTCTAAATCTGGTGTTTTGGGTTAATGGGAATATCTATGCATGCTGTTATAAGTAATCCTGGATTGTGTTGACTATTACTACCCACATATATTCTAAAACTGCAACACAATAGCATGTTTGGGAAGGCTGTTCCCAGCAGAACCACCTCTCCCACCTCATCTGGCCAT
>NC_056735.1:910293196-910380696 GCF_019279795.1 Protopterus annectens
TGGGCAGAACAAGAGCTGTTGAATACAGAGTGATTAAGGCACATTTAAGCAGGTTTGCATGGTGGCAAGCAATACTAACTTCTGGTTAAATAAGCTTACAGACAGCCTGACAGTGCTTAATCTGTGTAGCCATTGCTTGTCACCACGCAAACAGGCCTAAACACATTTACTACTGCTTAAAAGAGTTTACTCCTGCTTTCCCCCACACTAATTTCTTTAAAAGAAAAGAACAAATAAGTGATAGGAAAGTGGTGAAAAAGGGGGTGTGCAGATGGAAAAACAATAGGAAAATTAGCTAGGGATGTGCAGGATGAGTGTAGGGAAGGTCCATAGCAGTCCATTTCTTCTACAGCAACAGCTGTGCATATGTACTGAAGTTGGAGGTAGATTTGGACACTCAAACCCCTGAGAGAGGGGTGAGGACAACAATAATGTGTTTTGAAGCCAATCAAGACCAGATTACATGTGTCCAGTGGACACATGTGAAAATGGACAGCTATGTATTGGGCAACATTTTTTTGGGGAACAGATAGCCCTTTTTTAAGGTGAGAGTGGGATGTTGGGGAAGGATAGTAGGTATATTTGAGGAGGTAGGTTGGGTAGGAAGACAGACAGGATAGCATACAGGGGCGGTATATGACACATGTGGGGGTAAACAGCTTGGATGGGGAGGGTGCTTGGAAATCAGAAGCCCATGAGCCCCCAAATGGAAAAAATTGGACTGAGGTCTCCACCCATGGGCAGTCACCACTGCACCTTCACAGCCCTGAAGGTGGCTGTGTTGGGGGCTGAGCAGGTGGGGGAGGCTGACCCTCTAAATGTGCCACTCAGCCCTCAAGCTGGTGAAGCAGATCTCCAAACTCCCTTCGGAGCTCACTACGCACAATCCCCGGACCTGATTTCTGGTGACATGATCCTGTCCACACCCACTCCCAGGGGTGGACAAGCCCCATCCCCTGAGGTTGTTCCACCCGATGGTGGTGGAGGACCAATGGATGAGGAGATCTTGGGGTGGGTCCCTGGCATGCTGGGGCCCAGTGCCATGGCCAAATGAGGTGGAGAGGTGGGTTTGCTGGGCCCGGCCTTCCCATACATGCTATGGTGTTGCAGTTTTAAAACATATGTGGGTTAGCAATAGTCAGCACAAATCAGGATTAGTTATAACAGCATGCATAGATATTCCCATTAACCCAAAACACCATATTTGGAACAGTTGCATAGCAAACAGAACATATGCATATATGGAACCACAGTGGCCATTACATTAGCATGCAGGTTACATTGATAGCAACAGGCCAACAATTATAGTATGTCAACATGGAACATTAATAGGAACACATTTCAATATTTATTGAACAATAGGACATATATCCTAACAGTAAGTTTGGTGTAAACATACCCATTGATTTGTGTATTTAGATTATTGTTGCAGATATGGTGGGGGGGAGAGATGCCAATTAACAAATTATATATCCTTGTAGTACTCACAACTTTAATGATCATTGCTCTAATCATTAAGGTACAGGTATTATTGCAATATCCTATGGCCTTGGTTTGGGCAGTGGTATGTTTGTACACAGTGTATAATTCAACTGTTTTATAGCTAAATTCTTACATTTCTTACCTGGTAGACCTGTAGAGGGAATGTTTGTTAACACTACCTGACTGTTTCTACACATATTCCCAGATTCAAAGTTAATATTATGCACATGCCTCTCAATCTCTTAATGCACACACTCTGGACAAAACTTGACCACATGGGGGTACAAATAGGGACATGTTTTGAATATTGCTGTCATAAACTTGGAGAGTTGCATGAGTGACATGATTTGTTTTAATATACATTTTCTGAAGGTTTTGGGGTCTGAAAATCAAATGTATGTCATTATTTCGTGACTACAATTCTGAGATCATCCCACTGATTTGTCAGGTAGACAGAGGAATAGGCAGAAAATATGAGCCAATTATCTGGACATTCTGAAAATCTGTACATTTGAGAGGTATGATTATGCATACAGCTTACTACCACTCTCAGGATTCAAACCATGGCTGTGTCTGCTAGAAATACAACAATTTAATTTGCAGTCGAGTGTGCTATTTGGACATTACTGTTTATCTCGTCAGTGTTTTC
This sequence comes from Protopterus annectens, assembly GCF_019279795.1. Lineage (NCBI taxonomy): Eukaryota > Metazoa > Chordata > Ceratodontiformes > Protopteridae > Protopterus > Protopterus annectens. The sequence goes on from NC_056735.1 coordinate 910,295,328, forward strand.
TGTGCTAAGTCTCTCTTGGTTGTATAATCTGATCTTGTATTTACAATAGTCTTTTACAGATATTCCTAGACATTTTTTTTATGTAGCACAGTGTGGGTAACAGTGGTTAACATAACATTACTATTCATAGAATGCAACAATAAATGCCATACAATACCAGAGTAAACACAAACAGTCCAGGATTTAGAGCTTTATTGCCAGGCAGTTACAATTTTATTTAAATATGACATATATGGGACTATTGCAGTCATATTGTCTGGTTTATTCAGTACAGCCCATGCAACAGATTTTATAGTGCCAGGTGACTTTCTACTACTTTATATTTATTTGGTATGACTACTACAAGCAGGATTGTTACTCACCAGCCTCGTGAGATGCCCTTTGTAGCCTATTGCATGGGCTTCCTGATTCACAGCCCACTCAGCTGCAGCTGTAAAGGAAATAGAGACAAATTTAGGCATACCTATCCATCACATACACACACTGGACTTTAGTAAACAGTAATGGTATGACTACTTACACACTGCTGGGACATCACCCCTCTGCCTTGCTTCATGAACCCACTCAACCTCTGCTTCAAGTCGGCATAGTGGTGCCCGACCTGCTCACCAGTCTGAGGGATACCAGTGGCATTGGTGAGATCATGGGCGAGATGGTCCCAGGCTTCTGCTTTATATTGGGAGCCATAGTACTGGCCCTGCAGCAGTCTCTTGTCATGTTTTTTACCAGGAGTCCTACCATGACCTTGGACTCCTGTATGCCTCAGTGCTGCGCCTGGATGCGCACTCCCTCTCCAACTCCTGCCATCCTGCCTACAGTGGAAATCTGCAACTAGTTATGAGCTGTATTCCCACCTGTGGGCTTTAAATACAGCTGATTTCCTGCCCTATGCCATGATTGGATAGTTTTGAATATGCTGAGCTAAGCTATGGGCAAACCTGCTTAGCTAAGGTTGGCATTGCTTAAAGGGATAGGTTAAGCATTTCTTACCAATGGGCAAATCCACTTAACTGGGCTACACATTGCTTAGCAGTCATATTTACACAATGATTACACCTGGTAAGCAGAGCTGTGCAATGCTTAGCATTGCTTATTTTTCATTTTATAGACTATCTGCTGTATGTCATTGATTCATCATTCATTACATATTATAAATTTGTTTACTGTCCTTGACATCCCCCAAGGTGCTTTCATTGCATTTATTCATGTGTGACTATACTGTATGGGACACTTGTGTTTATATGGGGATTTCACAAGTTTATTAAACTGACACCTCACATCTGGACCTAATGCAGTACTCTGGTTAACAAATATATGTTATTTAGTAGGTAATACTAACACAAATGTTTATGTACTGCTTTCACATGTAAAATGCTAACTGGTTATAGTGGGGATCAAACCTGGAATAGTTGTTAAACAAACTGTGATATCTGTGCATGTGTACAGTACACAGACACAGTTATTTTACCATGTTGTAAGGAGTAACACTGTCTTCAAAATGAGATAATACTTGGCACACTGACATGTTCCCTTGCAAAGTTATTCACCAAAATATGAAAAAAATCGTAATTTCCATAACCAAAGTCCTAAACAAACTTTGATATCTGTACATGTGTACAACATGCAGACACAGTTATTTTACTATGTTGGAACTATTAATACTGTCTTCAAAATTAGGTATTAATTAGCACATTGAGATGCTCCTTTGCAAAGTTATTTGCCAAAATATGAAAACAATCATCATTTCCATAACCTAAGTCCTAAACCATTTTGATATCTGTACATGTGTACAGCATACAGATGGTTCTTTTACCCTTTTTAACTATTAATAATGTCTTCAAAATGAGGTATTACTCAGCAAATTGTCATGCTCTCTTGCAAAGTTATTTACCAAAACATGAAAAAACACTTTCCATAACCTAAGTCCTAAACACATTTTATATCTGTACATGTGTACAGCATACAGACACAGTTGTTACCATTTTGTACATACTGATACTGTCTTCAAAATGAAGTATTACTTAGTACATTGACAACTTCCCTAGCAAAGTTATTTTCCAAAATATGAAAAAATGTCATAACTCTCATAACCTAAGTCCTAATGACCTCCTTCAGTGTCAGTAGTCTGCTTTACCTCTGCCTTTTCTCTTTACATGTGTCCATTCAGCAATGGACATAAGGGATCAAGGACAGAAGTAATGTAATAATTCCTGCCCTGACCTACATACATTTACTGTACCAGAGTGGAGGGAGAGTGAAAGGTCACATCACAAAAGTAAAAGATGTACTAAGACTCTTTCTTTAGGCAGGTGGCCTTTCAGGGAGTGAGTGAAGGCATGAGAATGATACCCTTGAAACCATGGATATCCAGGAAAGCAGCCCAGTGATATGCTGTTCAATTGCAGTCGTTCACAAAAATATGAAGCATATAACCACAATGGGGACTTGACTGTGTATCAAACAAATTGTAAAATGACAGAAAGAACATGGTGGTGGGGGGTGGTGGCTTGAAATGACTGAATGTAGACAAAAACCCAAATCTGGCTTGTGCATTCATCAATGTGATAACGACTTCTACTTATGTGAATAACAGTGACAGCTGCTGAGAGTTTTACCTGAAAATTGGTAATGACTCAGTGTTGTACTGTAACTGCACTTATTGTTAATGTGATAATTACCTGCATGCCATTAATGCATAGTTCTGCATGTTCAAACACAGGTGATAATTGTGCACATAACCTGCTGACTAGGCTTTCATTATATTACTTGGTGCAGGTGTAACACAGACTCATTACCATTTGTTAGGAGAAGACCAGATTAATTCAGTAAAGATAGTAAAACACTTGTATATTGCTGAACACTTCTTCCTACCTAAATTCTACACAGTAGTGACAGATACAGGAATATTGCCCAAATATATGGTAGCTCCATGCTGGTAAAAGTCTGCAAGTAATAACATCATATTGAGCAATGCCAAAAAATCAGCAATAAAATATATCTCACTAAGCATCTCATTCCACCCAAACATATTTTAACTACATGCTCAAAACTGTTTCTTGACCTAAATGCTGCAGCATACTGTTGCGTTTGTAAATAAACAAATACAAGAAGTCACAAGTATTGCCCTACACACTGAGTTGAGCAATGCCAGAACTACTCCAAAAGCAGCAATAAAATGTATATAACATTTATATTACTGAGCCCTTCCTGTCACCTATACACATCTTGCTGATTGTTTTAGATTATATTCCCTGTAAGCAATGAATCAAACTTATGAACCGATAATGACAAAACTACCCATTTCAGAACATTTGAACCATAAAAGGCCAGTCAGACATCTTTCATTACAATTCACCATATCAGTCAACAAGCACAATCTCTGCATAAATAAGTCATCTCATTAGAACATGGCTCATACCATTTTAGAAACACAGGTCCTCCCTCAGGATCAGCAGCTGCCTCCCACATTCATGTGACAAGCACCCTAAACCACTCATAAACTTGGGATGAATAGGCTGCAGGCAGGTATTTATCATTATATGGCACTAATAAAGCTGCATGCAGTAATCTTTGACCTCTAATGAGCCAATAACTACTTCAACTACGGAGGGTTGAAAGGTGTCACATAATGACAGCACAAGCTGGTCTTGGGCCCACACCTGTCAACCTGGCTAGCAAATTTTTGATCCTGTGCTTGTAGACAAAACCACAAATCAAGATCAGATTTTAAATATTGTTCTTAGAAACTTTCAAAGTTGCTAGAGTAACAATTGTGCATTGGCGTGCCTTTTCAGAAAGATATGAAGTTTGAAACTCAACTATCTGTTGTTGTTTATTGACATGAATCCTGAATGACATGCAGATTTTATGAGGAATAGACATATAATATAAAGCAAAATTCTAGATACTTCAGAGGTATGATCCCAATCAACCATGATCACTGAAATAAGAAAATAGGTGTGTCTAATGTTTAGGGAAAATAAAATAACAGATAAAGGGAAGTTAATGTGAAAGGTAAAACAAGCAAACCACCAGAAGGTAACAGTGCACCATGCATGAGGACAGCACAGTATGTAAAACTGTGATGATAATAAGGCTACTTTTGCTTTCTTAAAAAAAAAAAATCCAAGGGGTAAGAAGTTCAAGTGTCAAAATCAAAGAAGAAACAATGTTCATTTGCAAATATTCTGTAAAATCTTCCATGCAGAGTTGTTGCTAAAGCTACACTTAGCCCAGCAAAAAGGATTGCATTTCCCATTCACTATAATGTAAAAACTGCAACATACTCAACAAACACTTCCCCTCAAAAAATGATGTCCATCTAGATCAGCCCCCAAAATTAAACTGACAATATTTCCAATTCACATCAATGGAAAAAAGTAGCTTCACAACATGCATACATAAATGACATACTTCCTTAAAACAACACTACCACCTATAAATAAAATCCATAAATATTCCAATAAAGAAATTAAAATAAAAGAAAAAAATAAAGCAGACCACAATAATCTAATTACAACATATCCTGCAAAACAGGCCAGATCTAGCCATCTAATCTACAATTAAAATATACAAAATATATGATTAACCTAGTACTGTACCAACAACTCAGAGAGAAAGAAAACCAGTAATTCTTCAAACCAGTAATTCTTATCTGGAGTTTGACAACCTAAAGCCATACTCAGCAGAAACTTAAGCAATTATGTAGTCAGTATTAGGAAGTCAGATGTGAAAAGCTACTGTAACATAAAAAACAGTTGTATCTAAAAGAAGTCCCTCACTGGCAGTGCAGTAGCAATCTGTGTCCTCATCCATCCTAGTTTATAAGCACACACCATGAGTGACAGACAGGAAATACAACCGATATTTGTACAGTTTTTTTTTTTTGTAGTGAATATATGTTGCAACTTATATGAAATACTGTCTTATAACAGCCATGGCTTGCTATCGTTTTACTGCCTGGCAACAACATGGCCACAGTGAGAAGGAATTCAATAGAATCACAGTAGTTAGGGTAAATAATACAATTACATGCACAGTGTTTACATACAGACACAGTTTGGATAGTTATGAGCCACAACAGAGCTTGTAGTTAAGTTATTGAGCTTACAGTACCCTCTGCACAGAGGTAAATGCAACAAGAAATGTGCCATAAGAACAAGAAACATAAAAGCTGCACCTCACTTTGATATCTTTACAAACCACATGCTCTGCAAGATACTGCATGCAGTAGGAAAGAAATCAGAATGTTTAACAGCACTGAAGACACGACCTCGATAAAGTTACAGTTATTCTGAAAATGCATTTTAAATACTCACTGTCTTAAGCAAACTTCATTACTTGTTGGCTTATAAAACTCAGAGACCACAAGTCGATACATGCAATCCAATGCAAATTAGAAGGAAGAATTCTTATGCAACCTGTTCCTTTTTTGCCACGTGCTCGCAACCTGTTTATGTGCAGCATCTTCTGCAAGGTACGAAGCAGAACCCGTCCACGCACCACCATCATTAGCCATTGCAGCTGCCAGCTCACTATTAACTTTTGTAAAGTTTTCAAACCATCATGAAAGCTACTATTTTCAGCATATCACCCCCATTTTTTTTAATTTCCAAACTTTATAGCATACACTGCCTGTGGCTTGCAACATAAGTATTACATGTATAGAAGACAGTTTAATCCATTCATGTACTTTACCGACAGTCTGGATTAAAACAGAACAGCACATTTAATATAATCTCCTTCACAAATGCTTTCCGATTGCTCTCCGATACTCTTCTGCTCTGTCTACGTAAATGACTATATCTCCACAAAAATTATGGTGAATATACACAATGACATATTCAAGGGACTACATGGACTACACTTGACTTAACAAAGGCTTCTAGCCCCAATGTGTGTTCAGTACATATCTGACTTAACTGCTTCCTGGCACTGAAATGTTTTTCCTGCTCAACCTAAACATACTTACAGCCACATTATTTAAATAAAACACACCACATGGATAAAAAGTCACAAGCCACATCTCTTAAATTGACTCATAAAAATAAATTAAAAGAAATGTGTTAAAAATAAATTAAAGAAAATGCGTTAACTTAATTCTTTAGTACATATACTGATCTGTGACGATCCATGCCAAAATAAAATAGAGGGATCCAGTAACAGGTAAAATTTCCAAATATCAGCAAAAATAAAGAAAATACCTACTGCTGGACCCTCTATTTATTTGGGGAAAACAAAAGAAAATTAGGTTGGGGTGGAGGTGTTATGCAAGTGGTGACTTGGATTGCAAGAATCCGACTGGCTGCCACCACTTGCTTTATAAACAACTTTTTAAGCCGATTTTTGTACTAAAAGTTTAATGTGACCTTAATGTAAAAACATGCTGAATCATAACTATATAAGGTAAATTACAAGTTTAGCTACAATTTCAGCGTGTTTTACATTAAGCTCAGCTACAAATCTGTACTGCACTTTCCCGTGCTTGTGGAAGGCACTCGGGGGAAACAGCTTCCAATTCATATCTTCTCATGGCGCACTCAGATGTAAGCACAGAGGTGCCATGAGAAGGTACTCGGGGTTAATGAAAAGCAAACGAATAAACCCTAAGGTAAAGGTAAAAAATTTCATAAATATATATATATATATATATATATATATATATATATATATATATATATATATATATATATATATATATATATATATATATTTTTTTTTTTTTTTTCCCCCCACTGGTAATTATAAAATAGAAATCCATATGAATAGGCTGTTTGAACTGCATCTAGTTGCTTATTATTGATTAGAAGCCTATATAGACCCTAAGTACTATTGTTATCCTGACAACCTTCTATACAGATCCATTGTGCCTTTATGTAGATTAAAATTTATAAAAAATAAAGTATATAATACCCTGGAGGCACAATATTGACTTAGTAAAATTACTGTTGGGAGGTGAATGCAACAATTTATACTTTCTGGGAACAGAAAGACACTGCAACCAAGTAACTCTGGAAAAAAGAAGTCAGCTTAAACCCAGCAGCAAATTATGAGACTCCACAAGTTGTTTTTAGCGCTTTCCTTCACTTTAATCTTCTGTGAACTTCCTCAGAAACAACTTCACCATCCATACACCTGTTTAAGTACTATTCAATCACAATTAATTTACATACATAATTGATGGCAATGAATAAAATTTAAAGACATACCATAAAAAATTACTGAAAACTATATATAGTACATATGAACTCTTAAAACATCCAAAAATGTGGTGACAATGGTGAAAGAATGGCGGATTTCAGTAGCTGGGCTTCTCAATGGACTGAATGAGCTTATTCAACCTTTAGAAATGCAAAACAATTTGAATTTGAGCAGGAAAAGATACTGGAAATGTTTTTGGTTACAAGATTATTTAGTAAAGTGCTATTAAGACAAGACAAAATCTCTAATATAATATAAGCATACATTTCTTTGCTTACTTCCTTTTCAGCAATGAGTAACAAATGCTCTACTACTTAGTAGACTTACAGCTGTTACCATTTGAAAAAGTATGGCTTTTGTCATTGTTATTAGACATTCTATTTTATGAATATAATTGTCTGACTGAAGTAATTAATATGCAATTTTATGACACCTTAATAGCTTGATTAGTTGTTCTACATGGGTGTATATTATCCGATCAAAACATGAAAAGTGCGGACACCATTTGGGCGACACTAAATGGTCAAAAATGGAAAATGCTGCGCGCGTAAATGGAAATCGCCATAGAGAAATTTTTCCCTTCACTTCAATGTTGTGCGATCTCAGGGTTGGAATATTTAAGTAGGAAGAGTGTGGGGGGCACAGGGGGGCTTGCCCCTTGCTTAAAACAGTTAGTTAGACATTTGCTTTTGTAGTTTTGTTTTTTTCCGTATTCGATATTTCTGGTTTTCGCTCATTTGGTTTCGCTCAACATGCATTCGCTATTTTTGTCTTTTGTTCTCATAATATAGACTCGTTCTACATATATTAAGAAAATTGTCATACTTTTCTGCATATTTTGCAATTCATTAAATCTTGGTAGAAGCATTAGACCGATAATGGCCAACAATTGTAGGATGGTAGAAGGTGGCTTCAATGACTTGTTCATTGAACCAGAACGCTCATATTATATGTTTGTAGTTATATATAGTTATGAATAGATATTGGATATGTTTAAAGTTATCTTTTTGTCCATAATAGAATACATAACAGAAAAATGTTTCCTCAGTTATGTCTGTATATAAATGTGTTTCACTTAACACTAATGACCTTCACAATTACATAAAGAGAGGAAGTTTATGTAAATATCTCAAAACAAACAAAGTGGATATTGCTTTCATACAAGAAACTCATTTAATAGAAAAGGATGCAAATACAATGCCTTTTAATGGATACTCAATACTTGTTGAATCTCATTACCAGACCAAGAGAAGGGGCACTATGATCTTGTGGAAAAAATCTTTACATGTACCTAAAGTTATTGATTCATATTCAGATAAAAATGTTATGTTGAGTATGGTAACAATGGAAATAAATAGAAAGTATATCACTTTTGTTAATGTATACTGGATACCTGGTATCGGAGCAGAAACAGCAAATAAATATCTAGAATTAATCTCAAGCAAAGCTAAAGGAGACATCATATGTGCAGGGGACTTTAATTGTATCCTTTCTAAGTATCACACTTTAAAAGTGGCAATTTTAGATTGTTGGCCACAGCCAAAAGACTAAACAATTTTATTAGCACTTCTATTATGAGGGATATCTGTGTCATAAGAGAGTCAGACCCCCTTCAATACACACATTACTCTTATAGGTTTGGTACACAAACAACTATAGATAAGATATTTGTTACCAATGACTTAATATCCAAGACACAGGAGGTTATAATCAGTTCATGTCCACTATTCAAGCACAACGCTATCTTCTTTAAGGTATACATAACACCTAGGGACTTGATTTTCTGGCAGAGACTACCTGCTTATATCACTAAACTAAAGGATTTTAAAGAATGGCTATTAAAAGAAATAACATTCTTTTTTGATATTAATGATAATAATGAGACTTCTAGAATTATACTCTGGGATACATTAAAATCAAATTTATATGGTAAAACTAAAAGTTGGTATCTAAACAAAAGGAAAGATTGGGACAAGGAGTTAATAACAATTCAATCAAAAATTGATATATTAAAAAAGAACTTAGACACAAAAGATGTTGCTAGAATTTCTGAAATAAAACAACCGAACCTGACACACACAGAGATTTTGAATCACAAAGTAGCAATAAACCTAGAGAGAATAAAACTACAAACTTATTCAACCAATCCCAAAAAATATGCATAGGCTTACAGTTAAATCTAAAAGCTTAACAAATGCCATTCATATTAAAGAAATTATAGATAATTCCAAGAAGAAACCTAAACATGTTGTTGCGTCTTTTGGCTTTTTTCTGGTTAGGGGTCGCCACAGCGGAACTCCGGCCGCTAATGATTGGCAGTAGATTTTTTACGTGCCGAGTTGCCGGCCCTGATGCACAACCTTCAACAAAGGTACACCCATTCACGCATGTCTCCAAACAGAAGGCGCTCTAGCTGAGAATCGAAACGGACAACGTCTTACTGTGAGGTGACAACGCTACCGCAGCACCACCACCGCAGTAGAAGAAACCTAAACATGTAACTGATTTAAAAGAAATACTAGAGGCCTTTAGAATACATTATGAAACAGTGAATAGCACCAATTCAGTTAATACTGACAACACTCTAAAGTATGAATTCTTGAAAGATGACATAAAGTAAAGATTAACAAAGGAACAAAACACTGGACTACTTAAACCATTATCATTAAAGGAGGTTAAGGAAAGAATACAAAACATTAAAAATAATAAGGCTCCAGGTCTTGATGGACTAATAGGAGAAATATATATATAAGATACTTCCAGACGAAACTTTAATGATCTTAATTGATGCTTTTGAAGAATTCAGAAAGAATGACAGTGCTTTTACTTCACGGAAGTATGCCATGATTTCACTCATCTTAAGGCATAACAAAGACCCTAATCTAGTGACTTATCACCCTATTTCTCTTCTGAATGTAAACTACAAGATTTTTACATCAATTCTGGCAGATAGATTAAATCACTTATTGCCAAAAATAATAAAAGATGATCAAGCAGGGTTTATCTCATACATAAGGGTCCAAGATAATGTCATTAGACTTTTAAACTTAATTGACTATGCAAATAAAAAGAAAAAGGAATTAACAATTATTAGCTTGGATCTGGACATAGCCTTTGATTCTGTAAGTTGGCTATATTTATTTAAAGTATTAGAAATATATAACTTTTCCTCAGATTTTATAAAACTGTTAAGCACATCATATACCACTTCTATACCATATATTAAAATCAGAGCTTTTCTATCAGGTCCACTTAAAATAATGAAAGGCATCAAGCAAGGGTGTCCTCTATCTCCCTTATTATTTGCTTTATCAGAGGAACTCTTAGCTAATTACATAAGAACTAATGACAAGATAAGTAGCTTTTATATTAATGCAAATTATAATTCCAAAATTCAGCTTTTTGCTGATGATATTTTATTAACAACTGGGGACATAGACTCTTCAATTGAACACATTATACAATTTCTACATAATTTTGAAAATATTTCAGGTTTAAATTTTAATCATAACAAAACTGAAACTATTTTGCTGAGCAAAAAAAACAAATCCCATCCTTGAAAAATCCAATAATTTTAATTGGATGAATACTTTGTTTAAGTATTGAGGGATATATATAAAAACAAATTTGAAAGATACTATACAAATAAATTATACAATGTTAATAAACACTCTCAAGGACCACTTAAACAAATGGAATAAAATGTTATTTACCGTGGAAAAAAAGGTTAACCTTAGTTGAAATGATTATATTACCTAAAACTTTGTGCATCTTCCAAACTATAATAGCTTCTCCTTTAAAAAAACTAATGAAGCCACTTAATTCTTTATTAGTTAAAGTTCTATGGTTTCAAAAAAAACAAGAATTAGTCATGCATGGCACTATAGAAATTGGGAAGAGGGTGGAATAGCTTTTCCATACTTAGAACTATATGCAGAATCAATCATTATCAACATCACAAGTCAATGGCTAAATTATAAGTACACATCTAATTGGAAAAACTTATATAAAACAATATTAGTATGTAATAGTGGGGAAACAATAAACAATGATATGTTTTCTGAAGCAGAAAAAGTTTATTTGGTCATAAAAAACTTCTGCTATAATACAAGTAAAAAATAAACTTTCTCTCCCTTTATTGACTACACAGTAAAGAACTTTAAACAAATAATGAACAAAGATTACAAGACAGGAGACCTTTTTATGTTTATTGTTTCCTATAGCTTTTACAAACAAATGTTTGGACTCTTACAATATAAAAAAAAAAAACAGACGAAATGAAAGGAAATGAATTAGTGTTTTTGTACCATTTTCTTGACTCCAATTATATTCAGGAGGCTACTTCCCTCATAGCAAGACATAACATAAATCAAAACAATTGGCTAAACATACAAACATTCAGAGAGTATATAGTAAATTAATTCAAAATAAGTCAAATAGTGAAATCCACACCTAGACCCACAATTCTAATATTTTTTGCAAAATTAATACACTATGCAATAATGATGGGTTTTCAGTATCAAGATTATATAGAACACTACGAACGGACTTACAAGCCCCAGATGAATCTCTATGGAATTACACAGAAAAGGTCAATAAATTCAGATTCTCAGAAAAGGAGAAAGCAACAATACTTAAATCAGTTAGTAAAACTACATCATCTCCCTTCTGGAAAATCTACACATGGAAATTAATTCACAAATGTTTCTTTACTCCTTATAAAGTGGCACTGATAACCAGAAATGAAATATCAGAATGCTGGAAATGTGAAGAAACAATATGTGTAGACTGGGCACTTAAATGTAAAATGTAAAATTGCAATCCCCTTTTGGCTGGAATTTAAATATTTTATAAAAGCGTTGTGGACAGATAAATGTGAAGTGACTGATTTACTGTTATTATTTAATGCTCCGATACCAGCGTACATTCCAAGTACACAAGTGCACCTACTCTGGTTCCTCCTTGCAATATCAAGAAAAACATTACCTCAAATTGGAAAGGTAAAAAAAAAACATACCATTTGTGGAATTCATATCACTGGGCAAAATTGTATGTAATAGAGAATTATTGACTATCACTTCAAGAACTTCACGAATGACACATAAACAACTGGCTTGGTTAAAACTTAAAAAAATTGGTAGCTAAAATGTGAATGTGCTATCAAAAGCATATCTGTTATGGATACTGTATATAGTTAGGTTTATTTTCATTGTTTAAAAGTATTTGCTACACTTGTATTTATAAAAAAATCAATAAAAATTATGTGGAAAAAAATAATTTGTGGAGGCCTTGATGAAAGCATCATGTGAAATATGCAGATTGTCCCTTTTGGATGTAAAGATGATCCTGCATACTGGCCAATCCATCACGTCACTGCACCACTTTCATGCCAAGCTGTAACATTTGAACTTTATTTTAACTGTAGTCTTTTAGTTAAGCTGCTTAAAACTTAATTAAAAACAGCAACAAATAAAATAAAAATACATATTTTGTAGCATACATTGAATATTTCTGCATTAGTTATGTCTCCGTGTAAATCAAAGAGTTTATTATTATTTTTTATTGTTATGCCACAAACTGGCCTGAAAGGGATCTTCGGTGGTAAGAGATTTTAATTTACAGTAAAGGCTTTGTCTCTACTATGTCATTTTAATGGGTCAGAGAGACAAATGTGTGATGAAATGATAACTATGATCACTTGTTTTTACCAGCTTATCAGATTGCTGTACTTGCCTGATTTTCTTTTTTTATGTCAGCATTTGGCTTTTTCATCACATTGCTTCCTCTGATTTTTATTCACAACCATCTCTGATAATGAATATTTGAATGTCAGGCTTGAAACTGTATCCGAGTTATTTTCTCTTTTAAAACTAAGGACTAGTTCAGTGTGTCAAAGTGTGAGAAATCACACCCCTGTAGTAAATAAGTTTTATTCAAGCTGAGCTGATTTTGTTGCACTCACAAATTTTTGACTATGTAGGCAGAATTACATTCCTTCCTCCACTCATTGACTTGCATCAGACAAACAGCATGCATAATATAAAAAAATGCTGCTACAATCACACTAAGAAGATAACAGGGCAGATTCAATAAACCCTACATGATCTGCTCAGACCATGTGCCCATTGCACTGTGATGCTCACATGGTAGTGCACTGTTTAGTATTCAGTAAGCATCTCTACATGGTGTGTAGAGCCACGCAACCACAGTAAACACTGTAGCATTCTAATTACAGCATAAGCAGCTAAATTGTTTGCTAGTTAATCAATCCAAGATGGAGGAGCTATTCAACAAACAATAAAGCAACCATATAGACACAGTGCTGGTTTTCCCTGTGAAGTCCAAAACCTATTAGAATACAGCCACGGAAAGGCGTCAACACAGAAAGAATGTTATGGGCTGCTGTTGCTTTAATTCTTGTGTATGTGCAACAGGCTGAAGTCTATGCTACTGCTGCTACAAATAGACCAAGACCAAGAAGGAGAAGAGTTTTCAGACCCTGTTTAACTTTTCACAATCTGCATGAGATGGAAATTGTAGAGGACTACAGGTTGGAAAGAGACACTCTACAGAAACTCTGCACCCAATGTTGTCCTCAACTTGGAGCCAGGGCAAGCTAAGGAAAACCCATACCAGTGGAGACAAAGGTACGTATAGCACTTAAAGTTTTAGCTATAAGAATCTTTCATAGGCCAACAGGGGACATGCTGAGCGTGTCACAGCCATCATAATCCTGTATCCTTCATCAGTTCCTGAATGTTATGTTTCAACAAGCCAGTGACCACATATATTTTCCCCATACTCTGAGGACAGGGCCACAAACATGCAATAGTTCTATCCTGTAGCTCAATACTCTAAAGTACTGGGTACCATAGATTGTACACATATAGAAATCAAGGCACCACCTGGGGAACAGGGACTCTTCATAAATAGAAAGGGGTTCCACTCTATTAACTAACAGGTCATGTAATGGTAAGGGAATCATCTTGAATGTGTGTGCTGGCAACCCAGGCAGTTACCAAGACTCACCTATCTGGCACACCTCCCAACTGTATCAGATGTTCACTAGGGGTAACATCCCACAGGGTCTTTTACTGGGGGATGCAGGTTATGCAGTGGAACCGTGGCAGATGACACCCATCAAAAATGCACACACAGCCACTGAAGAATGCCATAATGAAGCACACATTCAAACCAGAAATACATTGAACACGTTTGGGCTGGTGAAGTTGTGGTTCTGGTGCCTAGATACATCTGGAGGAGCCCTGCATTACAATCCATATACATGTACTGAAATATTCACTGTCTGTGTCATGCTTCACAAGATTATCCTGAGAAAATAGCTTCAGCAGGATCATCAAGGGGAAGGGGCACACATCCCATCACCAATGGTAAGGTCATCACAGCCACACACAGGTGAGGAATCAGAGGGCGAACCATCAGCTGCTGTGGGTGAAGGCAGATGTGGGCATACTCGATATGCCCTCGCATTGGCTAAGAGGCACACTCAGCCACCACCTAAGAGGTTGAAACCTTCATCCTACACACATACATACAGTAACATTGATGCCAGGTGATGCTCACAACCGTTACCAACCCATGTAATGGCTGTGTACTGCTAGCATCAGACAGAGTCAGCCCTGAACTAAAACTATTGCAACTGTTGGATTTACAAGGTAAGTGTTGACCCTGGATGCATTGTGTAATAATATGAATGAATGGCATATTCTTGCATGTTGCTACTTGCTAATGTAAGCAAGTAAAAGGTGGGTGATTTGTACAGAAATTACTTTAACATGTATAAACAGAGACTTATGTGAATACATGTGTTGTTTATCAAGTACTATGCCTCAGGCTTCAATAATTCTCACATTCATACCTCTCAAAAGTACTGATGGTCACCGAATGTCCTAAATTGGCCTCATACTTTTGTACTGGAAAATAATTAAAGAGAGACATTAGAAAGTAATGAGACACATGTAGGTTCAGACTTCACAATCTTCAGAAGATTATTAAAAATTCTGATGCATTTTTTTTGCTTCTATCAGCTGTCTAACTTTGTAAGACCAAAATATATCAAAATTACAATTATCAAAACAATATCACAAATGAAGATATACTGTGCACTAAGTCAGCTATGCACCCTGAGCATCAGACACAAATGTTGTGCGTCCCTGAATCCAAAAGATAGAAAACAAGGATATGGAATAGTTGTTATCATTAGCACAGGGTGCGGTATGTGTGTGTGTGTGGGGGGGGGGGGGCAGGAAGCCTATTCTGACACAAAAGGTTGGTGAGTGTGTGTGAATGAGAAAGAGAAGCAGGCAGATATTTGGATAAAGTAACAAGTAGCCAGCGAAACAAAATGAGCTTTAAGCTTCACAACTGAATCATGTAACTGTTGTGTGTTTGTCAGTATGGTTCCTCCAGGTGAAATTGGTGTGTGAGTGTCTACAGGAACACAGCCAGGCTCCATGCTAGCTCTGTGTCTTGGTATGTCAGACAGGTGTGAGCCATGCATAATAGAGGTGGCAGTTGATCACTGTCATACCCTACTGTGAGAACTGGCTCTGCCAAGAGTTGCACTGGCATGACCACACCCATGGTCACATGCATTGCTGCTACCTGAATGTGACTGATGTCTGCCGGATGAGCCCAGGACCATGACCCCAAGGCCAGCCATGTCTGGATGTGGACATCTCAACCACTGAGGGAGCAGTGGAAGTACTGCCACTATGGGTTCTTGATCGGGCATGGGCACATTGGCTAACATCAAATGATGTTGCTGACCTATACCCACATGGATGCTGCACCCCTTCCAGCAGATGTTCCATCACAGACACTGCCAGTTCTGACATGATATTCATCCAATCCATTGAATCGGCAAGAAATTGGAGGCAGTCACATATGTCAACCTGTGCAACATCTACAACCCTAAACATTTCTCTGGAGGACTTATTGGAACATACCTGCACCTCCATCATGGCCCTAAATATATGTTGAGTGGCATGGGAAGACACACCTGTATCAGGTAGAGAATGGATAACAGGCCTCTTCCAAGCATCCCAACAACCTTCCTGCATGGCACCTCACCCAAAATTTGGCTACTGCCATAGTCAACAGGCACTGAAGCCAAATTGTCCACACCTCCCTGATGAAGTGTCTAACCCTGCACCTGTCCAATAACTGAGGGCTCACTGGAATGGATCGGCATAGGTCTACTGGCTGTGTCTGATGGAATTGCAGGGGATGGCTGAATCTCAACCTCAGTGTCAGATTCAACCTCTTCACCCTCAGTTGTGCCTCTGTTTGCCCACCATCATCATCAGAGTCTGTTGATACTCTGACATCATGTGGTAAGAGTCATACTCTTCCACTGTCAGGATCACCTGTGATAATAAGCAACAAACACAGGAAAGAAATTAATACCTGCACTACTATAGTCCAATATATACTAACAAACCAACAGTGATGCCACTACTATAGACAGTGCAGCAATGCACACAACAGTTCTGACACCCACATCATACATGTGGATAAAATAAATATTTCTTTGAAGTGCTCATCAGTATTGATATAAAAATGTTTGGCTTACCATGTGCAGATGATGCTATGCTTCCTATGGATGATGGCTCTGGAAGACATTAAGCCAAAAGTAAGGACACTATCATCACAATTAACAGCAACACAGGGGTTTTTTAAACGTTGTGTCCTTTATATGTTCATTAACAATACTTTTAACAAGAACTTGGATGATATGTCCACCCTAAGCCCATGTGTAATCAATCAGAATGTGTTGTTAACTGTATCACTCTAAAACTACTGTATCTCCCCAAAAATAATTAAATGTTAAACAGAACTTAAGCATTGTTGTGAATATTTTATTATACAAGAAGTATTTAACAATGAAGAAAGGTAATCTTACCTGGAAGCTCCTCCTGGGACAGTGGACAGGAACTTTTCATTTGCTGTTAGTGGTGGTTTGGTAGCAGCCCCCCCCCCACCCCGGATACCCATCCATTCAAGGGCCAATGCAGCTGCTTTCCTCCATGCTGATGAAATCATGACAGTAGCCCTATGGCACACCTGATCATATGTCCTGCTCAGCCAACTACTGCATTTACATCAGCAACTATCTGCTGCCAAATTTGTATTCTGCCAGACGTATCTCCATGTCTCTTCTCAATCAGAAAGGCACCATGACACCTAAATGATTGCATAATGACTTCATTTTCAGTGTCACTGAAGGGGGGAGGGTTCTAGGATTGAGACACCTGGATGCCATAGTCCTAGATGACATAAAACACAAAAGAAGGATAATACATGTAAATAACACATAAATAAAAAAATCCTGTTTCAATATAATACATAAATGGTAGCATGTCACCATTATCCACTGCAGAAACATAAAACAGTCAAGATATTCAAATATATAAAAAAAGGAAATGTGCGGTTGTAACATATTATGATCACACACAAAGCAAGGCTGTATCCAAAACAAGGAGAGTAAAAATAGGAAAAACCTTGTTTCTGCCAAAATAAAAAAGCAACTTTGCTACCCCACCCCCAAAGCAAAAGGCAAATGACAGATTGTGCTAACAAGCCATCAGTGAAATGCTGAAGTGCTAATAAAAAAATTGTCCCTGAAATGTGTGTACAGATTTAATGATGAACATTCCATTTTAAGCTATTGCCACTCATGTCTACCTGTGGCTAGCACTCCCTTAGAGGTGTGTATGTTCCATCCTAGAAGGCTTAAACCCCTGTGTCATTGACAATATAGGACATTTACATTTCACATAAATAACTATAGGAGAGTGTACAGAGAAAAACAATTGTAACATCAGCACTTGTGATGACAATTAGTAAGGCTATGCATCTGATAAGCAGAAATGCCCTGACAAACATGCCATCAGTACACTTCTAGCATTTGCTAACTATATATATATATATATATATATATATATATATATATATATATATATATATATATATATATATATATCATAGATTTTTCTTACTGACATTTCAGCATATGCAGTATACAGGTTGGTAGGTTCATAGGTTGGTACAAGGCTATCGGCCTTAGGGCCTATACAAGTCTAGCCATAACAATTCCCTGGATATTTCTTCCCACAATATTTACTTCCCTGGACCCCTGTCTAGCGGTTCTATATTAGATGAACGAAAGTTCATCTTAGTGAACGCTCACATGAGCGAATATTGCGGAACTCTAAACCGCAACTGCGAGATTGTGGTACAGTGAAGATGGGAATATTTGCTCTTTCCTCACTGTAGTGGGATCTCGGAGTTGGAATATATATTTAGGGGGGTGTGGGGGGGTGCAGCCCCCCACAATTGCAGTTTCGAGTACCTGGATATTCGCTCATGTGAGCATTCGCTAAGATGAACTTTCGTTCATCTAATATAGACCCTGTCTAGCAGGGTGACTGATGTGATCCCCGGGGTGAATTTCCTATCTCCCATCCAATCGTCAATGTTCCTTTTGAAGAGGGCCAAGGAGGTGCTCTGCTTGACATTTATGGGCAGTCTATTCCAGAGTATGGGGAGTCTCTGGGTCAGGAACCTATCCCTCTAGCATGTTTTGTTCATTGTGATGACAAGGTTTAGATCACAGGAGCATGCGGCTCTGAGGGATTGGAATTTCTTCAAATGGAGCATGTCCAACAACTCAGGGTTTGACATGGCCTTGTATGTTAAGCAGAGATAGCCTCTGAGTAGATGATATGCCACAGAGTATAGCTGGAGTTTTTTTAGATGGTCAGCATAGGGCATCTGCTTTAGGCCTGTGATTCTTTTAGTGAGGTATTTCTGCGGCCTTTACATCTGTTGCAGATGTCTTGTGAGGTACATACCAAATGGGGCATTGTACTCTATAATGGGTCTAATGAGGGATGAGTACAGTGGGACAATGACCTCCATTTTTCTGGATGAAAAGCCCTTAGTGATGAGGTGTGCCACATAAAAGGATTTCCTGACTGTTGTGGCAATGTGGTTATCGAAGGTGAGACCACTGTCCACCTGTATCCCTAAGTCTCTCATCACACTTTCGGTGTTTAGTGTACTGCCACCTATGTGGCAATTCATGGTTACATGTTTTTTCCCAAAGGGGATAACTATACATTTCTTGGCATTAAACTTGATCCCATGGCTCTGGCACCAAGCATCTGTTTCTGTAAGGCCCTTTTGTAGAATATCCACATCATTTGGGGACTCAATAATGGCTCCCAGTTTGCAGTCATCTGGAAAATTTGTTAGCCAGAGTCCCTTAGTGTTGGCCTGTACTTCAGAGACATAGATGCCAAACAAGAGCAGTCCCAGGACTGAATCCTGAGGTATTCCACTTGTCACCTGTCTGGAGCTGGATTTGGAGTCCACTACTTTTACAGTGTGGGTTCTGTCAGTAAGCCAGTTGGCAACCCATCGAGTAATGTAGGGATTTATGCCAAGCTTAGTAAGTTTATCTATGATTCCAGAGTGGGGGATGGTGTCACAGGCCTTGGCAAGGTCCTGATAGGCTGTGTGGACTGCCTTACCCTCGTCCACAGCTCTGAGACTGATTCAAAGAAGTCAATCAGGCTCAGGAGACAATATCGGCCCTTCGCAAACCCAAACTGGGTGGGGTCCAGTGTTTGAAGGTTGCCAATGTCTTTGTTTATAAGTTCCATGATAATGCATTCCATGCCTTTGCAGAGGCTCATCAGACTGATGAGACGGTAGTTCCTGGGATCCAAGGTGGATCCCCCCTTGTGGAGTGGGATAACTGTAGCTGCGCGCCACTCAGTGGGCACAAAGCCTGAGGTGAGGCTATGATTAAACATGACACTTAGGTGAGGTGCCAGTTCATTTTGTAGTTCATGTAGTACACAGCCCGGGATGTCATCTGGTCCCATGGATGCTGTATTCTTAGCTTAGGAGAGTGCAGTTTCTACCTGTGTAGCCATGATTACTGGAATTTGGCACTCTTTTGTTATTGAGATGGGCACTTTAGGGGGTGAGGTTGGCACTAAATTGACCTGCCAGGATATTGGCAATATCCTTGGAATCAGAATATTTAATGCCATTCTGTTGTAGCTCAGAGCATATCTTAGCATTGCCATTTAGATTCTTGGCATAATTATAGAATGCCTTGTGGTTGTCTTTGGAATCTTTGGCAATTTTATTTTTGTAAATAGCTTTGGAGGATTTTATGAGGGATCTCAGCTTCTTACTGAGGCTGCTAAGGGAGCTTTTTGCATCCTGGGATTTTCCTCTTTTCTGCAACAGGTTCTTTCTTCTGTTGTATAGTTTGTTTATGGCAGGGGACCACTAGATTGGCTTCCTTGTTTTTGAGAAGAGCATCTTGGTTCTATTTGGGATGGCACAATTTATGCACAAGTGGATTTTCTCATACAGTGCCTTAGTGTAGTATTCAGCAGTCGAACTTTCGGCTCCCATCTGCATGGGCGTCATGAAGTTTATCACTTCAGACTTGAGTAGCATGAAGTTGGCTTTGGAGAAGTTTTTTTACAGAGGTTTCCTTACTGGGGGGTAGGGGTGTGATGTGAATGTTAAGAGTGATTTGCTTATGGTCAGACCTGACCAATGAGGGCGTGACCACTGGTGTGGAGCATCTATCTCCCATGTTGGTAATGGCCAGGTCTAGGCTATTGGAGCCCCTGGTGGGACAATGGATTAGTTGGTCCAGGGCATTGGAATTTATGGATTCCAAGAACCGTTGGGAAAAGGTGTTGGTACCCAAGTAGTTTTCCCAGTTAATGGCAGGGTAGTTGAAATCACCCAGTATTAGGGTGTTTAGTTGTATCTTAATATTTTCCAATATGTTTAGAAAGGTGTAGTGAGAATCTTGGGGCATGGTGGGGGATCTGTAGCAAGCTACAATTTGGATTGCAGTCTTACATACTTTACCTATATAGCTGAAAACAGCATGCATACCTTATCAAGACTGGTAGTCTTCTGTGCAGATAAATCCCAAAGAAATATCTTCTTCTGTGTCATCCACATAAACAAATCTCCTCACTTTTAGGTTCTCTAGCAACATGGTTCCCTTTTTGTAGTGTAGATTCTGGGCTGTGAGCATGGTGATGCTACAAATGAGTTGTGAAGTCATCAGAATTGCTGAATCCCAAATACCTGACTCAGTGTAGAAGATGTAAACATAGTACATGCACTTCCTCAGTGTTTCTTGTTAATGGATTGCAACTGTAAATTATGACTGGTAGGGAAAAGGAAAATGCAACAGCAATTCAGACTCATTTACCTCCCATAGGTGTGTCAGCCAGGTTAGACTTACAAAGTGTAGCAGTAATTCTATCAATGTTTTAAATGTAAGTAAGCAGCACATTTCACAGTTTCTGTTAAGTAACATTGAACCTCCCTTCCATTTCTTGACAACTGCATATTATTGCCATTTAGTATCCTCACACATTTTAAGGACAATAATACAGAGTTCCTTACAGACTACATGTTTCAGATTACTGGTCAGATAAGGCAAGAATGAGCAACAAATAAGAGATAAAACATAGCTACATTTATGCATGCAATAGTCAGAAATGATTTTGTGATCACTCAGTGCACTGCTTCTGAAATTACATGTACAACAACTGTCATTTTTTTTAGTACTGTGGATGATGTTGCAGTTGGTTGTATGCCCGATTATATTAGTTCTCTGCTGCACACTGTTTGTGTGGCAAAGAGGAATAATATAGACTTATTGTGTTTTAAGGTCTATTGGAGTGAGACTTCAAATCCAGACCTGTGTAAAAATATTTGATGTGTACCAACATAAATTTTGTAGTATCGCTTATGTAACAGATTTTGTTTCTTCATTTCACTTAATTCTCTATTTTTGTGGGGGGGGGTTTATGTCAGTGTTTGCACAGTGCATGGCTTAGTGCAAGCAAGGGAAATGGAGAAACACAATGAGTGTCAAGTCTAGCTGTGCTTATCTTGTTTGCACAATGCTTAACATTGCACAAACATAGACTAGTGGCCCACACAGGAAGCAGACAGAACACCTTTATAGATGGCATAGACAGTGCAAAGTTTAAAAAGGATATATCATTGCAGATTTTGCTTTCCATCACACAATGCCACTAAGCAACAATCACAGTGGTTATTAAGCTTCCCCAACACCTGCAGACAGGATGCAGACAGTCAACAATTTAAAACAGATACATTCTATTAATGTTTTTGGGCACCATGCAAACATGCTAAGCAGCATTGTGAGGTGGGTAACACAAAGAATGCAAGCATGAATATGGAATTATGCAGCTATAATTTATCTTTTCCTGTGGCAGGAGGTATAAGTGTAGGGCTGCCATACACAATGTCCTGGGCTCTATAACAAGAAATTGAAGACATTTTTACTGCTGTTCCATTTCACGGTATATTCAATCTCACTTATAGCACAAGAGAAGTATTATTGTAGCTTTAAAAATTAAAGATAATAATTGTTTTGTTTTGTATACAGTAGCCAGAAAGTGAGCATGCATATCCTAAGTGTAAAAGCAAATATGCAAGGATGTCTGTAGCACAAACCAACCTTAGGAGTCAAATGTAAGACTATAGTCAAAGGTTATGGGCTCAAATACCATGAGTAACAACTATACAATACTTCATTTCTTTAATAATATTACATAAATGAAAATGTATGCAAGTGACATAAATGCCCTGCTTTTAACTATAATCTATATAAGTGGACCAGGCCTATGTGCAATATATGCACATTGCAAGGATTATGTTGAGCAATCCCTAATTATAGTTTGTAGTTGTTAGGATGTATACTTAAATATAATAGTTCAGATAAAATAGTTGTATAATTCTGATAATGCATTGCATTTCACATATGATGGTACTAATTTTATCTTTTCTTTTTCTCTCACCCCAATCCTTATCACTTTTTTATTTTCTATTATGTGTCATCAAAATGTCTCCATGTCATCCATCTGTAACAAATCATTAAATGCTTCACAGCACAGTAAGGTAGGCCAGCCCCAGCCACCCCCGCTGCACCAGCTCCAGAATCAATGCCCAGCACATCTGGGACCTAACCTGATAGTACTGCGTCTGCTGCCACTGCACTACCTGAGTTCTCAGGTAGCACAACCCTGGCAGCTGGTGCTGTGGTACCCACCAGGACTACTGGGAGATATGGGGATTTCATCACCCACTAGGAGATGCCAGGGTTGGTGAGTAGGGTTGAAAAATGCACCATTGCTGTATGCCTACACCAGATGGAGAGGCTGTTGTCTCTTATTATCCATAGGAGGAGAAGACATCAAGCACTCCAGCAGCCACCGGAGTAAAGGGCAGTGATGACAGTCATGCGGGTGAGGAATAGATTCTCACTGTCTCCATGTTTGACTGGCATTTGCTTTTTTGGTCCCCTCCCTCATCTCAATCATGGTGTCCCCCAACTTATTGTGTCCCTCACTGTCTCCATGTCTTGTCTTGTTTGTCCTGTTTGTTTCCATTTGCTTCCTCACCTACCCAAATTGCCTGACCTAGAAATATTAATGTCCCTTACCCAGCATTCCTGTCTTACTAAAGTAAAACAAAAATGTGTACCTGTTCCACAAAAAATATCATCCCATACATAGCTCTCAATTTCATGCATGTGTCTTCTTGACACACTTGCGTGAGGATATTAGATATTGTTATCTGTGCTAGCATGACTGGCTAAGGTTTTGTAAATAATTGTAAATTACCCCATGTTATATATGATATACAGTATACCAGCATGATTAGCTATAACTTTGTAAATAAGTTTATGTTTTTTGATTATTACTTTGATTTATGTGGGTGTTTAAATCAAACAGTGTTCTTCTGGCTGACAAAATGTTTTTTAAAAATAATTCTGAATGTAGGTTGTGCCAGTCAGCTGATCTAGATGTGATGTCATATTATGCCATTCCTGAAAGGAATAGAATCTCCACAGCAGCTGTTTTGTTTACATTTTAAAGTCTGATATGAGAGAGTGGACTTGTTATAACATATTTTTGTGACTTAATTCTTCTATAAAAGCAGGTTCTGAGTGAGTTAAAGTACAGTAGTTATAGTTGTTCAGTTGTTGTTCAGTAGTCAGTTGTTGTTTTCCAGATCAGTAGTTATCACTCAGAGATTTCCAGACTGGTTCAAAAGAAAATAGTAGGAGTTCCTATTCCAGTCACCGAGGAACAGACAGCCTGAAAAGTGGACATAAATTCTTACTTTGCCTGACAGAAGTAAGAGTAACATCTTGACTTGCTGAGTTAATTAGATTAGACAGGGACAGTTAATCTTTAGACAGTTAGGGAACTACAGTTAGAGATTTCCTACAATCTGAGTGAAACCTATCCTACAGTGTTATTTTCTTAATTCCTGTGTGTGAAACTCTGTGGTTTATTAGAATCAGTTATTCAGTGTATATATGTCTTAAATCATTTTATTTATTATTAAATATTTTACTACCTTTTATTGTGGCTGGTTATTTGGAAAATACTTGTAGCAATCTCAGAGTGTTTATGCTTATTGTGATAACACCAGGGCCATTCCGAAAAGCCTTACTGCTTGCATTACATCCCTTTGTATCAATAATCATTTTACTCAATATAATTGAACATCACTTTTGAAGGGTATTGTTGTATTTGACTGGTGGCAGTCATTACCTTGTAATTTTGGAAAGAGACATAGCAGGTAAATCTGTTCCAGTCTTTACAAAGAGTGTTTGTATGTGTGAATACCAAATATTTAAGACCGATTGTATCAGATGCCTAGAAGTGGGACACAAAGATCTGCAGTCATTAGTGTGAAGACTCATTTGGGTAGTCAAGCATATAGTCCAGTCCCAGGTTTGGAGTCTATTCCCAGTGTACTCTTAGAGAAAATTATTTCTATCCTTGCTTTCTGTGATGCTTTCTTACTGGAAACAGTAGTGAGGATTGAGGCTCCTTAGTCACTGCCCCAGGTTTATGTGGGGTCATCACAACTTGAGCTATACAACAGGACTGCTCTGTCACCCCTCATTGTGGAGGTGACAGTCCCAATCAAACTATTTCAGTTTACACAGTTAAAGAAATGGATAGCTATGGTTCTTTCCTTCCTCCCTCCTGCACATTCCTATATTGCTTTCCATTTGTTCTTCCACCTGCTTGCCCCCCATTTCACCACTTTCCTATCTACACCATTTTAATGCCTATAATCAGGTCAAAAAATAGAATCACACACAACACATATAAGTACCAAGAAAACCAATGGACCTCTTCACTTTTTGGTCTCTATGTTTGCGCAGAGTTTGGCATTGTGAAAGGCTCTTCTGTGGTGTGGTTGCCTCTGGGCAATGCCACTTAAACATGTTGTGTGATGTCGAAATACAGTAACACACAATGAAGATAAAGTATAATAACATTGGTTTATCAATACCTATTTAAAAGTATTACATGCATCTGGATTAAAACCCTATAACAACTGGGCTCAAAAAGGAATGTGTCAATGCATTTACACCTGCTGCCACATAGTCAACTAAGCATCAGGTGTGTTTCATACCCTCAATACTGAGAACTCTCAGGATTTTAGCAATCAGACTCACATTTGCTCTCTGATGAACTATGGGCAAATAAGGAAAGTGGTAGAAATGTGTATCTTGCATGCACAAATACTTACTAACCATTGATCAAACCCACTACTCACTGTTGCACTAAGCAAAGTAAATAATACCATGTATTACTTTTGTTTACTGTCCATTTAGTCTTCATGCAATGAAACTACATGTGAAAACATAAAAAGTGAATGCCATTTCTAAGAAAATATCACATATTTACAATGAATCCATGTGTTACCTCCACCCTTGCAATGCACCCTAGTCTTTCAGTACTTGTTAACAAATATATCAACTATACTACATAAATTAATAACAAATGTTGTGTTATGCACCATGCACATCTTTAGAATAACAATGCACATTCAGATTTTTAAATACTTGTAGTAATGTGGACACCTCTTTGCATATAGTTTGTAAAGTTGTCTCTTACTACACATCTGCACATTAGAATGCAACCTACAACATAGCACAAATTGCACACTTATCAGTCTGGTAACATGCAGAACTTGAAATATATTGACAGCTGAACATGCCTACATGTTGATTTCATGCAGGCCTCCCAACATCTTCTCTCCAGCATCCAGTGCTGATGTTATCCAACATAAGTTGTTCTGTAGCTTTGTAAAAGTCACACTTGTGCTGTGGCACCTGTGTAAAGTACCGTGTTCTCCAGTCTGTGTACTTAGGTAGTTGTTCTATTGTCACTTCAGTCAACTGGGAGGTGTGTGTGTGTGTGTGTGTGTGTGTGTGTGTGTGTGTGTGTGTGTGTGTGTGTGTGTGTGTGTGTGTGTGTGTGTGTGTGTGTGTGTGTGTGTGTGTGTGTCTACCTAACCAGAGGAGCTCTCAAATATCATAGATTGACAAAATGTTGACACTTTCATCTGCCTACACATCCATTCCATACAGGCCTCCCAACATCATCTCTGCAAAAATCTGGTGCTGATATCATCCACCATAAGTTGTCCTGCAGCCTTTTAAAAATCAAACTTGTGCTGTGGTGCTTGCGTAAAGTAGTGTATTTACTAGTCTGTGTACTTGGATAGGAAGGGGTTCTGTTCTCCCTGCCATCGCCTGGGGTTTGTATGTGTGTTTGTGCACTTGTTTGACTTTAAAGAGAGCATTTTACACCAGCATGTGGGACACTACTATTACCATTTTCTTCTCACCAGACACTGCTGATGTCATCAGCTGTAGAAGATTTTCAGATGTACTGTATTTCCACCAGAGCAGGGTCAGAGACAGGCCCATAGGCCAGGCAAAAGTCACCTCATCCTATACAATACAGATTACAGTGACAGGGCTTTCAATCTATTCACATACATCATGCCATGGTTTGTAGGGCCTGTATTTTCTTTGTGAGAAATCATGGGCCTTTTCTATATGGGCAGTAGTAATATCCCGGCTGTGTGCAACAGACATGTGTGAGCTGTTAATGCTATATGCATGTCTTTTACATCATTTACATCTCCTGGAAGAGTTCATCAAAGGCATGCATGATGAGAACACTATCATCATGTGGAACTTGACCAGGCCAAGGCATTTGACACAAATCCACACTAAGGTATTCACTCAACACTGTCAGATGTGGCCATAAACACCTATATCACCAAGTGTGTAGAACACTGGATCACATACGTGGCATCTAAATATGTTGAAATATGTGAAGTGACATATATCTCTGGTCTGGTGAGCAGATGCATACATCAGGGCTGTCTGTTAGGCCTTTTCCTCTTCATTATTTAAGTCAAAGATGTCAAGAATGACATACACATACTGGATTCAAACAGCTGTCGGGAGAACTACTGATTGTGGGCAATCATTGACTTCAACTGTGTTATTAGTATAATACAGACAGTATCAACACACAACAAATACTGGTGCCACAGCCATGACAACAAATGAGATGAAACAAAAACATATGATGATTTTTTATGTTATGAAAACAAATGTACAACACAAAGATAATGTAGACGTCACACCCTATAATCAGACCAGTTGGTATGTGGCCTGTGTCCTGGGGTAGATGGCATGTAGAATGTCTGCCACATGTGGCCACAGTGGGGAGTACTACCTTGCATGTAACACAACCACTAAATGCAGAACATCCACATCAAAGGCCATAATACCTCCATAGTTCACAACCTTCATCACACCAGAAACTGAACACAATGCACCCTTCTTCCTGTACCTCCCTACACATCTTCCAGTGATGTGCAACTGAAGTGTAACACCATTGACACAGTGAGCTGTCACACATCTCATCACTGTTGCATAATTACTGTCTAATGGTGTAGAGCAGCCATCAAGGTGTTACACCAGATGCATGTGTGATACATTTTCCAGTGATGCACAAAGTACATACATAGCTGTTTGATAACATTGATGGCATGAGTAACATTCATGACAGTGTGGATTGTGCTCTCTCTCTCTCTCTCTCTCTCTATATATATATATATATATATATATATATATATATATATATATATATCTGTCTCTCTCTCTCTCTATATATATATATATATATATATATATCTCTCTCTCTCTATATATATATATATATATATATATATATATATATATATGTTTATATATATACCATGCATACCAGTCATCTAGCCTGTTTATTTCTTAATGTCACATACAGGTATAGCAGTGTCCCTCATTACATCTCCAGCAGATGTTACAGTGCCAGGACTTTGTGCTTGATTACCCTCATAGATTGCTGACATGTCATACTAGTGTTACAAGTGTATTCATGCAACATTATCTATGATCCCTCAGAATCACATATGTTGTGTCGGAGACATGGAATTACTGGTGGCATTATTATGATATTGTCCACAATTGTGCATGCTTCTTTTACTGTTATACATGGGCCTATAACTGTGTCCCACTTGGAGGCCTCTGCTGACATTACACTCATATTCAGAAAAATCAGTTTGCACAGCTTTACAATATGCACCCAACACCAATTGCATGTAACATCCCTGATAGATTTCATCTCCATTGTTTGGGCCAAGATGCTTATCTCACAAACACGTTGTCTCCATTGTTATGTCACTTTATCGGACTGTATAATCAACAAATAACATGAAAAAATGGATTCATGTAAAATAGCCTATACAGACATGGTGTTTTTAGAACTGAGGAAGGGCAGGGCAGTTGTCTGAAAGTGCCCATCCCATGTTTTATTGCTTTTATTTTAGTTTGTTTTATTAAAGTTTGTTTTATGTTAGTTGCTGTGGTGGTAATACTGTTTTTTTCTTTGTTTGTTAATACAGAGCTACAGTATCTACCTTTAGCGCTTTTTTTCGTGTCATTTGTTGATTATTTTATATTTTCTCCACGAACAACCACACATGGCTGAAGGAGATTTAACTACTATTGAATTGGACTATTGTCTGCAATTGAGCAGAAAAACTCTAACATCTGTGTTATGGAGTTTTACCATGTCCGTTGTGAATCCCCTGTTACTTGTAAAGATTGATGAAAGACTGGATAATCTGGAAGAATTTAAGACAACGGATATGGAAGCATTTTTGCCATTATACTGTGTCTTTGAGAGCTCATTTTATAAACTGAAAAAAAAAACTGCAGTGGCAAGGCTGCTATCATAAGGTAATACCAAGGGGTTTATGGGTTTTGGTTATGCTAACTTACGACAATGTGCAAACAGAACTCCTAAAAAAATGAAAAATGTTAAATCTTGAGACTAGCTTCAGCTATTTGAAACTATTGATTGAAAATTTTGGACTGATAGAAAGAGATTTGGTTTCAATAGCAAAACAGCAACAGAAAAATCTTGAAACCAAATTTGTGGATGATATTTTTATTAACAGACTTGATGAGCTTTATTTGAACATTTCTGCCTCAGATACACAGTTAGAACATATCAAAACTAAGAAACTGATGAGAGACTTGTTAGACTTTAAAAATGGCAGTATTTTTTTTACTTGTCCTAAGGATGAAAGTGTAGTGAACGGAGACAATGCTTCTAATGGAGTAACTGTTGCAACAACAGCTGTGCGCAAATCCTAAAAGGAAAAGTTACAAAGCGTTAAACACACTAACAATTCTAAGACAGTGAATATTAGCAACATTTGTTTACAACATGATTCTACCCAAGTAGAACAACTTAAACAAAATGATTTGGATTTAGGGGCCAGGCATAAAGATCACAACAATTTGTTTTCATTTTTTTCATCCCTACCCTTACCAATGAAACAATTAACGACACACAGCCATCAATGGTTTACAAGTTGGGGCAGAAAGATGAGAAAATTCTCCTTAGAGAGTTAAATAGCAATGACACTGACCTGGTAAGTTTGAATTAAATATAGCACAGCCTAGCTTACTTAACAAAGGCATTACTTTTATTCCTGCAGTTTCTTCACATTTAAGTGATGTTTTGGTTAGTCTGAAATTATTCTGCAGGAATGTTATGTTAAAATGCTTGCACAATGGGATGTCTGATTCACGAAGCAGTGTTTTTAGGAAACCTAGCACCTTCATACCTCAGAACAGTCCTTTGCTTGACATGTTTCTTAAATTATGTCAACATGAAATTATGGAGCGTTTGAATAAAAACACAAACATTTTTGCAATTTAATGAAACGAGGCTGTGGCACTTTGTGAATTACAGAGTAATAATGACATGTTAACTTCTGCAGCTGACAAGGGAGGAGCCGTGGTTGTAATGGATCAACAACTTATCACAGGAAGATGACTAACATGCTGAGTGATATTGCAACATATACTCCTATTAGAATGTTACAAGGTAAACAAATGGTCACAATGTTAATGAGGTTATATGAGCTTCTAATGAACCATAAAATAAGTGAATCTCTACACAATTTTTTCACTGTTACCTATCCACATATCCTGATTATAAAGGGATTGCCCAAGATACAATAAAAGTTCAATGAATCCACCGTTGCAATCTTTTGTTGTTGGTGAGGACTGGTTGATGGAGCCTTGTCCATTTATACTGACAAGCAGTTAAAGAATGCGCTAACAACTGCTTCAACAGTATTAAGAGAAACTGAACAGTTCTTAAATACTTTACATGGGTCAACCTCTCATATACTGAATTTCAGGTCATATTTACTGGTTACTCCAGATATTGTCATCTCACTTACTGTCATTCCAAATGATTATGGTATAACTGCTATTGGAGGTTATTGCAATGACAGAATCAGCTTAATTTGTTCTCTACTTGAGGTAGTGTTGGAGAACAATTTATTTATTTATGGTAAACAGATTTATTGGCAAAAGTGGGAGTTGCCATGGGCACTCTCAGGGCCATTGGTTATGCAAATCTGGTATTAGTCGATTGGGAAACGCGTTATGTTTTAAACAATTTTTTTTTTCATTCACACATCGGTTATTATAAAAGATTTGTGGATGATCTTTTTATTTTATGGAATGGCACTGATATTGATCTTTTGAAATTTGTTAGTTATCTAGAAACAGCTACTGACATCTTGAGATTTATGGAACACTATTCAAAGGAAAATATAAATGTTTTGGATGTGTCCTTACATTCAGATGCTGGTAATGGTATTCATATTATCTTATATCACAAGGAATGCAGAAGAACAATATACTGAATCAGCACAACATGCACCCCAAACATGTCTATAGGAATGTGATGAGGGGGCAGATGCTGAGAAATTCAAGATTACATACCAGTGAAGATGATTTTGTTACAGTTAATGAATGATTTGTTCATGATCTTGTACCAAGAGGTTACAGTGAGAAGGAAGTTCAGAAGTGTTCACATGAAATTAGAACTTTATGTTCTACAGAAGGTAAACCTTTCTACTCTGGAAAATCTACAGAAACCATGATAGACATTAAAAAAAAAATGCCAGGAAAGAGATGAAGATTAGAATGGTCCTGACCTACTCTAGTGATATCTGTTATGTCTGTGAGGTGATAAAAAACACAACTTAAAGATTTTTACAAGTGATGAGACTGTAAAATGTATAGTGGGTGACAAATCCTCTTTTTCTTTTAGGACTAATAAGAACATCAAACAGTTTCTTTGTCATCACCAACTTAATAATTATTTAACATTGTCAAAAACACTGGGTATGTATCCCTGCAGAACTTGCAGTTGCTGTAAATTTATTTCTAAACAACAGAGCTCTATAAACCAGAGAATGGGTAGGACTTACTCCCTAAAGATCTATGAAGACTGAAAGAGCAAAAATGTTATATATATATATTGCTTGTTGCCAACATTGTGATTCTTTTTACATTGGCAAAACCAATCATCAGCTTAAGGAAAGGATTTCCAAGCATACTAGTGATGTGCGACTTAAGGATACTAAAAACCTTTTAGCTGAACATGTTATGATGAATATTTCTCATTCATTTTCATTTCTGGCTCTACAGACAATCAGAGAAATTTTGAGAGGGGGTGATTTAGCACTATACATGGAGCAGGCTGAAGTGAAGCAATTGGTGACTTACAAACAGACACACCTCATGGTTTGAATACTTGTATCCCATTAAATCAAGCCCTGAGAGGGCATCAGCTGAAGTTCTGTTGTTGATTGGTTATTGCTCTACTTAAATAGCCTATAGTGAATTGGTGTTTTAGATCTGAGGAAGAGCATGGATTTTGTCTGTAAGTGCTCATTCCATGTTTTATTGCTTTTATTTTAATTTGTTATATTAAAGTTTGTTTTATGCTAGTTAGCATGGTGGTGATACCTTCTCTGACAGTCCCATAATATACAATTTTACTGTGATGTCCATACTGTATCATACTGATAAGTGGTTAGTGTTCCTGCTACAACTGTCTTCCATTTACGTGCTGTCAACTGCTGTACATTACAATGTTTCACCTGTCCTCTTTCCCTGTGTTCATTCCTACAGTTCATGTGTGTGTCCATATGCAACACACAGATTTCTCCTGACTGTTTATTTTAAATGGCAGTCCATGTACCCTTAGAGATCCTTTACGTAACTTTTGTACATAATGGTTGGAATGGAATTTCACAATACTCTGCACTTTATAACCTGTCCTGTACTGTGTTTGGATGATAAACATTACTATATAATAAACACTGGTAATCATTGTGGTATTCTGTACAATCCCACTAATGTAGATTGCTGTATTGTAAA
The DNA here is from genome assembly GCF_019279795.1 of Protopterus annectens. Classification (NCBI taxonomy): domain Eukaryota; kingdom Metazoa; phylum Chordata; order Ceratodontiformes; family Protopteridae; genus Protopterus; species Protopterus annectens. Next base: position 910,328,263 of record NC_056735.1, read on the forward strand.
CAGGTTTATTATTCCTGTTGACACAATTTTCCTAGCCGGCAACACTATTGCCAGCCACAGAGCCATGCTTGCTTACATTTAAACATGGCGTATAACATGAATACATAATTATGACTGCTGCTTACCATAAATGTGATGATTCTAAATTTGATTAAGGTGCTGTGTATAAAATGGAGATGCACTCACTCTCACTGAAGGGTACGAATGAATGGAAAATGCTAAGATATTCTGCTCCCTTCACTATAAATGGGATTTAAAACTGGTTGACAAAAAAATGCAAGTGCTATACTAAACAATGTGTGGCAACCTATGAATAAAAATTGCCACTCTTCAACCAAAGACAACCACAAAGATTCCTTCAGCTGTATCAGGAATCTTAGAAATAATACTCAGTCCTTCTCTGAACTAATATCCAACATATCCACTTATTCTAATCCTGAGGCCAATGCCAAGTCTTTGATGACAAATACAGCTCTAGCTCGATCTCCACTTATCTAAACTTCACACCCAAATTACTCACCTAACTCCCTTTCCTACTCTTCATTTATTGATCTTCATCAGGTTCTGATGTCTCTATGAAACACCACAGACATCTTCACAATTGGTCTGAACAATGTACCTGACTGCCTCTTGGTAAGCACTATATATATCTGTCCCCAACCCCGCCTTACCTAGCTTAACCTCAAGTTATGCTCTGGTACCTGATGTTTGGAGAATGCCTATAGTGATTCCACTCCACAAGGATGGTCTTACCATGGAGATAGACAGTACCTGACCTGATATCCCATAAGCACCATTCTATAGTCATAGAGTGCTTCATATGACATCACAGATGTGATGATGTAGGAATCATTCACTTCCTTTATTGGAATGAATTTGACTTTTTTTTTTAAGTAGGTTCTGTCTACAGAAGCTAATCAATTTGTTCAATAAGTCACATAAGCAATATATATGTCCCATGATGTCTGGACTCCTTATATTTATCTAGTTAAGACCTTCTGTATAATTTCCCATGTGGATATTATCAACAAGCATTCACAACTTAACATTAATTATGTTGCTCACTGGATAGTCAAATGGCATACTGAGAGAACTTCATGCAGTAAAATATGGGGTTTCCTCTAGTCAAAATCACATTTGCAGTAGAATTCTGTCTTGAGCACCTCATCTTTAATTTTTACTTTTTGGGTGTAAAGACAGATATTAAAGGACTACGTTTTCCAAAGGCTAAAAACTGGGCACCATTCTGCACTCTCCTGAAGACACACACACATTCTTCAACAATGGTGCAATCAAACTATTTTCAAAATATGTAGTGTGGTATTATTTTGCAACCAAGAATTTTTTGCTTCATGCCACATCAAAGATGCCCTCCCCTCTTTAAAATCAACTCATCATCAGGGATCCGGGCACCTTGGTTTCTGAATGAGCTGTTCTTTGACCATCTAGTGTCAGCCATAGTCAAAGTATAGTTCATCTTGCTCAGTTTTTAAATGCAGAGGTAAGGAAGTCATAATCCTTCTCAATACTTCCTTCGTCTGACCCATCAGTACAATACACCTTTGGTACGTACTTCTCAAAGCGTCTTATCCAACTTCAAATGTCTCAAGGATTTCTGACCAAGAAAACTGCTGGCTTAAACTCACTAAGCTACACTGATAGACTAAATACCCCCTCATTATATTATATCTCATACAGGATGCCTCATGCCAATATCTATCTTGCCTTCTAAACCATAAAGGACTTCACCCTGCTCAGTCATCTACATCTGTGCAAAATAGTGTCACAAACACACAAGCAAGATACATTCACCCTCAACATCCTGTAACTAGAACATTATGATGTGATGAATTCCTTGCCCAATGATCCACTACGTATAGATAACCTTCCTCTAAGTAAAAGCAGTGCAACACTTTAGCTGCATTCTGGATGGCCAGTTACATATTCACCCTTAGAGAATGTAGCATGTCAACCTGGGATTGGAGACCTAACTCCTTCAATTATTTCTGGGATTAGCAGGCAAGGCTTCTCAATGGTCTTCTGGAGTACATGGTTATGAATACAAAGGCTTTATAACATGGAATCAGTTATATTAGTTTAGGAAGTCCATGGACAGCAGTCAGCTCCTGGAGGGTGGATATGAGTGCTTCTCTTATATAAAAAACAATATTACTTTAACAGGCTCACTGATCATGTTTTGATGATGCATGAGCTGATGAGCTGATGCATATTGAAAATCACAACTTTGTACTGAGGAAGAAAATATAAGGAGTAATGAGTTGTTTGATACAGAGTTACACTCTAGCAGTCTTAGATGCAGCTGTAGTTGATTTCAGTAACTTGTGTTTGAGCCTACACATGTGTATCTACTTCTGCATCTGAATATACATATGTGTTCCTACCTCAATAGCTGCATAGAAAACAAATTCCTTAGATTTATCCATCTGGCTGAGAGTAGAGATTAAAAGAGCAAATTGGCTTCCGCTCAGTGACAGAGCCTTCTTTCTTCTTAGCTTGCTCAAATACAAGCTGCTGACTACAAATTCTATAGCCTATCATTACAATATAAATTAATAATGGATTATTTTGACTGTCAACTAAGGGATCAGGAAATTTGACAAGGTAGCATTGTCACCTCACAGTAAGATGTTGTCCTGTTCGATTCTCAGCTAAAGCATCTTCTCTGTGGAGATATGTGTGAATGGGCGTACCTTCATTGAAGGTTGTGCTTCAGGGCTGGCAACTCGGTACGTAAAAATCTACTGCCAATCATTAGCGGACTGTAGTTCTGCTGTGGCGACCCCTAACTGGGAAAAGCCAAAAGATACAACAAGTATGCATTCCTACTGGCCGCGGTGGTGCAGCAGTTAGCATTGCCACCTCATAGCAAGATGTTATCCGGTTCGATCCTCGGGTGGGGTACCTTCTGTGCGGAGTCTGCATGCCCTTCTTGTGGTTGCATGGGTTTCCTCCAGGTGTTCCGATTTCTTTCCACATCCCAAAGACATGCTGTAGGTGGATTGGATACTCTAAATTGGCCCTAGATGTGAGTGCATGCATGCGTGTGCCTTCTGTGGAAGGTTGGGTGCTGGGCTGGCAACTCGACACCATAAAACTCCACTCCCAATCATGAGTGGACAGGTGATTCACTGTGGCAATCCCTAACTGGGAAAAGCCAAAAGAAGAAGTCTGTATTCTTATTGCCTTTCCACTGGTGAAAAATGTGTTTCCAAAATTGCACCCCCCCCTGAAGAACATGCAATCCCAGGAACTACAAAATTGCACCCCCCCCCTGAAGAACATGCAATCCCAGGAACTACAAGAAAGAAACATCTTTCTGCAGTTCTACAAACATGTTAATTTAGACATGTTTCCTACTTTCTACTCAGCTACAAGGATATTTGATTTGACTTCCTGATGCCTGTAAATAATTAATATCCAACAATAGGATATTTTCTTGTTTTTAATACCTTGTAAGTACTGTAAAAACTATAAATATATATATCATATAGTATGTACAATGTAATCTTATATTACTGTTTCTTTGCTACATTTCACCACCTGTATGACTATTGTGACTATTTTTTCACTGTACAACAGGACATTAATCTATGCTTTCCCCAGGATTCACGAATTCTCCATGTAAGACTAAATAAGTCTTACTCGGAGGCTGCAGTTGAACTGTATGACGTCAGTGTGCCATGAATATTCATGAGGGCACACTGACTCTACCCCAAGTCTAACACGGACCGTGCAGGCAAGCAGGGGGCGTGCCCGACTGCCGAGAAGTATAAAGGTCCACGCCCCTGCAAGTGTGTGAAATGCAAAATGTCAACACACAAGAGCGAGTCCACTCAAATGTCCATGTACCCAACACCACACTCCCTGACATTGTAAACCCCCAGCACAGTTATACAAAGTAAAACATTAATTTTTTTTCTAATTCATAGGTTCATAGGTTCATACTAGGCAATCTGCCCTAGGGCATTTATAAGACTAGCCAGAATGTGTTTGGCTTTCGCCACCCATTTTAAATTTATTTTGCTATGCCCTTCTTCGAGGTTAGTATACTGTGCCTCTGTCTAACAGTGACACAGAAGTGATACCTGGGGTAAACCTACGATCTCCCATCCACTCATCAAGATTCCTCTTGAAGAGAGTCAATGAGGGACTCTGCCTAACCTGGACTGGGATTTTATTCCAGAGTGAAGGGAGCCTCTGGGTTATGAATCTGTCTCTCCAGCATGTCCTATTTATTTCAATGCTGAGGTTCAAGTCTCGAGTGAGCTCGATGGGATTTGGATTTTCTGAGGTGCAGCATGTCCATTAATTCCGGGTTGGACATGGCTTTATACGTCAGGCACAGATCGCCTCTGAACAGGCGGTATGCCACTGAGTAGAGCTGGAGTTTCTTTAACTGGGCAGCATATGGCATCTGTTTGAGCCCCTTGATCCTCTTGGTGAGGTACTTTTGGGGTCTTTCCAGTTGCTGCAGGTGTCTGGTAAGGTACATCCCAAAAGCGGCATTGTACTCAATTATGGGCCTGATGAGGGATGAGTAAAGAGGCACGATGACCTCCCCGATCTAGATGTGAATCCCTTCATGATTAGGTGGGCTATATAAAATGTTTTTCTAACCACTTTGGCCATGTGGTTATCAAATGAGAGATTGCTATCAACTTGGGTCCCCAGGTCCCTAATTACTTCTTCTGTACTTAATGGATTACCACCTATGTGGTAATTTGTGGGCACTTTGTTTTTGCCAAAGGGATGACTATACACTTTTGGCATTTAGCTTGAGGCCATGGCTCTGGCACCAGTTGTCTGTTTCTATGAGGCCCTTTTGGAGGATGCTTGTGTCAGCTGGAGAGTCGATTATGGCGCCCAGTTTGCAGTCATCTGTGAACTTGGTCAGCCACAGTCCTTCTGTGTTGGCCTGTACCTCCGAGAAATATATACCGAACAAGAGAGGTCCCAGGACTGAGCCTTGTGGGACACCACTTGTAACTGGTTTGGAGTCTGACATGGCTCCAGCAATTCTAACCATGTGGGTTCTGTCCTTGAGCCAGTTTGCAATCCATCTAGTGACATAGGGGTTTATATTTAAGCTGGTGAGCTTATCTATAATGCCCGAGTGGGGTATTGTATCGAAGGCTTTAGCGAGGTCCAGGTAGGCTGTGTGGACCACCTTCCCCTCATCAATCACCTTGGTGACTTTTTCAAAGAAATCAATCAGGTTTAAAAGGCAGGATCTGCCCTTAACAAAGCCAAACTGGGTAGGATCCAGTGTCTGTAGGTCCCCAATATCTTTATTTATGAGGTCCATGATGATCCTTTCCATAGCTTTGCAGACTAAGCTAGTCAGGCTTATGGGGCGATAGTTTCCAGGATCCGTTGAGGCACCACCTTTATGGAGAGGGACCACTGTTGCTGTACGCCACTCTTTGGGCACATATCCTGTAGTAAGGCTGAGATTGAACAGTAGTTTTATGTTTAGGTTTAGCTCTTCTTGGAGTTCATGTAGGACGCAGCCTGGGACACCGTCTGGTCCCATTGATGCTGTGTTTTTTGCTTTGGAGAGGGCGGCTCTTACCTGAGCATCTGAGATGTCAGGGGGGCAGCACTCTGCTGGGATAGATATTTGCCCTTTTCGTGGGGAGGGGGGGGAGAAGTTTGTACTGAACCTGTCAGCTAGGATATTGGCAATGTCTGTGGGTTCAGTGTATTTTTTGTCATTTTGGACTAATTCTGAGCATATCTGGGAATTACCACCCAGGTTCCTAACATAACTAAAGAAAGCCTTGTGATTATCCTTAGTGTCCTGTGCAATTTTTCTCTCGAAGCTAGCCTTAGACAATTTTATGAGTGCCCGTAGTTTTTTGCTAATACTGATCAGTGATGCCTTCCCTTTTTGGGATTTTGCTCTATCATTTAGGAGCTTCCTCCTTCTATTGTATAGTTTGTTTATGGCTGGGGTCCACCAGACAGGACTTCTGCCTTTGGAGGATTGGGTCTTGGTTTTATTCGGGATCGCATGATCCATGCATTTCTGAAGGTGTTCATAGAATGTGTTTATAAAGGATTCTGCGGTCTGGGCTGTATTTTCCACAGGCCCGGGGGCTTTGAAGGATTCCACCTCAGTTTTGAGGAATGTGAAATTTGCTTTAGAGAAGTTTCTCACTGTGGTTTTCTGGGCAGGGGGTGGGGTCGGGATGTGAATATCCAGTGATATTAGTTTATGGTCTGATCTTACCAGTGAGGGATACACTTCTGGTCTGGAGCATAGAGTCCCCATGTTGGTGATGATCAGGTCCAGTATGTTTTCCCCTCTTGTGGGAGTGGTAACAAGTTGTTCCATAGCATTTGAGTTTATAAATTCTAGGAACCTTTGGGCTAGGGTGTTGGAGCTAGAGTAATGCTCCCAGTCTATGTTTGGGTAGTTGAAGTCTCCTAATATAATGGTGTTTGGAGAGACCTTCATATTTTCCAGTGTTCTCAGGAAGGCCGAGTGGGGTTCCTGGGTTTGGGAGGGTGGTCTGTAGCAGGCTATAAACTGGAAGGCAGTTTTATCCACTGTTAGTTGCACATGGATAGTCTCTGATGCTTCGTGCTTTGCCACCAACCTGGAGGTGTGGGTATCTTTGATGAATATCGATACTCCCCCTCCTTTTGTGGTTCGGTCCAAGTTTTGGGGCCGAAAAGCATGGTATGAGGTATAACCTGGTAGTGCTGGGGTGCTCTCGGGAGCCCTGAACCAGGTTTCTGTTACTGCACAGATATCGATGTTCTCCATGCTAAGGAGAGTTTCGAGTGTGTGCATCTTGAGGTTTAGACTTCTGGCGTTGAGTAGCATTACTCTTAGTTTTTTATCCCTTATGATACCTATGGAGGTGGGTTTGTCTTTTGAGCATTGCCTAAAAAAGGCACTATAGGGGTAGCAAGAGCCTTTGCCAATATCCGAAAGCCCAGGGGTGACAGGTGCAAGCCTTCCCTAGCGAAGCATTGTGGCTTGTCGAGCATATCATCCCAAGCTGACAGGCATTGGATCCCCTTTGAATGACACCAGTACTTAAGCCAATTGTTGAAATTGATCATCTTGTCTTCATATTGTGGCATTATTCTTGGTGAGGGTAAGATGCTACTCAAGGTCAGGGTCATACCGGCCTGGGCTACATTTTTTTTTTTTTATATTTGTTGACCGGGAAAGTCCGACTAGGTTCCACAGATCCTGTTTTCAGCGGAGGCCCGGGGAGAAATGCTCCAGAAGCATGTCTTTAGAATGCTCAGAGAGCTCCTTTATGTCTCTTTTCATGTAGTCCAGGGAGGTACGTCTCAGGTCATTCACACCAGCATGGACAATGACCGAGTCATATTTGTACTTGCCTTGGTGTGACCTGAGTGCTTGTGTTATGTGGCGGATCCTAGCGCCCGACAGGCTGCTCACCGTGACCCTCTCCTTGTTCAGCCTGGTGAGTGGGACGTCAGTGTGCCTGACGATAGAGTCACCTATTACAAGTGTATCAGGTGTGTTGTTTAGTCTTAAGGGCTGTGACTGTTTGGCACACTGGCTTTGTGAGATATGTGTTGCACGTGTTTTGTTTTGGGGTAGCGGTTGCTTGGGTGTCTGCTTTGGAGGTCTCTGCTGCTTAGGCAGATCTTTATTTAGAGCATCCGAGTATGTTTTTGTGTGATTATGTGTTTGGTTTGCTGTCGTGGTAGGTCTATGTGAGACTGGAATTGTAGTGACTGTGGTTTCCTTCTCCTCCTGACTGGTTATGCCAGTACTGAGTTGAGAGAGCTTAGCCTCCAGTTTGGCTATATGGTTGCATCTCTCACATGTGTTGGAATTTGTTGGGAGGAGGAGAGAGTTGTCTGTGTACATGAGGCAGTTGTAACATTGCCTCAAGATTCCCAGATTCACCAGCTGGACCAGAGAGGAGATTGACAACTGAACTTTGGACATGCTAGAATAATATTGGGAATTCCTTAATAATTGAAAACAAGGGCCAGTGGAGAGTGAGGGTGTAGTGCTTTTAATTTTTAGTGCTGACTTATATAATTGCTTTAGTGAGCAAGTGCCAGGTAACTTAAGTGCAATGTGTTACAGGTAATTTAAATGCAAAAACGACAAACAGCAACTTTCTTTCAAGTGAAACAAGGAAATAAGTACAGTAAGCAATGCAGATATCACTAGTGATCCACAGAAGCTGAGAAGCGCGTATTAGGTGGAATTAGCGTCCAGGAAATAACAAGCAAACAAACAACAAGCATATAAACAAAGCTAGATTCAGCAGGCCTGGATCTAGTCTATGCTACAGCAAACAAGGTATACCAATTTCAGTAAGATACAGTTCAAATATTCAGGCACTATAAACCTCTAACCAGAAATTCCCAGCTCAGAAGGGCAGAGTCCAGCCTCTTCTCCCACAAGAGTGCAGATCACGAACCTTCTTAATGTAAAATAACTGGCCTGAAGCCCAAGTGCTTAAACCAGAACTAATACACTTTAAGAATAACAGACACTGGACTCTCAATCAGCAGTTCCCCACTTAGAAGGATAAAAGCTACCTGTCCTGCCACCACAGTGCATGCCACAAACCTTCCTAATGTAAAACAACTGGTCTGAAGCCCAAGTGCTTAATCCAAATGACTTAGAATGATAGCTACACTTTAATCAAATTACTACCAAGCAGTAATAAATACAATTGAATACTTTGGAGAATGCCTGGATTAGTGCTCAAGTTACACAAACAAAGCTAGATCCAGCAGGCCCGAATCCAGTCTATGCCACAGCAAACAAGGCACACCAACTTCATAGGTTCATAGGTTCATAGGTTCATACTAGGCTATCTGCCCGAGGGAATTTACAAGCCTAGCCCATCGTTTTGTGGCTTACGCCACCCCTTTAGTATGGGGAACTATACCCATTATTTTGCTGTGCCTCTGTCGAGCAGTGACACTGAGGTAATCCCTGGGGTATATCTGCGATCTCCCATCCATTGGTCAAGATTTCTCTTGAACAAGGCCAGCAGTTCAGATATGCATGCACTATAAGCCTTTAACCAGAAATTCCCAGCTCAGAAGGGCAGAGTCTAGCCTCTCCTCCCACAAGAGTGCAGACCACAAACCCTCTTAATGTAAAATAACTGGCCTGAAAGCCCAAGTGCTTAAACCAGAATCAATACACTTTTAGAATAACAGACACTGAGCCCTCAATCAGCAGTTCCCAACCTAGAAGGATGTAGGCTACCTGTTCTGCCACTACAGTGCAGACCACAAACCCTCTCAGTGCAAAACAACTGGTCCGAAGCACAAGTATTTAAACCAAAAGGCTTAGAATGAGTTACACCAAGCAGTAATAAATACAACTGAGTACTTTTAAGATGATGCAAAAGTAAAATAAAGTAGGTAGAAACACAAGCACAGTAAAAGCAGATGAATTTTTTTTTTTTTTTCCTGAACAAGTGCTGAGATCAAAGAAACCGATTTGAGTGCTGAAACTAGAAAACTGGCTAGTTATAATAAAAAAAAAACAAAGTTAGAAGGCTTCCCTCCAACACAGAAGGGCTTGGGGGCTCAGAAGCCTACAGATAGTCTATACCACTTAACAGGAAAGGCAGGAAACGAGCTTAATTTTTTTTTTCTGTTTCCCAGATGCTCTCTTTGTACACAGTAGGAGTGCCTGAAATCAGAATATGATCTCACTGCACTCAGTTGAGTGAGCAAATGAGATGGACCCAGAAGGAGTATCCAAACACAAATTTACAAGAGGGGTGGGCAGTTTTAAGGCCACTAAGATTAACACCAAAACAAAAACAGGGAGGGTGGGTGGAACTAACTGAAGAGCAGAGTCAAAACTTCCAGTTCAGTTAATATTCCTGCCACAGTTAAAATCAATTTAAATACTGTATTTAAAAAAAAAAAAGTGCAGATAAAGGTACTTAAATTCTCTTATACGTCCAGTTGAATACAGCAAGTTCTTAGCCGGCCAAAGCTGAGGTTTTTAAGCAGAAAATATTTCACACTGTACCACTTAAATAGGCAAGGACAGGAAATCAAAGAATGTGGCTACCCCCACACCTGTAATTACTAGCAAATAACAAAATTCAGCAAACACTGACTAACTTCCAGTTCAGTTAATGTAACTGAAAAGCAGATTCAAAACTTCCAGTTCAGTTAATATTCCTGCCACAGTTAAAATCAATTTAAATACTGTATTTAAAAAAAAAAAAAAATAGTGCAGATAAAGGTACTTAAATTCTCTTATACGTCCAGTTGAATACAGCAAGTTCTTAGCCGGCCAAAGCTGAGGTTTTTAAGCAGAAAGTATTTCAAACTGTACCACTTAAATAGGCAAGGCAGGAAATCAAAGAATGTGGCTACCCCCACACCTGTAATTACTAGCAATTCCCGATATAGCTGCCCGTATTAGCGCGTGTGTGTGTGGGTGTGCCCATTGCTTAGCTGCAGTTAGCAATCTCGACATGGAAGAGCATAATAAGGATATGTATGCAAATTATGCCAAATAGTAATAGTGTAGTGGTAGAGTGTTCGCACAAAGAAGAGGCATTCATGGTTCGAGTCCCACCACTCCCCTTCCTATTTTATGTTCAAAATGAGTATATGAAATAAGTCCTGACAGATATGATAAAACTTTTACTAAAAAGTATTGAAATGGCCTATGGCCTATGTATCAGTGAACAAAATGTAAAGTTATAAAGGAACCTGACATATAATTGTCCGCAGTTAAGCAGCACTTTACCCAGCACAACTTAGATGCCCATAGCTAAATTGCACTTTACCCAGCGCAATGTAGTTGCCCATAGCTAAATCGCTCTTTACCCAATGCAATGTAGTTGCCCATAGCTAAATCATGCTTTACCCAGCACAATTTAGTTGCCCATAGCTAAATAGTGCTTTACCCAGTGCAATCGGTTTGCAAGGAGGTGCGTGCCGTGCCAACCAGCGCACCGTCGGGCAACATGGAGCAACGTAAAGCAAAGTTGCTTAAACACAGCCACGCCCCCTAACCTGGCTGGACAGTAGTAAAATAAAAAGCAATGATAAGGTTTGAACCCAGGACACTGTGCACCATAATCAAAGTACTGAACCACTAAGCCACACCAGCTGAGGGTAAACATCCACTGTTAACATATATATAGTAATAAATGTTAGATTAACCATTGCTAAGGAGGTCTGCAGTCAGCTGAGAATATTCAAAAATGGCCAATCACAGAAAAGTGTGGGAAATGAGGCATATTTAAGCTGCATAGGTGGGAATACTCACCATAACTAATTGTAGCTCCCATCTGCAGTTAGAATGTTTGGTGCTGGAGAGGGTACATGCTTTAGAGTGCAACGCTGGGGCATTGAGGTGTCAAGATACATGGTTTGGCTCCTAGTCCATCGGCATGAGACTCGACTCCTGCAGGGCCAGTTCCAAGGAACGGAGTATAAGGCAGAGGCTTGGAACTGGTTAGCTCAAACTCACCAGTGCCACAGGCATCCCACGGACTGGTGAGCAGGTCCATCACCACCATGCAGACCTGAAGAGACGGAAGCAGGACCTTCTGAACCAGTGGATCCAGGAGTCCCATCATATGCATGATGCCCCACTACTAAGTAGGTAGCCATGCAATGCAGTATGTAAGACATGCTAATATAGTCTAAATAATGGATAGGTATGTCTCAATATCCCTTCATTTACTCCACAGCTGCAGGTGTTCGTGCTATGAATCAGCAAGCCTATGCAGATAGGCTGCTAAGGCTGCGCCACCAGGCAGGTTAGTAAATATTCTGCATGTATTGTTACATGATATATGTGAGTGAGCATGACAAAAGTGTTTTATCCCAATAATACAGCAATAAAATGTCATGAATAAATCCTCTGCATGTACTGTTATATAACAAATGTCAGTGTGCCAGAAATAGAGTGTACTAACCCAGCAATCAAGGTAAAATAAGTGTGGAATACTATTTCTGCATGTACTGTCATAACATATAAGTGAGCAGTCCTGAAAAAGACTGTTGTAACCTATCAGGAAAGGTATAATATGTCCTGAATATGTCTTCCATATGCACTGTAATATCAGATAAAGGAGGGAGCCTGTAGAAAAGAGTGCTCAATGTAATTAATAAAGGTATAAAACTTGGAGTGTGTCTGTGTCACTTACTTTGAAATGTTGTTGTACCCTTGCAATAAATAAATAGTACTGTTGGATTAGGTGCTGTCAACCCACAGTTGTGCAGTCTCATAAGAAGTGAATGAAGGAAGTGGCAGTAGCTGTGAAGCATAAAACATTTATTTCCTGAATAAATCCTCTGCATGTACTGTTACATATCATGTCAGATAGCCAGGAATAGAGTGTAGTAACCCATGAATAAATCAAATATATGTCTGGAATACTATCTCTGCATGCACTGTCATAGAAAATAAGTGAGTGAGCCTGAAAAACAGTGTTGTAACCTATCAATAAAGGTATAACATGTCCTGAATAGGTCTACTGTATGCAGTGTAATATCAAATAAAGGAGAGAGCCTGTAGAAAATAGTTTTAATGTAAATAAGAAAGGTATAATACTTGCAGTTTGTATGTGTCAGTTACTCAGAAATGTTGTTGTACCCTTGCATTAAAGAAATATTACTGTTGTATTAAGTGCTGTCAACCCACAGTTGTGCAGTCTCATATAAAGTGGATGAAGGAAGTGCCAGTAGCTGTGAAGCATGTAACAGTCCTCAACAGTTGTTAAATGGCTGACATGCATAGGTAAATCTGGCACACGTGTAGCCTGTCTAGGTGTTCCCCAGAAATGTTAGTGTGCTACCTGAAAAGTAGGTTTGTGTAGAAAATCAAGTGAAAATGTCACGTGAACACATCCAGATGTGCAGATACATAAAAATATAAATAAAATACAAGTATGTAGCAGTAACATCTGCATCTTGGACAGTTACTATGTCAGATATAGGTCAGGTATATAATGAAGTAGCCAAACCCATAACGCAATCAAATGCATGTTGCCTAGTGTAATAATACATGTAGGGGATATACACCTGCAGTCAATAGGAATGTAGTGTACAGTTAAAGTACTAATAAGATGCTAATGGAGGTTTCTTTTTACACCTTACTCCATGTGCATAAACAATGCAATTCCACACCTCAATGAGTATGTCTAATCTCATAACATTTGTTGGGCTATATGTCCTATTGTTATATAACATCTGCATTTACTTTGATGCATGTCCCCTGTTAAAACACCACAATCTTGGTGGCCTGTTGCCACCAATCATCCTTGCATGCTGTTGTAATGTCCACTGTTGTTCAATATATGCATGTGTTATGCTTGCTGTTCAACTGTTGTAACCCTGGTGTGTTGGGTTAATGGGAATATTACTGCATGCTGTTACAACTAACTTGGAATGCTGTTGTCTATGTTGTAATTAAACACACCTAATCACAGAACATATGGGAAGGCCGGTCCCAGTGGACCCACCTGTCCCTCCTCAGCTGGCAGTTGCACCTGGCACCAGCAGGTCTGGTGCCCAGCCCGGGCTACCCTCCTCCGTTGGTCCTATGTTACCTTCAGGTGGAAGCGATGCAAGGGATGGGGCTCGCCCCCCCCTGCAAGCGTGGGTGGAGAAGGGCCTCCTGTCACCCTCCAAAGAGTCTGGGTTGTGGTGCATAGGGAGATCCAGCGTTTAGTCGCTGATCCCCTACGCCAGCTCGAGGCGAGAGTGGTGCGACTCGCGGGTGAGCTTGCCCCTCCTATGCAGCCCCCAGCACAGTGACCCTCGGGTCTGTGAAGGTTCAGTGGTGACTGCCCATGGGTGGGGATCTCAGTCCCACTGTTATCATCTGTGGGCTCATGGGCTTGCGATTTCAAAACCTCCATCCCCGTCAATTGTGTTCACCCACCCCATGTGTCATACTCCACCCCTGTTTGCATCTTGTTTGTCTTGCCTGTTTACCTACCCAACCTACCTCCCCAAATATACTTACTTCCTCTACCTCACTTTCACTCTCCCCTGAAAAAAAAAAGGGCAATCTGTACCTGCAAAAAAATTATGCCCCATACATAGCTGCCCATTTTGCACACATGTCCGCTGGACATGTAAATTGATAATTATAATTGGCAGTACAACATACTTTGTTGTCCTCACCCCTCACTCATGGGTGGAAGGTTTCAAATTTCACTTGCTACATATGCACATCTGTTGCTGGTAAAGAAATGGGCAGCTATGGACCTTCCCTACACCAGTCCTGCACATCCTGAGCTTGTGTACCTACTGTCTTTCCCTCTTTGTGACCCCTTTTTCACCACTTTCCTATCTCCCCATTTTTTTTTCTTTCAAAGAAATTAGCATGGAGGTTAGTGGGAGTAAGCACTTTTAAGCAGTAGTAAGCGGGTTTAAGCGAGTGTGCGTGCATGTGCGCTTAGTTAAGCATCACTAAGCATCGCGCAAACCCGCACAAACCCACTTACAACTGCTTAAAAGTGCCTTAGTCTCTCTATGTCAGGGCCCTTGTTCTGCTCAGCAGCAAAATAAAATACCTATGTCAGTCTTGAACCCCAGACCTTGGACACTTTTGACTGCATGAAGTACCACTAAGCCACAACAGATATACAATAAGTTAGTGCTGCAAAAAATATATCATGCATTACAATGAGTGAATGTAAAGGAAAAATAGGAAGGCCATAACATAAAGCTTGTTCTGTGGATCTTTACCAGCAATTGTTGTGGAATTGCATTACATGAGTGTGATGTGAGAAGCAGCCAATGAAGCAGAAAATAATGTTACAGAGGCACATTACAACCCCCACACAGTATCATAGCAGGGAAAACACTGGCATATCTGAGTAGGGCAGAGGCCATACCTCCTAACTCTGTCAACTTTCCAGGGATGTCCCTGATTGTGAAACATAGTTTAGCTGTGTCCCTCAGAATCCCTCAGAAAAGTACTGATGTCAGTCAGAAAGGTGGGCTACTACACAATGAATACTGACAATAATAACAGTAGACACTGCTTGTATATCATAAAAAGAGTACTAATCCATATGCACTGCTTCACTGAAGTCTACACCTACTGTCCCTATTATGTGTAAGGTGTACCTCACTTTCAACTACCTATCCCTGACTCCATGTAAAGATGTATCTGAGTCTTCCATAGGCCTGGCAGAGGCACAAACACACAGGCATATATGCTATACTGCTGTTACACACTCTGCAAATAGCTTTGTTAGGACCTCCCCAAGCATACCCTTATGTAGGAGTATAACACAGAAATACCAATGGATGTAGCCATGTACTGGTAGCAACTGACTGTAACAATACCATTGTACCAGTGCTGAAAACACCTGTGAGTTGCACAGACAAAGAATGCCAGTGTAACCTCTGGCTACCATCTGGGTAGGTTCAGAGTTGGGAACTATGCAGACAGACAACCTGCCCTGATAAACTCACAGGTAAAAACCAATCCTACAAGTCCAGTAATATAATATTCACACATTAATGCATAATGCTCTCTGTATGTAAGCACCCCCACCACAATTAAAAGATATTTGTGCGTTTAGGGTCTACCAAGTGTGTAGGTAGGCATACTCAGTATAGGAATTGTCCAGTTGTCCTGCAAACCCTATGCTAATGTCAACACTAAAAAACACAAACCCTGCAGAAGTCAGTACATTAATATTCCCAGTATAACAGTTCACGAACAGTTCATGTGTCAAGAGAATATAACTACATTTGTATGGCAGTTAATTATATGAGTAGAAAATAAACTACATAGTCACATAAATGTTGTGTACTCATTTGTAGTGGTGAGTAAAACTCTACACTGATAGCTCAGTACTGGAAGTGGCAACAGTCAGGTCTGAGTACAACATGTACATCACTGTCTACACCTCTAGCTTCATTTATAATACGTATACCAACCTTCTGACTTACACAACAGTGTCCACAGCAAACAAGCATGGACCCCACTCTGGAAATCTGAAAGGGCTATGCCTACATATCTTAGCAATTTATAGCATTGGGTTGCTATGACAGTGAGTACTGCAATTACCACTCAGCAGGCTGTATGCATTTACCAAATGCTGGGCAACAATTGGTGCAGAGGGCATCACATGCACATGTGCAGATACCTATAAAAGCAGATAGTACTTGCTATCCCCAGACAGGGAACAGCTCCAAGCATGTAAGAAAAAAAAAAAAAAAAAAAAAAAAGCAAACAACAGTACGTTTCTGTACTTAATAAAAACAAAAACATCAAAGCATACACAGACAGACCTGAAAGGGACATACAGGTATGTAACAGTTTGTACTTACCGGCAAGTAGTAGATGTTTATGATTAGTACTGTAGATCCTCTGAAACATGCATATGTGGCAGCAATAGGTATGTATGCACTGATGCCATGCATAAGTGTTGCCATGGAGAAATTGTTGTGTAGCTGTGTGCAGTGGGACATAAGTGTGACATTTGTAGCTCAGCAATACATGTCAAACATCTGAACATGTTATCTATGGTCTGTACAGTACTGTGTTTAATGGCAGTTTGGGGGAGTACTGCAAACACCTATATAAACTTGGATGTCACAGAGTAAGACATGCACGATAGTCACATAATGTGTAGCTTGACATTGGCAACTGCTGTAGCAGGCTAGTATAGTAATATATCATTTGCCATATGTATACCCTTGTACTATTACTGTATGCACACATGTGACAGCTGCCCATGTTGTAGCAAGGCCCAACATGTCATCCGTGAGGTGTACGGACTTACAACAGTGTGGACCTTGTGTCTGTATGGCACACACATATGGCGAGATACATGTGTGGCTGATTTATAAGCATCTGAACATGTGCATAGAGCAAGGGACACACTGCAACTGTTTGTGAAGGGCGGACGTTTATATGTTAGTGCAGGTTGTTATGTGCATATTTATATGGAGGTTGTAGTGTGTGTCAAACAAGACAGCATAGAGTGCTGGCATATGACATGTGTTGTTCAAACGCCGTGGGTATGATTTGTTAGGTATATAGTCTTCCAGATAGGGGGTCCTGCTAAACATATATGGGCTGAGAACACCTTCCATGCATTCTGCACAAGACTGTGCAATATCATTACATAACTGTATCCCCCTCAACCTTTGCATAATTGATATTCCCACCATGAAAGGTGGACTGTATATGTGCCGATATGCATATTTATGTGTACACCAGTGGATGTTCATATCTACGCTCCAGCTGAATGTTGTACATGTATTGCCATCCCTGTTGTTAAAAGCCCTGTACCCATGAACTACCACATAGGAGGTGGTCTACTCAACACCGAAGGTGTGATAAGAGACTACGGGACACAGGTGGACAGTAGTGTCCTTAATGATGATCACTGTGCTACACTAGTCATGTAAACCTAGTACAGTCCACATGTCGTCATTAAATGTGTGTCATCCATGGAAACAGAGGTCAGTGTTCCACTCCACTCATCAGTTATAACACCCATCATAGAGTACAATGTCCCTGTTGGTATGTACCTCAGAAGACATCCACAGCAACAGTAGATGCCAGACGCATACCTCTCAAAGAGTATTACCGGACTCAAACAGATGCCCTATGCTGACTGTCTTACAAAACCACAGCTACACTGTGTCGCATAGCGCCTACCCAGAGGCTACCCCTGCCTAACATACAAAGCTATGGCAAACCCACAGGTGTTGGACGTGCTCCATGTAAACAGTTGGAATACCAGACAAGATACACACTCTACTGATCTAAACCTTGTAATGTAAAAAGCAGAACATGCTCGACTGGCACATTATCATCACAGACACATACCATTATGTGGAACCAACTACCTATCAACAGCAAATGAAGGTCCTCATTATCAGTTGCCATGAATAACCATGATGATTGGATGTGAGATAAAAAACACAACCCGGTAATCACCCCTGTGGCTCTGCATGACAGGGGCACATGAACCTACATTACATGGGTGTTGTAGTGCAGGGTACCTTATGTCTAAACTTCCATAGGCCCTATGGATAACAGCCTATCAGCTACCTAGGACACGATACACACACGCATGTACCTGTTGCATCACATGCTATGTGAGGTTGACTGTATGTGATGGAGAATGTGTATGCGAATGTGTCAATGATGTGTATATGTGTGATAGCTTAGTGGGAATCTGTGTATACCATGGTATGTAGTGTTGTAGCTCTAATCCCATCAAAAAGTCCGTATGCTATTGCCAGGCAGGAAAAGCAGTATGGCATACGTTGTGACGTAATCCCATGGTGTCGACTGGAGTGTGCCATTGTAGGCTAAAGCATTACATGTATGCTTATTGATTGTTAACACTAGTGAATACAAGTCATGTATGGACTGTAGTACTACCTGAAGCTGTATGCCTCAACTGCACAGTATGGTTTATATCCACATGGCTTGGTAACACACTTTTTGTCTGTTACCTGTAGTCCTCACACATTACATACCTCAGACATGAGGTAATGTAGGTGCTGACACACAGTAATGTATGGTACACAGGTAAATGTAATCAGGGTTGCCATACCTTTGTGTCTTGTAGGTATGTCTAATGTGTGTGTGGGTATGCCTGTAACATGGCCTTGGTGGTATGTGTGTCACAGGATATAAGTGCGTATCTAGCAACATGTATAGTGTAGTACAGCAGTATGCCACCTATAGTGATGAATGTGCACATATGTTAGTGAGGGATTTGCTATCAACAAGGACTGTGGTGTACTGGTAGTACTGTAACCATACTGTACATTGATTTCAATGGATGACAAATGTCTGTATGCATTAGCTTCATATGCACCTCCTGTGGCTAGGTGATGCATTGTGTCACATACAGTGTGCCATGCACTGTTGTATAGTCTTACATACTGGTTTCACTTTGTGGCTGTGCAGAACATGGTTTGGTATATAGTATGTGCCAGGCACTGTCAGACAGTTGTGGGCTTAGCAGTCATATGTGGTATTAAAAGTGTGTATCTACTGACAGCCAATAGGTTGCTATATATGGCATTTCATTGATGTCTGTACATTAGAATGTTGAGTGTGCCACATGACTTGCTCACAATTACTGTTTAATTGTCTTCCAGGATTATATCACACAACAGGAAGCCAGCCTATTCCCCTGAGGAGGAGGACGTTATCTCAGATGCACTCATCCAACATTATAACCTTCTGTTCTCAAGAACCTGCTAGGATCAGCATGGTTACACTGCACTGTGGCAGGATGTTGTCCGTCGGGTGAATGATGTAGGATTGCATAACCGGACTTATGAGCAGGTACGCCATCACTGCAGTGATTTAATCAGACATGTCCGGCAGCATGCCTCCGATGTCCACAGGCAACAGATTGCCACAGGTGGTGGTGCTGCTACACATCCCCCCCTCACCAGAGTGGAAGAGCTGCTCCTCAGCGTGGTGGCTCCTGGCCAACCAGTACAACACACCTGTGTCATCATGGAGGCCATAGCCACCCAGCACAGTGATAACGAGTGTGCAGGTAACATGGCATATTTGTAGACCACTGTTATCCCAAGTGTTATACATTAATCAGATGTGTACTGTGTATGCAGAATATGTGGAGCCTGGTGTCATGCAATACTGATAATTCGGGACATTATCTGTATGCCTGTGACTGTCACCTCATGTACTACTGTATAATTGCAGACTCACAGCAGCAATGCCATAGTTGTTGACACTGACATACTGTCTCATATCCTTGCAGGTCCCTCTGATGTGATAGCAAGACAGCAGACCCATGCTGGTAAGTGGGCTACAGTTAATATAGCATATAACATGTGCATGTCATAGGAGAGTTGTAGGCCATATACACATGTTAAACACCTACACATAATGCATGCTCTGCATGTTCTCTGTGTGATTATGCACTTCCCAGTGACATGAGTAGCTGACTCATACACATGCAACACACAGAGCATCAAATACAAGTAGGGTACACTGTAGAGGCCATTGTATAGGCAGAGTCAATACACATGCACACAACATACACCACTTTGTCATATGCAGTATGTGTTAATATGATACACATGACGTATGTAGACACCTGCTGTAAGGTCATACTCCAGTATCCCATATGTCATCAACACAGCCCACATACTATACCTGGGGGTAGAGGCCTATCATGGGGCGGTGTGACACGCATCAACACACAACACAGTCATGTTAGGCAATGCTCCCTATTGAACACCTGACATGCCCATGTAACAACTGTCTGTGAACTGTTAAATGTAGCCTAAGTGGTGCAGGTCAGGTACAGCAAGATAGTTGCCAGTGTGACATGCATCAGTGGCCTTGAGTGACCACATAATGCTGCCTGATGATGGCTCATGGTACTACACTACATCCAGTTACAGTACCTGCAGTACTACACATAGCATTCATTGTTATATACCTGACAGTTGTGTGCATCCGGCCATGGTTTGTATACCTATGAGTTATGGTGCACAGGACATTGGAAAGTGTTTCAGACTTGCAGTGCAATGTTGTGTCCATGTACACATTGTGTACCAGGGTGAGGCCAATCATTGAACAACACACTTGCATCAACGACATGTATACTGTTATCAACAAGGACTCTCTACACTCGCACTGCATGCTGTTGAGCAACACACATCCTGCATGCTGACACATGTGATGGGACTCTTTGGCTTGTGATACTGTACTCCACCATTAACCACTAATGAATATGTTCCATATTGCTGTTGGTGTGTGTGTGTGTGTGTGTGTGTGTGTGTCAACTTGAATGAGTAATGTATTAGTGTGCATGTGTGCATGTGTGCATGTGTTCATGTGTGCATGTGTGCATGTGTTCATGTGTGAATGTGTTCATGCGTGCATGTGTTCATGTGTGCACGTGTTCATGTGTTCATGTGTGCATGTGTGCATGTGTGCATGTGTTCATGTATGCATGTTTTCATGTGTTCATGTGTGTATGTGTTCATGTGTTCATCTGTTCATGTATTCATGTGTGCATGTGTGCGAACATCCTGTACAGATGGTAGAGTGTGCTTCCTGTCTCCCTCTCACAGGTGCTGAAGTATTGTTGGATGGGTGCAGCCATGAACCTGAGGTCACTGCCACAAATAGTGACCATGATAATACATGTGTAGTGGCACAGACATGTTTGACAGGGTCTGTCGGTGGTCCACCAATCAACAGTACACAGCTTTCCACCCCATCTATGCGCACATACGTACTGCCATTACATCCCTCAACACCAATGGCCTTAGGTAAGGAACAGCTTATGGTAGGCATTGACCAGGAAAGTGTGGTATCTATGGCACATGCAACCCCACACAGCAGCCATGCCCAGACACCCAGAATGGTACCACATAGGCATATGTCCAGGGGTTCTCGTGGATGCACCGCTGGTCATAATGCCCCTGGCAGGCGTGCCCACACAGGTCTCACAACCTCAGGTATGTTCTGGGCTGTGATGCAAGCACAGGCACGTATGGAATGGTACACCAGGCAGGGACTAAGGGCGCAGATGGCTCATAACACCGAGATCAATGACAGTATCCGTGACCTTGCCGGTGCCATCCGCAATTACACCGATGTCATTGATAGACGTTGGGGGGAGACACTAGATGTCCTCCGCAATGTTATGTCCATGTGCCAGGACAGTGCAGGACAGCTGGGCCGTCAACGTGGATGTATGCCAGCAACATCATCAGCTGGCAGTTGTCATGGATGACACCCAAGTGCCAGCCGCTCCCATAGTGCCAGTACAAGCCCCAGCAATGTTGTGGCTGGGCTGTCGGTAGACCGTCCGAGATGACCACGTGCACGTGGCTCTGGCCATTCCCAGCAGGGACATGGCGCCCAGTCAACATTCCTCTGCCTCTGACGATAGTACTCAGTCTGGCTTAGTACCCGATACTGTCCATGTCACCCCTGCCAGGCACAGGTACTGTGTCCGTGGCCGGAGACAGTGATCTGTACAGCCTGGCAGGTACAGTCTGTGGCTGTCCCACAATCTCCAATATTTGGCAGCCACATGGGGGTACTGTGTGCATGCAGACACACACACACATATTACCAACACGTAGGGCTAACACATACACACACACACATCACATCAACACTGACCCATACTGTACTGTTGTCCCTCACACACACACACACACACACACACACACACACACACACACACACACACACACACACACACACAAACATACATACATGTTGACTGGATGGGTCATTGTCGGGCTCTGGAAAAACAATCACACACCCTGTGCATATGATGAAACTGTGACACCTCCTGTAATCTGTGACATTGATGCAGGAACAGGATAACATGGTGCTGATGCACAGGGTGAACTACTAGCAGTGTAGCAATGTTAGCATGTTGTGAACAGTA
Organism: Protopterus annectens; assembly: GCF_019279795.1. NCBI lineage: Eukaryota > Metazoa > Chordata > Ceratodontiformes > Protopteridae > Protopterus > Protopterus annectens. The sequence goes on from NC_056735.1 coordinate 910,350,681, forward strand.
AAGTGTAATGATATCCTTGTAGGTGTATCTGAGCAGGCATGATGCATCACAACACTGATTATCAATTTAGTATTGTTTACACCAGTGTTAATTCCAAACATGAATTGTCCACACATGGGCCAGTTGGCTGATGTGTGTGGTACTGGCAGCATGTGTCGGTGAGTGGATGTTACATGTGTGATGTGTGCAGTACAGATTTCAAGGTGTATATTTGTGAACATGGTGGAGGTGCACTGTTTGCATGTATGTGCATGGTGGGCACATGGGAGAGGTAACATGCCCTGTATTACACAGTGTTAATACTTCATATTTCCTATTGGTGTCCAATATGCATGTCACTACACATATGTCACAACTTGGGTACACATGTGTGTATGACATGATATGACACTATGCTGTGGGTGATACTGTTGATATCGGTCATTGGTTAGCATTCTGGTAGTGTACATAACCTCAACAGCCTGATTTTAACCAATCGTTAGATGATGTCTTGACAACTGACACACAGCTGTAGGATACACAGTAGCATTAGAATCTTTCCGGTATTGTACTACACCAGTTACCAGTGGTAATGACCACCACACATTCCCGTGACCACTCCTGTTTGGCATGTGTCCACCCTAGGTACAAGCAGACACACTAAGGATATGTACGCCCACATCTGGTGATGCATACAGTGGCCTACAATGCATTCCCCGGATTAGAAACTTATCCTCCACAAGGGTATCATACAGACAGATACCTGTTGACAAACACATGTTGTGAGGCTATGAGCCAACAATAGCATAGTCATCCACATTTACTACATATAGTATCCTGATAGTACCACATTGGTAGTAGCACACAACATGTAGCAGGGGTACCAATGTGTACAAACAGCCACATGTGATTTCATCTTTCCTTTGATATCCACATTCCCAAAGGTATGCTGATGTCTCTCAGTGTATCACATAAGCAATAAGGGGTCTGTATGCATATCCACAGAGGTGTATACCTACAATGAATGGCCATTATTGACAGACTATGTTGTGTTTGAACATGTCTGTAATATGCCATAGGCATACACCCACACTCACACTATTCTATAGCAACTGTCATGTGTGTGTGACACAGATGACCTAGGGCACATCACACTACAGTGTCTGGACTTGTCACATACATACATATATGAGCTACGGTCCAAGAATCAGCAGCAGCAACTGTCAATGGTAACAGATGTAGTCATGTTGACAGCAGGCTTCACACCTATGAAGTGAATGAGGTCACATGTACATATATGTCTTGGCCACACAGTTACCAATTTAGGTCACATGTACATACATGTATTTGCCACACAGATACCTGAAGTGTGCAATGCACATACTGTTGTTTTACTGATATGTCATACAGTAGTAAAAGCAAAACCCACAACACATTACTCAACAGTGTCACACACACACACTCAGCAATTGCAGGATTCAAACCCCTACCTACCTATGTTATGATACTAGACAGATATGCATTACCATGACGCGACAAATGCTTTACTGGGAGTTTTCATTTCCACTGCTGTATTTGTGGGATACTGACATCATCAAACCGGCCAAAGGGGAATTCACCTCTTTCAATGTGTTTTCACAGTCTGCAAAAAGGCCACTCTTCTCATAGGATTAGACACACACACACAAATTGCAGGATTCAAACCCCTTCCTAACTATGTAATGACACTGAGGAGATATGCATTAACATGATGCACTATATGCTTTACTGGGAGTATTCATTTCCAAAGCTGTATTTGTGGGATACTGACATTATCACACTTGGCAATCAGGAATTCACCTCTTCTAATGTGTTTTCACAGTCTCCAAAAAGGCCACGCTTCTCAAAGGCAATCTCATACACTCACATTCACACACAGCATTTGCAAGATTCAAATCCCTACCTATGTTATGACACTAGGGAGATACGCATTAACACGACACGCTACATGCTTTATTGGGAGTATTCATTTCCACTGCTGTATTTGTGTGATACTGACATCATCAGACTTGGCAAAGAGGAACTCACCTCTTCTAATGTGTTTTTGCAGTCTCCAAAAAGGCCACTCCTCTTCAAGGAAACCTCACACAGACACATTTACAGGATTCAAACCTCTACCTAATTATGTTACGGCACTAGGGAGATATGCATTAACATGACCCGCTATATGCTTTACTGGGAGCATTCATTTCCAAAGCTGTATTTGTGGGATACTAACATCATCACACTTGGCAAACAGGAATTCACCTCTTCTAGTGTGTTTTCACAGTCTCCAAAACAGCCACTCCTCTCAAAGGGAATCTCATACACAAGCATTCACACTCAGCATTTACAAGATTCAAATCCCTACCTAACTATGTTATGACACTAGGGAAGATACGTATTAACATGACACGCTACACGCTTTATTGGGAGTATTCATTTCCACTGCTGTATTTGTGGGATACTGACATCATCAGACTTGGCAAAGGGGTATTCACCTCTTCTAATGTGTTTTCACAGTCCCCAAAAAGGCCACTTCTCTCAAACGGAATCTCACACAGATGCACACTCACCATTTGCAGGATTTAAACCCCTACTTAACTATGTTATGACACTAGGGTGATATGCATTAACAGGACGTGCTATATGCTTTACTGGGAGTATTCATTTCCACTGCTGTATTTGTGGGATACTGACATCATCAGATTAGGCAAAGAGGTATTCACCTCTTCTAATGTGTTTTCATAGTCTCCAAAACGGCCACTCCTCTCAAAGGGAATTTCACACACACACTCAGCATTTGCAGGATTCAAACCACTACCTAACTATGTTATGATATTAGCAAGATAAACATTAACATAACACGCTATATGCTTTTTTGGGTATTTTCATTTCCACTGCTGTATTTGTGGGATACTGACATCATCAGACTTAGCAAAGATGAGTTCACGTCTTTTAATGTGTTGTCAATGTCTACAAAAAGGCCACTACTCCCAAAGGGAATCACACACACAACATTTGGTGGATTCAAACCCCTACCTAATTATGCTATGACACTAGGGAGATACGCATTAACACGAAGCGCTACATGCTTTACTGGGAGTGTTCATTTCCACTGCTGTATTTGTGGGATACTGACATCATCAGACTTGGCAAAGAGGTATTCACCTCTTCTAACGTGTTTTTGCATTCTCCAAAAAGGCCACTCCTCTCAAAGGGAATTATATACACACACATTCAGCATTTGCAGGATTCAAACCCCTACCTAACCATGTTATGATACTAGAAAGATATTTATTAACACGACATGCTATATATTTGATTGGGGGTTTTTATATCCACTGCTGTATTTGTGGGATATTGATATCATCAGACTTGGCAAAGAGGAGTTCACCTCTTTTAATGTGTTGTTAATGTCTACAAAAAGGCCACTACTCCCAAAGGGAATCACACACGCACATACACACCCACACATGCACTTGCAGGATTCAAACCCCTACTTAACTATGCTATGACACTAGGGAGATATGCATTACCACGATGGCCTATATGCTTTACTGGGAGTATTTATTTCCACTGCTGTATTTGTGGGATACTGACATCATCAGACTTGGCAAAGAGGTATTCACCTCTTCTAATGTGTTTTCACAGTCTCCAAAAAGGCCACTCCTCTCAAAGGGCATTTCACACACACACACACACACACACACATTCACACTCAACATTTGCAGGATTCAAAACCCTATTTAACTATGTTATGATACTAGAGAGATATGCATTAACACAACGTGCTATATGCTTTATTGTGTGTTTTCATTTCCACTGCTGTATTTGCGGGATACTGACATCATCAGACTTGGCAAAGAGGAGTTCACCTCTTTTAATATGTTGTCAATGTCTACTAAAAGGCCACTACTCCCAAAGGGAATCACACACACTCATACACCCCCACAGCAATTGCAGGATTCAGACCCCTACCTAACTATGTTATGATACTAGAGAGATACGCATTAACACGACACGCTATATGCTCTACTGGGTGTTTTCATTTCCACTGCTGTATTTGTGGGATACTGACATCATCAGACTTGGCAAAGAGGAGTTCACCTCTTTTAATGTGTTGTCAATGTCTACAAAAAGGCCACTACTCCCAAAGGGAATCACACCCCCCCCCCGCACACACAGAGCAATCGCAGGATTCAGACCTCTACCTAACTATGTTAAGATACTAGAGAGATACGCATTAACATGACACGCTATACATTTTACTGTGTGGTTTCTATTCTTCTGCTATATTTGTAGGATGCTGACATCATCAGACTGGACATGGTAATGTGTGTGCACTTAGTTTTAGGCAATCCCAGGAATTAACCTTGTGGGTCAGCAGGTGTGAACTGCTTGAACAGGAATCCACAATTCATAGCTTGTGTGATCTATCTGTGGACAAATTGCCATTCCTTCATATGACAATACATATTTATGCACAGATTGTTGGTTTTGTGGATACAACATGTGTCTGTGATGTTGATAAAGGGCTATTCAAAGTCTATGTGGGACATGTGTTGCTCCTTTCAGTGATGTATTTCCTGCATGGCTGCCTTGAAAACAATCTGGCAGGTTTGGGGAACATGATCTGCTCATTAACATACCACAGTTGTTTGGGTTGTGTGTTTGCCGGATTACAATAGCTCTGTTTCTGACTGCAATCAGGATGGACTCCATGGCCTAGCAGTTGAGACTTCATAGGCTTATAGGACTATAGTTTCCATGGTCTGTTGTGCACCAACACTTGTGGGGTGTGCCATATGTTGCTGTAACACATTCAACAGTGTAAGATCCTGTAGAGAGGGTGAGGCTCAAAAAACAGTTCAGGTGCAGGGTCTGTTTGTTCTGTTGTTCACTTGACACATATGGGGAAACAATGCTATCCATGTGATGGCATTCATTCAGCTTTGGGAGGAGCAGTTTACACATTCTACATGTGATATCTCCTGGTATGTTGATAGGGCCTTTTGTCACTGGAAGGTGGGTATGTATGTATGGGCCTGTCTGACAGGATGTTGACATTGTCAGTCAGGTACAGTTGACCCTGACTCACGACATATATGACTGTACATTGCTATTTCTGACATAGCTGAAGGAGGTGTAATAGTTCTGTCTGTACTCCTTCGCAGATAATCTTTCCAAAGCAATGACAAACCTGACCACTAAACCCCTGTTATACTCATTTACACACTTAACACACTACTGATCCTTTGTGATCAGTCAACAGAGTATGTCATCATAATATCCTGGCATGTCCAAAGGTCGGTTTCGTGTGTACTCTCCAGACCAGCTGGTGCATATTGGAATTTTGACGCATTGTTACAACTGCCTTATGTACACAGAGAACCCTGTCCTCCTATGAACAAACTCAGATATATGTGAGAGATGCAACTGTATAGACAAACAGGAGGCTGAGCTCTCTCAACCCGTGACTGGTACAGTCTATCAGGTGGTGAAGGTTACCACACACACCACATATCCAGTCTCACATGGACCTATGATGACAGCAAACCAAATACATTACCACACAAACACATACTCAGAGCCTCTCAATGTACTCTGCCTAAGCAGCAGAGACCTCCAAAGCAGACACCCAAACAACTGCTAACCCACAACTATACACACATGTCACATAGTTCACAAAGTCAGCGTCGCACACAGTCACTGCCCTTAGGCCTACACAACACACCTAATACACTTGTAATAGGTGACTGTAATTGTCGGTCACACTGACATCCCACTCATCAGGCTGAAGAAGTAGAAGGTCACTTTGTGCTGTCTGTTGGGTGCCAGGATCTGCCACATGACTCATGCACTCAGGTCAGTCCAAAGCAAGTACAAATATGGCTCCATCATTGACCATGCTGGTGTGTAAACCCTCAGACATTCCTCCCTGAACTACATGACAAGAGACATTGAGGAGCTCTCTGATCATGTAGCCCAGGCCAGTATGACCCTGACCTTATGTAGCATCTTACCCTCACTGAGAATGATGTCACAGTATACAGACAAACTGATCACTTTTAACAGTTGGCTAACATATTGGTGTCATTCACAGGGGATCCAGTGTCTGTCAGCCTGGGATTACATGCTCGACATGCCTCATAGATTCGCTATGGACACCATGCACCTGTCACCCCTAGGCTTTCACAGACTGACTAAGGCTCTTGCCACACCCATAGTGGCTGTTTGAAGCGAGGCTCAGAAGACAATACCACCTCCATAGACGTTACAGGGTAAAGGAAACAGAGAGTAATGCTGCTCAACAACAGATGTCTAACCCTCAGAATGCATGCACTCAGGACTCACCTCAGTATGGAGACTGTCGATATATGTGCAGTAACAGACACCTGGTTCAGGCTCCCAAAAGCACACCAGCACTACCAGGTTTTACTTCATACCATGCTTTTCGTACACAATATTCAGACCGACCAACAACAATATGAGGAGAATCCATAAACATCAAACATACACACACTTCCGGGTTGGTAGCACTGCACAAAGCATCAGAAAACATACATGTGCAACTAACAGTGGGCCAAACTGCATTTCAGTTTGTAGACTGCTACAGACCACACTCCCAATCTTGGGAACAACACTCGGTATTCCTGGGAACACTGGGGAATGTGAAGGTCTCTCCAAACACCATTATATTGTGTGACTTCAAATACACAAACATTGACACTGAATACTACTCAAGCACCAACACCCTCGCACAACAGTTGGTAGGATTTATAGACTCAAATTCTATGGCAGAACTGGTCACCACAACCACAGGGGGGTAAAACATGTGGGACATGATCATCACCAACATGGGGACTCTATGTTCCACACCAGAGGTATACCCCTCATTGTTGAGGTCAGACCATGCATTTATCTCACTGGACATACATATCCCATCCACACACACATCCTATGTGATCTCAGTGAAGTACTTCTCATAAGCAAACGTCACACTTCTAAAAACCAAGGTGGTATCTGTCAAAGACCCTGGGACAGTGTTAATTACGGCTCAGACCACTTAATCCTTTACAAACCCATTTTATGGACAACTACTGGAATGCATTGATCGTGCTATCCCAGATAACTACAAGACTCACTCCTCCAAAGGCGGGGGACATATCTGGTGGACCACCACCATTAATAAGCTATACAACAACAGGAGGAGGCTACTACATGATAGAGTACAATCACAAAAAGGAAGGCATCTCTGATCAGTACTATGGAATAGCTACGATCACTTGTTGAGTCATCTAAGGGCCACTTCTAACGGACACTTGCAACAGACACTATGGACAATCACAAGGCCTTCTTTAGTTATGTCAGGGACCTGGGTGGGAACTCACAGATATGCTGTGAGTTACTGCATAATGACAAAACATACAGTGAACCCACTGACATTGCAAACATCCTGGCAAACAGGTTCAGTGGAAATGTTTCCCCCCATCCCCCCCTAAGGTGCAAATGTCCATCCCAATAGGGTGTAACCTCCCTGACATCATAGATGAACAGGTGAGTGCTGCCCTCTCCATAGCAGACAATACAGCATCAATGGGACCAGACGGTGTCCCGGCCTGTGGCTTACACGACAGTCATGATGAACTTAACACTCACATTATGTCACTGTTCAATATCAGAGTTACTACAGGATATGTACCCAAGAAATGGGGTACAGCAACAGTGTTCCTGCTCCACAGAGGTGGTGCCACAAGGTACCCTAGACAATATTGCACTATAAGCCTAACTATCCTGGTCTGCTAAGATATGGAGCGTATCGTCATGGAACACATACACATAGACATTGTGAACCTACAGACACTGGATCCTACACAATTTTGCTTTGTTGTGGGCAGATCTTGCCTCTTGAACCTCTTTGATGTCTTTAAACAGTTAACAGGTCCATAGACGTACAGTGGGTTGTCCAACACAGCCTACCTTGAGCTCGCACAACAATTCAACACAATACCCCACTCGGCCATTATACATAAGCTCACTGGCTTCAGTATCTACACATATGTCACAAGATGGATTGCTAACTGTATCATGGATAGCACTTACATGCTCAGTATTGCAGGTGCCATGTCTGACTAAACACCAGTTACATGTGGCATCCCACAGGGCTCAGTCCTTGGACCTCTCTTGTTCGGTATATATTTCTCAGACATACAGGCTAACACAGGAGGAATATGGCTGACCATGTTCACAGAAGACTGCAAACTGTGTGCCATAATTGACTCCACAGCTGGCAGAAGCATCCTCAAAAAGGGTCTCACAGAGATGGATAAGTGGTGCCAGAGCCATGGCCTACAGCTACCTTCCATTAGATGCATAGTCATCACATTTGGTAATAACAACGTGCCCACACATTAACACATAGGTGATGATACATCACGTACAGTGTGTGTGATTTGGTGACATGAATAGTTAGTACTCTCGCCTTTGACAATCACGTTGTCAATGTTGTTGGACACACCTTCTATATAGCCCACCTTATCCCATAGGGTTTTACATCTAGATCAAGTGGGGTCATTGTGCCTCTATACTCATCAGGCCCATGCTTGGATACAATGCCCCATTTCGGATGTACCTTACCCAACACCTGCAGCAACTGTAATGTCCACAAATGTACCTAGCCAAGTGGATCTAGCGACTCACACAGATGGTATGTGCAGTTTGGCTATGGCGACCCCAGCTCTCCTCAGTCACTTACTGACTACTCGGATGCGATCTGTGCCTGTTGTTTAAAGCCATGTCCGCCATGTCCATCACAGCATTAATGGACAGGCTCCACCTCAGGATATCAAAGTCCCTTACAGCTACACGTGCCAGGGAAAGGAACGTCAGCACTGATATTAATAGGACATGCTGGAGGGGCAGATTCCCATCACAGAGACTACATTCACTCTGGAATGAGATCCCAGTCCCACATACGCAGAGACCCCCACCGACCACCTACAGGTGACATCTTGACAAGTGGATGGGTGACCGTATGTTTAGCCCTGGGATATGTTCTGGGTCCCTGCTAGACAGAGGCACAATAAAATGAACATATGTGGGATATCTTGTGTGACTTACTATTCACAGGCACAGTTTACTAATCTAGCAGGGTTGCGAATGCCAAACACACTGTGGCTAGGCTTATACATGCCCTAGGGCAGATAGCTTAGTATCAACCTCTGAACCTATGATAATGTTCGGGATGCACATTGTTCAGTGATGGTACTGATTGCAGGTTTTGTTTCTTCTTTGCTTTCCCACTTTCTATGAACAACCTAAGTATCTGCATGACATATTTGATTATGACAGGGTTTCATTATATTATATATGTGTCTGTTGTCATATAACTGTGTGCACAAGGCGGATTGGTGAATAGTGCGAGGTTCCTGGGTTAACACATGCAACTGACGGATATGTGTGGCCCACTGCTGCACTCAGACATGCCCTAAGTATGTGAGCATGCCCAGTTCGGCCTTTCAGTGTTTTTGTTGCCTGACATCTGTCTCATATATTCAAGTGTGTGAGCATGCCCAGTGTGATCTTGCAGTATGTTGCTGTCTGAGGTCCACTACATTTGTTGATGTGTGTGAACATTACCAATATTAACATTTATACTATATGTGTGTTGAATATCAGGTTCTATTTTTACTGGAGGCCTCACCTTTGTGTCTTAACTCGACAGGGATTATGCTATGCCTGCAAGGTTTCCATGAGATACTTTGCATAGACTTATCAACATTTTTCATGCAAGTTGACCATTGACATACTGTCATGGTTTAGTGGTTCTGTACTATGACTATAGTGCACTGTATCCTGGCTTTGAGGACTGTCACTGCTTCATAATTTCATACATGGCAGAACAGACTGCTTCAGGAGCAGTGAAGCAAATATGACCATGTTTACCTGCTTTTGCTGAACTATGGCCAAATTTCACCAGACTTGCACAACATTGCTCAGTGTTAACCAACATTGCTGAACAGTGCCCAATATTGCTCAACATTGCCTGAAGTTGTGCTACTTAGTGTGCGCAATTTTGTTTACATATACTAAATAGTACAAGCAGTAAAAGAAACTCACCACTGAGCGAAGCAGCCTTAGATAAAAAGAGCTGTATACAAGAGAACAAAAACCAAGGATGCACCAACAGCTATGTAGAAATCCAAAAATTATCAGCAGACAAATCCAAAACGACAACAGCCAACGATATATTCCACTTTTTATTGACAGGAACAGAATAAAATAGTAAGCACTTTCACATCCTATGATGCTTCTTCAGACTTCAATAACATTCAGTGAAAAGCCACTCTTTAAATACAGCTTCTTTGCACAGCTTAATCACATAACAAGCAATTACCTATTCATGTTTAAAGTGCCTGTGCCTAAAGAATTCAGTAGTACTTTAAAAGTTGATCCCTTAACCCAGCATTATATGCATAACAAAGTGCAGTTGAAATGACTTTATAAAAGTGTTGTTTCAGCATTATTCATAAAACACATATAAGCCACCCTTTAGATGCAGCTTCTTTGTACAACATAATCTCATGTCAAGCAGTTGACTAATCAGATTTAAAGTGCCTGTGCCTAGAGAATTCAATGGTGCTTTAAAAGTTAGTCACTCAGTACAATATTATATACATAACATAATGAAAATGTTATTTCAACAAGTGTATTTCATCCTTTGAAGTCTTCTTCTGAAAATTCCACTGAACTTATTGACCAAGTTTATAAAGTTTTGTCTATATAAATTAGCTTATTAAAAATATATAAAAAAATAAAACAGAAAAAACTATGATGTCTAGTAAAAAATATATATGCCATTTTTAAAAAGTCTCACTAAAAAAACATATAAAAAATCAATGTTTTTTAGCAAGCTTATTTTGTCCATATACAAAGCTTCAGTGTTTAAGTGGTTTGGCTGCTAGGAATGGTTTTAGTGAGATCTTCTCATTTAGACCATGTTTATGGGCTTGCAGCCTAAGGATCCACTTGTTTTCTACTTCCTCTGTTCTATTTTTGGGTTCCCCAACCTACTTGTCCTATTCACTTTTTCCAACACCCTAAATCTAAAACAATGCGTTAGACCATTTTCTATTACATGTCGTGCCAGTGCATTGGTGGTATTTTCCTTGTTTATAGCATAGATGTGCTCTCTTATGCGTTCACGTAACGTTCTGTTGGTTTTTCCAACATAGAACGTTTTGCATAACTGACATTGTGCCAAATAGACCACATCTGTGGTTTTGCAATTAGCAAAGCCTTTAAATCTATATGTGTGCCCTGTATAAGGGTGTATGAATGTTGCTTCTTCCGCTATATATTTACATTGATTGCATGCATTGCAGGGAAAAGTACCTTCCTTCGATGTCAAAGTAGGGCCCCTATGCATTTGTTCATAGCATAGAAGCCTATTCAATGATTTCATGTTTCTATAACCTATGCTCGGCTTCTCGCTCACTAAGTTCCTAATTTTGTCATCGGCTTTCAATAATCTCCAATTGTCCTCCAAAATTTGTTTTATATATGTGTTTCTATTGGTGAAAGGAATTACTAACCTATTTTTAGTTTCAGTATTGCTAGTGGTATTCTCATACCTAAAATCATTGTCCCTGTTAAAAAACGGGGTACCTTTACCGGCTCTATGTATATTGCCCGTCTTAATGGCTTTCTGCACCTCAGTTTTTTTGTATCCTCTAGAGACAAAGTTATCTAGCAGTCTATTTTGCTGCTGATGGTAAGTTGTGTCTTGCGTTGTTAGTCTCGATGCTCTAAGGACTTGGTTCTGTACTATGTTGGAATGTATATGTCTGGGATGCATGCTGTTTCGATGTAGAAGGCTATTCTTCCAACAGGACTTCCTATGTAAATCTGTATCAATCCCATTGTTGCCCTTAGTTAACATTACATCCAAAAATTCTATCATCTGATGTGAATATGAACATTCAAAAATCAAGAAATGTGTCGTGCCATTGATATATTCAACAAATTCCATCAGCTGTTGTTCAGTTCCCCCCCATACAATAAAAACATCATCCACAAATCTATTGTAGTGTTTAAGACAATGGACATATATCAAATTCTTTAGTACATATGTTGTTTCCCAAAATGCCAATACCAGATTGGCATAAGAATTGGCACAGGGAGTGCCCATGGCTACTCCCTTTTTCTGTAGATAGTAGCCATCATTGTATAACAGAACATTGTTTTCAAGCACTATATCCAATAGTGTCATCCAACAGATGACATTGTTGTTTGTAATGTGGTTCTCAAGCAAAAACAGCCTAACATATTCTATTCCTATAGTGTTGGGAATGGATGTAAATAGCGATTTTACATCAAGTGTAACAAATAAATCATCCTTTCCAATTGGTGTAGCTCTATTGAGACTTGCTAGATTCTCAAGGAAATGTTGAGTGTCCTTGAGTATGTGGCTGGTGTTGTTAACTATTGGCTTAAATTTTTTATCTAGGTATATAGATAGAGGTTCTGTCAGCCAGCCTTTGCTTGAGACTATCGGTCTCAATGGGGGGTCTGACGGTTGTTTGTGGATCTTTGGTAACCCTCTAAAGGTGGGAACTAGGGGATTTTCTACTATAAAATATTTATACATCTCAATATCAATGACATTACTTAATAGAAAATCATACAGGTGACCATGTACACCCTTGATTATTTTGTTTAATGAACTTCCATCTAGTGGATGATAAGTGTCTCTGTCTGATAGCAGAAACTCTATTTTACTGACATACATCCCTCTATCCATCACAACAATATCTCCCCCCTTGTCCACTTTTCTTATTATTATGTCTTCATTCTTCTGCAGACAAAACACTGCTTCTCTTTCATCCCTAGTCATATTAAAAAAATCAGGTTTCACATCGTTCCTGCTATATAGTTCATATAAGTCACTTTCACAGGCCCGTTCAAATGCCTCAAGCATCGGATGTTGTGGAGGCACAAATGTTGATGGTTTCCTGAAAATGTTACTGTTGCCATTGTCGGTATTACTTGTGGCCTCTCCAAATAACATTTTAAGGCCTATATTTCTTGTAAATAACTTTATGTCTACAATTATGTCAGCTACATCTACAAAGCCAGATGGTATGAAACCCAGGCCCTTGTTTAATACTGAAAGTTCAATTTTGCTTAAAACATACCTAGAAATGTTGAAAACTAGGTCATGCTGATGGGTTTCAATGCCTTCCTCTGTTGCTCGTAGATCTCTTCGGTGCTTTTCCTTTTCTTCCTCCGATTGTAAGGAGACCAAGTCCGTTTGTCTATGGGCTTGATGGGAAGCTCAGTGGTGAGTTTCTTTTACTGCTTGTACTGTGTTTTTATCTCACCACTGAGACATGGCTATGGAACCAGCTCTAACTTTGAGCTTAAATGCTGTGGGACCTGAAAAGGCATTTAGTTTAAATGAATTAATGGAGATGAATAGCAACCCTCTTCTAAGACTTACAACTAGAGAGTTATCTAGCAACAGTGATGTGAACAAGTCAATGAAGCATAATATGGATGTAATACTGACAACAATGCGGCTAGAGACAAAATTAATGTCATTGATATTGAGATGTATAAATACTTTATAGTAGAAATAGTTAACAACACCAGCCACATACTCAAGGACACTCAACATTTCCTTGAGAATCTAGCAAGTCTCAGTAGAGCTACACCAATTGGAAAGGATGATTTATTTGTTACACTTGATGTAAAATCGCTATTTACATCCATTCCCAACACTATAGGAATAGAATATGTTAGGCTGTTTTTGCTTGAGGACCACATTACAAACAACAATGTCATCTGTTGGATGACACTATTGGATATAGTGCTTGAAAACAATGTTCTGTTATACAATGATGGCTATTATCTACAGAAAAAGGGAGTAGCCATGGGCACTCCCTGTGCCAATTCTTATGCCAATCTGGTATTGGCATTTTGGGAAACAACATATGTACTAAAGAATTTGATATATGTCCATTGTCTCAAATGCTACATTAGATTTGTGGATGATGTTTTTATTGTATGGGGGGAAACTGAACAACAGCTGATGGAATTTGTTGAATATATCAATGGCACGACAAATTTCTTGATTTTTGAATGTTCATATTCACATCAGATGATAGAATTTTTGGATGTAATGTTAACTAAGGGCAACAATGGGATTGATACAGATTTACATAGGAAGTCCTGTTGGAAGAATAGCCTTCTACATCGAAACAGCATGCATCCCAGACATATACATTCCAACATAGTACAGAACCAAGTCCTTAGAGCATCGAGACTAACAACGCAAGACACAACTTACCATCAGCAGCAAAATAGACTGCTAGATAACTTTGTCTCTAGAGGATACAAAAAAACTGAGGTGCAGAAAGCCATTAAGACGGGCAATATACATAGAGTCGGTAAAGGTACCCCGTTTTTTAACAGGGACAATGATTTTAGGTATGAGAATACCACTAGCAATACTGAAACTAAAAATAGGTTAGTAATTCCTTTCACCAATAGAAACACATATATAAAACAAATTTTGGAGGACAATTGGAGATTATTGAAAGCCGATGACAAAATTAGGAACTTAGTGAGCGAGAAGCCGAGCATAGGTTATAGAAACATGAAATCATTGAATAGGCTTCTATGCTATGAACAAATGCATAGGGGCCCTACTTTGACATCGAAGGAAGGCACTTTTCTCTGCAATGCATGCAATCAATGTAAATATATAGCGGAAGAAGCAACATTCATACACCCTTATACAGGGCACACATATAGATTTAAAGGCTTTGCTAATTGCAAAACCACAGATGTGGTCTACTTGGCACAATGTCAGTTATGCAAAACGTTCTATGTTGGAAAACCAACAGAACGTTACGTGAACGCATAAGAGAGCACATCTATGCTATAAACAAGGAAAATACCACCAATGCACGGCACGACATGTAATAGAAAATGGTCTAACGCATTGTTTTAGATTTAGGGTGTTGGAAAAAGTGAATAGGGCAAGTAGGTTGGGGAACCCCAAAAATAGAACAGAGGAAGTAGAAAACAAGTGGATCCTTAGGCTGCAAGCCCATAAACATGGTCTAAATGAGAAGATCTCACTAAAACCATTCCTAGCAGCCAGACCACTTAAACACTGAAGCTTTGTATATGGACAAAATAAGCTTGCTAAAAAACATTGATTTTTATATGTTTTTAGTGAGACTTTTAAAAATGGCATATATATTTTTTACTAGACATCATAGTTTTTTCTGTTTTATTTTTTTATATATTTTTAATAAGCTAATTTATATAGACAAAACTTTATAAACTTGGTCAATAAGTTCAGTGGAGTTTTCAGAAGAAGACTTCAAAGGATGAAATACACTTGTTGAAATAACATTTTCATTATGTTATGTATATAATATTGTACTGAGTGACTAACTTTTAAAGCACCATTGAATTCTCTAGGCACAGGCACTTTAAATATGATTAGTCAACTGCTTGACATGAGATTATGTTGTGCAAAGAAGCTGCATCTAAAGAGTGGCTTATATGTGTTTTATGAATAATGCTGAAACAACACTTTTATAAAGTCATTTCAACTGCACTTTGTTATGCATATAATGCTGGGTTAAGGGATCAACTTTTAAAGTACTACTGAATTCTTTAGGCACAGGCACTTTAAACATGAATAGGTAATTGCTTGTTATGTGATTAAGCTGTGCAAAGAAGCTGTATTTAAAGAGTGGCTTTTCACTGAATGTTATTGAAGTCTGAAGAAGCATCATAGGATGTGAAAACGCTTACTATTTTATTCTGTTCCTGTCAATAAAAAGTGGAATATATTGTTGGCTGTTGTCGTTTTGGATTTGTCTGCTGATAATTTTTGGATTTCTACATAGCTGTTGGTGCATCCTTGGTTTTTGTTCTCTTATATACTAAATAGTGGTGAGAGCTGTTTAGCACTGCTTTATATTGCTTAACACATAGCAATCATGACTGAGGTGGTCCTGCAGGGCTGCCTATGTTGGATGCACATTTTACACTCCCTATACATGTTTGTTAACAGGTAATGTCAAGTTAGGCATCCCTTTTACTATATGTGCGAGTCAGAGAGAGGTATCATTTCCAGGGTTCCTACTGAGCCAGTGTATATGCTATGCATTGCCTCTTTGCCAAGGCCAAAGCATACTGGGCATGCCTCCTTCTGCCTACTGGGGCAGGCTCAGGTTGTTCCTCCTCCAAGTCATGCTCTGCCTGTGATGGCCTTAGCAATGGTGGGGGGCTGTTGTGCCCAGCCCTATGATGCTCCTGCTGCAGCTGTTTTTGCAGGATCATATTGTGTAGCATAGCACATACCATGACTATTTGGGTACATGTAGTTGGTGACTACTGCAAGGCTCCACCAGATGTGTCTAGGCACTGGAACCATGACTTGAGCAGCCCAAACACACGCTCGATTACATTTCGTGTTTGTGCATGTGCCTCATTATGGTGTTCCTGTTCAGGTGTGTGTGCATTTCTGATGGGTGCCATCAGCCATGGCTCAAGTGCATATCCAGCATCCTCCACTAGGTGACCATGAGGGATGTCCCCATTGGCAAATGTCTGGTACAGCTGTGTCAGATGCCAGATATGGGAGTCATGGTAGCTTCCAGGGCAGCCAGCATACACATTCATTATTATGCCCTGGGCATCACACACGACCTGGCAGTTGATGGAGGGGTAACCCTTGAGTTATAGTAGACCCTACCCCGCTCACCAGCTGGTGCTTTGATGCGAATGTGCGTGCAGTCTATTGCACCCACTACCTCAGGGTATTCCGCTATTTGCTGGAAGAGATGCATATTGCTGGCCAATACCTCACGGGAATTGGGGAAATATACATGATCACCGACATGTGCTGACATGGCTTTCAGGAACTGGTGCAGTACCCTGGATGCTGATGCCTGTGAAATCCCCATCATATCGCCAGTTGATCGCTGGAAGGTACCTGTTGCTAGTATTCTTAGGCCAACACATACCTTGGTTTCCACTGGGATGGGTTCCCCACTGTTGGTTCTGTGTGTGAGGCGTGTCCTGCACAGCTCAACTATTTGCTGCATAAGGTCTCTGTCCACTCTATAGTGCTCCACTATCTCCAGCTCATGTAGCCCCTGGTAGGTTACCCTGGGCCTGTGCACTCTTCTCCGTCTCCTCACTTTGGGTTGCTCAGCAGCATTCACATTGTCACCACCCTCAGCATGCTGCATATGCCACCTTATAACAGCAATGGCAGCCCCTAACATTTCTTTGTCTCAGTAAAGTTTTTTCAGTTTTCACTTCTATTAGCTTACTGCAGTGTTGTAGTGTCTCTGAGAAAAACATAGTGGAAAGTTGTTTGCTGAGTTTTAAGTGCTGGACTGGGCTGGGCTAGTGTACTGCCTGTGTAATTGCCTGATTCTGATTGTTTTCACCTGTTAGTTCTGCTAGTACTCCCTGGTTAACTTCCTACTATTTGTTGTGCTTCCTTTTCACTTTCTGTTTCCTCAGGGCGGCAGCGCCGCGAACACAAGTGCAAACACGCACACACCAGCTCACACTCGCGCACACTTGCTTACATGGGCTACAACTTGCTTATTCTTGCTAACACACGTGCACATAGGTGCAAATGTGCTTACACGGGTTTTAACATCCTTACACTTGCTTACTCCGGCTTAAACTCGCGCACACAGGCTTACTCAATTTTACAGGTGTGCACATGTGCGCATACACTTTGGAGGCTTTTCTACAAGAAACTTTGGTGTTGTTCATGGCGTACACCTTCAATTTCTGCAAATAACACTACTCTTACTCTGACAGGTTGGGGTTTCCTGAATCACAATTTTACCTCATTTGCATACCTTTCAGCAGCAAATGAGGTAATTTGCATATCCCAGCCCTGTCCGTGTAAGAGGAGTTTTAGGAGCTCTCTTACACGCCCCTGCCGGCTGTTCCTGGATCGCTCGGCAGACATGTTGGTTGCATGGAGTCTTACTCTACTCTTAGACTCCGTGCAAGCCATCGTGAATCCGGCCCTTTGTCTATATAGACTATATCTAAAAGTATTTGGTTTTGCTCTTATGGTATGGTTTATGACTGAAAAAGGTAATTTGACTAATTCATCCACTGGGCTAACAAATGCAAGTAAATAAATAAATAATTCATCCACAACCCCTTTTTGCACATGGGGTTGAGGTGGAACTTCTTCAGTGACAATCATCTAGAGGCAAAATTTACAGAGCCAGGTGGTTAACCCTGTTGAGGTAGTTCTTACACACCACACAAATGCACCTATAGCCATTCCAGAGTTTCCAATCCACCTACTGCATGTCTTGGGAATGTGGGAGAAAAGTAGAGCACCTGGAGGAAATCCACACAAACACAGGAAGGACATGCAAACTCTGCACAGCTGTCTGCTCCAGCTAAAAATCAAACTACGGAACCTCTTGCTGTGAGGTAACAACTCTAACTGCTGTGCCACTGTGCCCCCCAAAGTAACTGTAGCATTTTTATAAAGAAAGATATCATCTTTTGTCAGTTCTCTCCTCCTTGGCATGATGTATTTAAAAAGCAACTTTCTTAATATAAATTAAAGACTACAGATTATTTGTTGTATTTATGTTTTTATTTTGCTTTTGTTTACTGAGTTTGTCCTAATGGATTTATCAAAAGTCTCTTTTCAGTGGAGGCCCAGGAAGAGAAGCTCATAATATTACAAATATTTTTAAACAGGCATTCAGTAATTTATATGAGCAGACAGTAAGCAATTAATCAATAACTGATGACGTAGTGTGGTATATTGAAGATTTACCCAATGGTTGGCATAGTTTAATCATGAGATCAAAACACCCGAGTGATTAAATAAGCCAACCGTGGGTAAATTTCAATATACTACAACCAAGGAGTCAGTTATTGCTATTATACAATGACATTATTTAAGAAAAAAATACTTACTTTTCTTAAATAATCCCCAGGAATCAGTAAGATTCCGTGCAGGAATAGCTTATTCCTGCACAGAAATGTCTGTTTAAGAGCATGTAGGTGCGCTGCTGCTGCTCCTAAACAGACACGGAGCATGGATGAGTGCAGGGGGTGTGTCTGAGAGCAGAACTCTCACAATACACATGCCCCTGCACTCAGGAAGTGCTGTCTGGTAATTATAATGAGCGAGAAAGCTCATAGGAGGCTGCGTACCTCCCAACTGTACAAATCATCACAGAATGCCCACATGTCACATCCATTCAGCACCCCAAATGTCCTGGCAAATCTCTGGGATGATCTCAGGCTTGAAGTAGAAAATAATGCATATATTTCAGTATCTGACTTCAAATCCATCATAAAACATATATTTATAAGAGCAATAATGAAAATATGTCTGTAGTTGTACCAAAATTTGTCAAGCTTTGTCCAGATAGTGTGCATAAAGTGGTTGAGAGGTATGGGGGTTGCTATGATGTCTGCCAAATGTGCAGATGCACACAGGAATCCACAGCAATAAGTAAAACCTGTCCCTTCCAAGAGAAAATAGCAGTAGAGAATTTTTTTTTTTATCAAACAGATTAAATTTAACTGTAGGTGCGCGGGTTTGCCCATTGCTTAGCTATGCATATGATAGCTTGAATGGCACAGGAAGATAAATAGCAAGATATATGCAATTGAAGCAGTACTGCAATAGTGTAGTGGTCAGAGAATTCACTTTCTGAGCAGTCATTCCTGGTTCGATTCTCACTGTAATAAATTCCATTTTCCATGTTAAATCACTTTATGAACATTTTTTTTTTTTGCTGTATAACCTACTAAATAACATATATTTGTGAACCGGAGTCCTGCATAAAATGCAGATGTGAGGTGTCATTGTAATAATGTGGTAAAATCCACAGAAAAACACAAGTGCCCCATACAGTATATGTACACATGAATCAGGGATATGAAATTAAGGTATAATGTGTAATGAATGATAAATCCATAGAGTGTCCAAATCCACCACTTTCCCAAGAGCCATTTTCTTTTCTGTCTAAATTAGTGCGAGGGTAAGCAGGAGTAAGCAGTTTTAAGCAGTAGTAAGCAGGTTTAAGCCTGTTTGTGCAGGGGTAAGCAATGCACACACAGGTTAAGCATTTTTTGAAGCTAACTCCCTGTAAGCATATTTAACTGGAAGTTAGCATTGTTCACCATTGCACAAACCCACGTAAACCCACTTACAATGACTTAAAAGTGCCTTAATCACTCTGTATCAACAGCTGATGTTCTGCAAAGCAACAAAATAAACAGCCCTTGCAGTTCTTGAACCCAGGACCCTATAGTCACAGTAGTTAACCAGTAAGCCATCAAAGCAGTACATAAGATTGAGGTATCCACAAACAGATCCTCACTATAGCAAAATCACAATTTACATGAAACAGGAATCTATATACAGTTTTATGTTGTATAACCTACTGCATAACATAAATATGTGAAATGGAGTACAGCATTAAGTCCAGATGTGAGGTGTTATTGTAATAAAGTGGTGGAATTCTCCAATAAACAAAAGGACCCCATACAGTGTACGTACACATGACTCATGGATACTAAACAAATATATAACATGTAATGAATGGTAAATCAATGCCAAATAGCAAATAGTCTGCAAATTTAATGTTAAGCAATGCTAAGCATTGCACATTCCTGCTTACTAGGTGCAAGCTATGTGTAGGCCAGATAAATCAATTTGCCCATTGGTATACCCCCTCAAACAATGCCAACCTTAGGTAAGCAGGTTTGCCCATAGCTTAGCATTTTCAAAACCATCCAATAATGGCAAAGTGTGGAAAATTGGCCCTGTTTAAACCCCATAGGCAACAATACATCTCATAACTGGTTGAAGCTTCCTCCTGTAAGCACTATAGCCAGTGTGGGTGAAGGAACGCACATCTGGGCACAGCGCTGGGGCATCCAGGAGTCCAAAGTCATGGCAGGGCTCCTTGTTAAAGACCACGACCAGAGACTGCTGTAGGTCCAGTACCAGGGTTCCCAATATAAAGTGGAAGCCTGGACCATCTTGTCTGTGACCTTACCAGTGCCACTGGCATCCCTCGAACTGGTGAGCAGGTCAGGCATCACTATGCTGACCTGAAATGGAGGAAGAGGGAGCTCATTGATCAGTGGATCCAAGAATCTAGGCAGACGGGTGATGTCTCAGCCATGCGTAAGTATCATTCTACTACCTGTTTAATAATTGCCAGCTCATGTATATTATGGATAGGTTTGGATAAATATTCCTCTTATGTCTTTGACAGCGGCAATGAGTGGGCTGTGAATCGGGAAGCCCATGCCTGTAGGCTTCAGAGGTTGCATTGTGAGGCAGGTTAGTAATAATCTTGCATGTACTGTCATAAGAAATAAATCTAAAAGTAGTAGAAAGTTAATTGCCAGTATAAAACCTGTATTGTGTATGGCATGTACTGAATAAACCAGACAATATGGCAGAAAGAGTCTCATATAGGTTATATGTAAATAAAAGTTTAAATGCCTGCCAATAAAGGTTTAACTCCTGGACTGCTTGTGTTTACTCTGGTATCATATGGTAATGTAGTGTTGCAATCTCTTAACAGTACTGTTGTAATAAGCACTGTTACCCACACTGTGCTACATAAATAAAATGTGTAGGAATGTCTGTATACGACTGTTGTAATCACAAGGTCTTATTGTACAACTGAGAAAGACTTAGATAGAAAACAGTGAAAAGATAGACAACATAATCCAAATAGCACACTCAACTGAGACATGAAGTGTATTTTTAGCACACACAGCTATGGTTCGAATCCTGGGAGTGGTAATAAGCTGTATGCAGAATTATACCCCACAACTGTACAGATATTGTCAAAAAGCCCAGATAATTGAAGTCCCCTTCTTGTCATCCTGTCCCCATGGAAAATCAGTGGGATGATCCCAGTAGTTTAGGCAGCAAATAATGACATACAACTGATTGTCAGACATCATAACTGTCAGAAATATATCTATAAGAACAGACATATCACTCTAGCAACTCATCAAAGTGTTATCAGAGTAATAAGCAAAGTATGCCCCAACACCACCCGATGTTGTGAAGTGATGACCAGACTGTGTGCAGTAACAGAGTGAGACGTATGTGCTTAATAATAATGTGGAATCTGGTAGTATGTGTGGCAACATTCAGGTAGTGTTAACAAACATTCCGCCCACAGGTCTGTCAGATACGAAAACTGTGCCTAGAAATAAAAGATTGAAATCCTGGACTGGTAATGTTTAGTCTGGTATCTTATGGCAGTGTTAGTGTTGCAGTATCTCTGAATAATAAGGTATTACTCATCACTGTCATCCACACAGTGCTACATAATAAAACTGTCCAGGAAACCCTGTATAAGAGTGTTGTAATTACAAGGTCAGATTGTAAAACCATGGGAGACTTATAGACAGAATTCAGAGAAAAGATGCACAGCAATATCTATATAGCAAACTCAACTGTGATGTACACTGTTTTATTTTTAGCAGACACAGCCGTGGTTTGAATCCTGGGAGTGGTAGTAAGCTGTATGCAGAATCATACCCCTCAACTGTACAGATCTGTCCAGATAATTGGCCCATATCTGCTGCCTGTTACCCTGTCCCCCTGGCATATCAGCGTGATAATCTTTGACATTTAGGCAGCATTTAATGTCATATGACTGACTGTCAGGCCTGTAAATATTTGGAAAATGTCTATGAAAACAAACCTGTCTTTGTAGCATCTCACAGTTTCACCGGCATGTTGCCAAGACATGCCCAGAGTGTGTGCAATAAGAGATGGAGAGGCATGTGGATAACATTGACCTGGAATCTGGGAATATGTGTAGAAACAGTCAGGTAGTGTTAACAAACAATACCTCCACAGGTATACCAGGTAAGCGGTGTATACTGCAGGTAAAACACAGTTCATGTATAAAGTTGTCAACAACCATACCACTGTCCAAACTAAGGCCATAGGATAGTGTAATAATACCTGTAAGGTACAAATCACAGCACTGACTAAGAAATTAATGAGATCTACAGGGATATACAAGTTGTTAATTGACATATTTCTCCCCCCCCCCACCATATCTGCAACAATATACTAAATGCACAACTCAATCAGTATGTCTACAGTTAAATCTACTGTTGGGATATATGCCCTATTGTTTGATAAATATTGAAATGTGTTCCTATGCATGTGCCATGTTGAAATACTCCCACATTGGTGGCATGCTGCCATCAATGTACCTGCATGCTGTTGTAATAGCCAATGTGGTTCCATATATGCATGTGTTCTGTTTGCTATGCAACTGCTCCATATCTGGTATTTTGGGTTAATAGGAATATCTATGCAAGCTGTTTTACATAATCCTGGAATGTGTGGAATGTGTTGACTATTACTAACCCACATATCTTTTAAAACTGAAACACCATAGCACGTTTGGGAAGGCTGGTCCCAGCGGACCCACCTTTCCCACCATCATTTGGCCATGGCACTGGCATCAGCACATCTGGACCCACCTCGGGACCTCCTCATCTGCTGGTCTTGCACCACCTTTGGGTGGAACTTCCTCAGGGGATGGGACTCTCCTCCCTGGGAGTGAGTGCGGACAGGATACTGTCACCCATCGTCAGGTCCGGGGTCTGGTGTGTAGCGAGCTACGCAGGGAG
This sequence comes from Protopterus annectens, assembly GCF_019279795.1. Taxonomy (NCBI): domain Eukaryota; kingdom Metazoa; phylum Chordata; order Ceratodontiformes; family Protopteridae; genus Protopterus; species Protopterus annectens. The sequence goes on from NC_056735.1 coordinate 910,374,405, forward strand.
GTGTGAGATCTGCTATGCCGGTTTGAGGGCTGTGTGGTGCATCTACAAGGTCAGCCTGCCCCTCCTACCTAGCCCCCAGCAGAGTCACCTTTGGGGCCATGAAATTGCAGTGGTGGCAGCCCATGAGTGGGGACCTCAGTTCCACTGTTTCCACTAGGGGGTTCATGGGCTTCCGACTTCCAAACACCCCTTTCCATCCAAGGTGTTTACCCTCCACATGTGACACGGTCATATACAGCTTCTGTATGCTGTCTTGTCTGTCTTGTCCATTATCCTACCCAACCTACCTCCCCAAATATACCTACTATGCCTCACCAACATCCTACTCTCACCTTAAAAAATAAAAAGGGAAATCTGCTCCCCAAAAAAATCTCACCCCATACATAGATGTCCATTTTGCACACGTGTCTACTGGACATGTAATCTGGTGTAATTCGCTTCATAACATATTATTGTTGTCCTTGCCTCTCACTCAGGGGTATGAGTGTCGAAATCTACCTCCAAATCAGAGTATATGCACAGCTGTTGCTGTAGAAGAAATAGACAACTATGGACCTTCTCTACACCCATCCTGCACATCCCTAACTATTTTCCCTACTGTCTATCCCTCTTTGTGCCCCTTTTGCACCACTTTCCTATCAACCCGTTTTCTTTTCTTTTAAAGAAATTAGCACGGTGGTAAGCGGGAGTAAGCACTTTTAAGCAGCAGTAAGGGGGTTTAAGCCTGTTTTCACAGGGGGTAAGCAATGCCTACACAGGATAAGCAATCTAGAGGCTAACTGACAGCAAACATAATTAACCAGACGTTAGCATTGCTTAGTGTAGCGCAAACCCACGCACACCTGCTTAAAACTGCTTAAAAGTACCTTAATCACTCTGTATCCAAAGGCCCTTGTTCTGCCCAGCAGCAAAATAATCAGCCTTTGCAAGTCTCGAACCCAGGATCCTGGGCACCATAGCCAAAGTGATTTACCACTAAGCCATGTCTGATATACTTGCCCGTCATGTTTTCATAAACATATCATCCAGCACAGTCATTCAACAGTACAGGAAATGTATTTATATATGTAAATGTATTTGTTTGTGTGTATATTCACAGCCCAGCACTTGCTCAAAACTCATAACAAGCAGTAATTAACCCTAGCACTAGACCTCCCTATACTGTCCAGAAGGACAAGGCTCTCTATTTGTCCCTACCAGCTAATCAGTAAAACAGCTCACTTTACCTATTCAGGCATGTCCAAAGGGCAGTTTCAGGTGTACTCTCCAGTCCAACGGGTGAATCTGGGCATTTTGAGGAAATGTTACAGCTGCCTCATGTACACAGACAACCCTCTCCTCCTACTACCAAACACTAATATATGTGAGAGATGCAATTATACAGCCACATTGGAGGCAAAGCTCTCTCAACCCAAGACTGGAAGTGACAGTCAAGAGGAGAAGGGAAATACTTGCAACACACCACCAGTGTCACATAGACCTACTAAACGAACACCAGCAAATAGCACACATAAATACATGAAAACATACTCGGAGGCTCTAAATAAAAACTTGCAAAAGCAACAGAGACCTCCAAAACAGACACCCAAGCAACCTCCACACTCCATCACCAACCATGAAACACATACTTCACATAATCCATTTGCCACTCAAACACAACTCTTAAAGCAAAATAACATACCCAACACACTAGTAATAGGTGACTCTATAGTCAGGCACACTGATGTCCCACTAACTAGGCTGGACAAGGAGAAGGTTACAGTTAGCTGCCTGTCGAGTGCCAGGATCCACCACATAACACAAGCACTCAGGTCACTCCAGAACAAGTACAAATATGACTCTGTTATTGTCTATGTTGGTGTGAATGACCTGAGACATACATCCTTGGACTACATGAAAAGATACATGGAAGAGCTCTCTGATCATGTAGCCCAGGCTGCTATGACTCTGACCCTGAGTAGCATCCTGTCCTCACCAAGAAGGATGCCACAGTATAAAGACAAAATGATCAATTTCAACAATTGGCTAAGTTTCTGGTGTCATTCAAAGGGGTTCCAGTATCTGTCCACCTGGTAGGACATGCTCGACAAGTCACGCTGCTTTGCAAGTGATGGCTTAGACCTGTCACCCTTAGGCTTTCGAATATTGGCCAAGGCTTTTGCCGCCCCCATAGTGCCTATTTTAGGCAAGGCTCAAAAGACAAACCCACCACCATAAATAGCACAAGTAACCAAAAACTGAGGGTAATGCTACTCAACGCCAGAAATCTAAACCTCAAAATGCATGCACTCAAGGCACTCATCAGTATAGAAAACATCAATATCTGTGCAGTAACAGAAACCTGGTTTATGGCTCCAGAGAGAACCCCAGCACTACCAGGCTATAAGTCATACCATACTTTTCGGCCAAAGAACCCGGACCAAAACAGAAAAGGAGGGGGTGTATCCATATTCAGCAAGGATACCAACACCTCCAGGTTAGTGGTGCAGTACGATGCCTCAGAGATCATCCATGTGCAGCTAACAATGAGCAAAACTGCAATTCAAATTGTAGCTTGCTATAGATCACCCACCATGACCCAGGACCCCCATTCGGTGTTTCTGGAGACACTGGAAAATATGAAGGTCCTACCAAATGCCCTACTACTGGGTGATTTCAATTACCCAAACATTAACTGTGAGAACTACTCAAGTACTAACTCCCTTGCCCAACACTTCCTAGAATTTATAAACTCAAATGTCCTAGATCAACTGGTTAACACCCCCACCAGAGGTGACAACATACTGGACCTGGTCATCACCAACATGGGTGACAAGGGTTCCACACCAGAGGTCAACCCCATGCTGGTTAGATCAGACCATAGACTAATCAGTCTGGATATCCACATTCCACCCCCACCCCCAATAAAGGAAACCACCTTGAAAAACTTTAAAAGCAAACTTCAGGTTACTTAAGACCAAGGTGGAAAGTTTCACAGCCCCCATGCTAAAGGACAACGCTGTCCAAGCTGCTGAATCCCTTACAAAGGCACTCTATGAGCCCCTGCAAGAATGCATGGATCATGCTATCCCAAGCAAAGCCAAGACTCACACCTACAAGAAAAGAAAACCAGTCTGGTGGACCCCTGCCGTAAACAAGCTATACAATAGAAGGAGGAAACTAGTACAGAAAAGAGTAAAATCCCAAAAAGGAAAGACATCCCTGATCAGTATCAGCAAGAAACTATGATCCTTCATAAAATCATCCAAGGCTAGCTTCAAAAGAAAAATTGCCAAAGACTCCAAAGATTACCCTATCCAAAGCCAAAAACACAGCTTCAATGGGACCGGATAGTGTCCCAGGCTGTGTCTTACACTAGCTCCAAATGAACTAATCCCTCACCTAAACACACTGTTCAAACTCAGCCTCTCTACAGGCTAAGTACCCATAGAGTGGTGCACAGCAACAGTTAACCCACTCCCCAAAGGTGGAGCCACAACGGACCCCGGGAACTATCGGCCTATAAGCCTAACTAGCCTCGTCTGCAAGGCTATGGAGCACATCATCATGGAACTCATTAACAGAAACATTGGGAACCTCCAAACATTGGACCCTACCCAGTTTGGCTTTGTTAAGGGCAGATCATGCCTCCTAAACCTGGTGGATTTCTTTGAGAGGGAAAGGAGGTCCACACAGCCTACCCAGACCTCGCAAAGGCTTTCAACACCATTCCCCATTCTGGTATTATAGACAAGCTCTCCAGCCTGAACATAAACCCCTACATCATGAGATGGGTTGCCAATTGGCTCATAGATAGAACCCACACGGTGAGAGTTGCAGGCTCTAGGTCCGACTCTAAACAAGTTACAAGTGGTGTTCCCCCAAGGCTCAGTTCTGGGACCCCTCCCATTTGGTATATACGTTTCAGAGGTACAGGCAAGCACAGGAGGACTATGGTTGACCAAGTTTGCAGACGACTGCAAACTAGGGACCATAATTGACTCTCTGGCTGATAGAGAAATCCTCCAAAAGGATCTCACTTGGACGGATACCTGGTGTCAAAATCATGACCTCAAGGTAAATGCCAAAAAGTACATAGTCATCCCCTTTGGAAAAAACAAAGTACCCGCAAACTACCACATACGTGGTAGTCCCCTAAATACAGAAAATGTAATAAGGGATCTGGAGACCCAAGTAAATAGTAATCTCTCCTCTGATAATCATATTGCCAAGGTGGTTAGAAAATCCTTCTATGTGACCCACCTATTGACAAAAAGGTTTGCATTTAGAACAAAAGAGGTTATTATGCCCCTCTACTCATCACTCATCAGACCCATCATAGAGTACAACGCCTCATTTGGGATGTACCTTGCAAGACACCTGCAACAGCTGGAAAGACCACAGAAGTACCTCACCAAGAGGATTACTGGCCTCAAACAGATGCCCTATGCAGCCCGACTGAAAAAACTCCAGCTGTACTCGGTTGCATACCGCTTACTCAGAGGTGATCTCTGCCTGACATACAAGGCCATGTCCAACCTAGAATTGATGGACATGCTCCACGTAAAAAAAAAAAAAAAAACAGCTCCCCGAGAGCCACACGCACTAGGGATCTAAACCTCACCACAGCAATAAATAGGACATGCTGGAAGGATAGATTCCAGTCCCGGAGACTCCCCATGCTTTGGAACAGGACTCCAATCTACATTAGGCAGAGCCCCTCACTAACACACCTTAAGAGAAACCTTGATGAGTGGATGGGAAACAGAAAATTTACCCCAGTGATAACTGCAGTGGCTCTGCAGGACAGAGGCACAGGGAACTGATGGCTCTGCTGGACATAGGCACAGGGAACTAATCTAAGGGGGTGACGAAAGCCAACACATTCTGGCTAGGTTTACAGTTCCCATCGGGCAGATAGCCTAGTAGTTACCTATATATATATATATATATATATATATATATATATATATATATATATATATATATATATATATATATATATATATATATATATATATATATATATATATATATATATATATATATATATATATATATATATACACACATTATATATATATATATATATATATATATATATATATATATATAGAGAGAGAGAGAGCTATACATATATATATATATATATATATATATATATATATATATATATATATATATATATACATATATATATCTATAGATATAAGAGAGAACACAACAAATAAATATATGAACAAAGGCACCATTAATGGGGGTGAGGGGGCACAAGATAAGTACCTCTTGTAATTATTGATATCACCCCTTACCCCGCAGCCAAACAGATCTGCCTTGCAACACAATACCAGCACTTGCATATCCCATACCCAGGACCCTACACAACATAGCCACAAGAAGTTAACAGTAATCCATCCCACCTGTATAATGTCAGGATGATATCAATAACATATCACACAGTACAGTCTGGCTGCCACAGGGAATGTACAATGTAGAAGCAATAAACATTCCAAAGATCCAAAGATTCATATACACACACACATATATGCAGATACATACATACATATATATATATATATATATATATATATATAGATATATGTGTGTGTGTGTGTGTGTGTGTGTGTGTGTATATATATATATATATATATATATATATATATATATACACACACACACACACACACACACATATATATATATATATATATATATATATATATATATATATATATATATATATGTATATACACATACACACACATATATATGTATAAGAAGATGCATATTTAGAGGGTGCACAGCATATTGAACAGCCAGTATTCCTACAGTTGCCACCTTTTAAAATGCACAATGTATGATTCACTCATGCAAAAGTCAATTATTGCATGAAACATATACCCACAGAGAAGTCAAAGGATATGACACCACACACAGGTTTGCCTACATAATAAATGTTTATTTGTGTACTATTACAGTTGTAAATGCCATGTCATACAGCTGTTAGGTGTTTGAAATACATATTAATTGAGTAATGCAACTCTCAAGCAGATCATTTTATACAGTAATCCGAAAACATAACATATGGTGCTGTCCAGGCCAAGGTCTTCAAGTAGTACCAGTAGCCAGAGGATAAAAATCAATCAACAGTAAGTAATGCAGATGTATAGTTCAGCAGCCTCCCATTACAGTCTGTACTCAACCTCTAGGGGGAAAAGAATTAAGTCGCCACAATGAGGGTGTATCTGTTACATAAAAATGCTTAACTAAAAACCTCACTAACACACTGACAAACAGAACAGTCTGTATGACA